>NW_024387075.1:2835981-3248227 GCF_900408965.1 Simochromis diagramma
GCTTTTTCCATGCAGTAAAGTAGGCTTGCACTGATGTGCCGTGGGAAACGGGATGTGTCTGTTGACGCTCACGAGAGCCCTACAATTTAACACAACCCTGAAATGCACATGTATGTTGATTCAGTCTGCTCTGAGCTTCAAAGAGCACATGAGTTGGAACAGCACCAAGCACGTCCTCCTTTTGGGGGGTTTTGACTGAAAAAAAACCCCAGCGCGTGTTATCACATGTGATCCCCTCGATGGTGCTCAACTTTCAAGACCAAAGAGCATATTTAGCCAACTGCTCATTTACTGATTGATGTATATTAATGCGCTAAAGTCAAATAAGAACACTATGCCTTATCTGGAAGATTTAGAAGTTTAGTGTTTTTAACACATTTAAGAATATTTAAGTTTGCAAAGAAGTAGGTGTGGGAGTGAATATTTCATGTTTATTTTGGGGTATAGGAAGATAAATGTGAACTACTAACTGCAGTCTTTTATTGGTTTTAAAGCTGAACAGCCATCACGTTTAAAAAGTATTGACTCTAAGAGACATGAAGAGGTGAGAATTATCAAAAGGCAGTTTTAGGAACTGCTCCAGAATATTGTGCTTTGGGGGATGCATTCGATTAAAGACTATTTGTGATTGGACTACATCAACACAGAGAAGTGCTAGTTCATGCCTGAATAAAGTCATGCTCACATTTTTTTGAATGTTGTTACTTTGTAGTCAGTGGTAGGAAAATAAAAACCACTGGTTTAAATATTGTAGTTGCTGAAGGGAGACACTTCAACTTCAAGGGTGAGGTGCTCACACTAATGCAAAGAATTATCAAAACATATTGATAAAGTAACTTATGCATTTCTTATTTTTACAAAATAATGGTGATACAAAACCCTCAGATAGGAGCACCAATGCTGAACATTTAGTATTGCTTTCTTCTGCTGGTAACCACTGTCTAAATACTTGTTTTTGTTGGTTTGCTTTGGTTTTGGGGTGTTTTTGGTTGAGGTTTAAGGCTTAAAAGAAGTTACTTATGTTTTTTCTTCTTCTTCTGCACCCACTTCTTGTATGCAAATTGGTCCCCGTCTCATCCTTTCACCATCCTTTTTTCCCAGTAGCCTCTGAGCGCACTGTGCTTCTTCTTCTCTGAACCTACTGAGACACACGTTCTGCTACCACACAGGAAGAGGCTGACTGCTGAGATGCGTGTTGTTAAGCAGAAGATGAAACCCATCTGCTTTAGAGTACAGTGCAGTTCAATTTAGGGGGTTTAAAGGGCCATATACTTACAGGCAAGGAACACATCTAAATGGTTGAGACTAAACTCTTTAAAGACCTGAAACAGGAGCACCACAGCTGACAAAAACATGAATATTTGTTGTGTCAGAGCTGTGACTAGGCCGTTTTGAAGGTTGCAGCATTTCCAGTGGTTTTCCTGACTGCAAAGTTTAATTCCAGCCAATTTGCACAGCTACTGATCTTAACGATGGGTTTCTGTCACTGGGCTAAAGGTGTGTTAGAGAGTGAATTACTGTAGCAATTAAATATTGCAGACTCTTCACCTGCAATGGGACACCATTAACAGGCACAGCAGGAGCACATTCCCAATTTTCACAAAAAGCTGTAAACTTTGATTGGTTTCATGGTGTGAATTGCGGTTAAGGGGTGGCAGCTGCTCTCACTGCAGACAGGAGAAAAGCTAATGATCAAAATGAGTGGTCATGTGTTCTCTGCAAGCCAAATTGTGAATATAAATTGAATTTGAAGTTAAAGTGTTGCTGATAAGTTGAGCTAAAATGTAATTGACTGGGTCAAACTGAACAGCACATGTTGAGATGCTGCTCTGCTGATTGATTCTTGCAGGAGCAACCTGGAAAAAAAAAAGCATCACACTTGAAGCTGGAAAAAAGGGGGTGCATTGATGAATTAGATGTGCCACAAAGCATTATTTTCCTCTGATGTGTTTCAAAGCAATAGGTTCAGAGGCACTTTGTCATAGCTGTCTTGCGCTGAGAGAAGCTCATAGAAAAATATTTCCTCAGTATGACTCCAAATTTGATAGAGAACGAAATGAAACAAGGTCGAAAGGTTCACACATTGTTTTTCACATCATCAACATCAAAATGAGTTCCACTGGTTTTTAATTCACCTTTGATTTTTGGAAATTACTTAATCAGAGCAGCTTCTAAATAAAAGCACAGATATACCCTTTGTTTGTCTGAGCGGCGACGTAAAAACAAGTCGGAGGATGTTTTCGTAGAATATATCGTTAAAACTTTCAAAACGTTACGTCAGGATCAAGAGCTTTACTTTCACGACTTACAATTGTCCTTGGAGTCCTGAGGCTCATAAGTAACAAGCACTACTCATACCTAATTGGAAAAACATATCTTGTCAGTGCCCTTGTTATAGAAACCCCGAAGCCACTGAGCTGTTGTTGCACCACCGTCCAATAAATTCAAAGCCACACATTTTGTACACGCAAGCATTTTACTTCACACTTTTTGTATTATGATAAATTCACACTAAACAATGTTTAAAGAACCTTTAAACATAATGTTGGCCTTTTCACTAACTTGCAACTTCGACCTTCCCAAACAAAATGATAGGTTCACAGACTTGCATACATACACATAAACACAAAGAAGGCAAAGATAAAGATGACAAAAACAAATCCATCCAAGTGAGATACTGGACACTGACATAACCATAAGAGAGAAGAATCTCTCCATCACCTCATGACTTAAAACACAAAATCCCCAGGAACCGCTGTTTAATGAATTATGACATAAAAAAGAAAACTTCAGCATTTATGTGTTGTGAACATGTATTAAGAAGGATATATTCCACTAGACAGGTACTTTGTGAAATACTTTCCTAATTCAATCAGCTGGGCTGCATGTAATGTGCTGAAAAGATTAGGAGAAAGAGGCTCCGTCCTTTTTATCTGTAAATGGAACTATAATTATAAGGTGGACGTCTGTGAATATTTACCTTTTATCATGTGCAGGCAGGCAGGCAGGCCGTTGTTATCTTGAGCCAAAGTAATTAAATGATTGCTATATGACTGCTCAATAACTAAGACGGCATGCCAAGTTTTCATTCAGTTTTTCCGTACTGCCAATAATCGTCATAATACTCAAAAGTCCATGTTCTATGTATTGAAGCTGGTTTGTTTTATAACACGGCGTGATCATTGATTTCCCAATTTAAGGAGGACAAAGTTACTGTTTTTTGGAGTTTGCGAACGAACTATACACACAACTATGTAAGAAATTTCTATTTAACATCCAATGACTGACAAGAAATTGATTGCTACTTTTCAAAAAACTGCTCACAACAAAGCCAGGACTGCCAGTTTTAAAAAATGTTGTGTGAATGCATCCACAATAGTGATTTTTTTTCCTCCATTTCTTACAGCTCAGTAGGTTTAAATTAATCAATCAATCCATCTATCCATCCATCCATTTTCTGCCATTTTTCCAGGTCTCCTCTCCCCAACCCCACTCCAGTTCTTCTGGAGGGAGGGAGACGAGTTTCCAAGTGTAATTGTTCTATTCCAGGATCTCCTTCCATTTAGACATGCCGAAAATACCTCATCTAGGATCTATCATCTAGACCCAGGACCTCAAACAGCTCCTTTTATTCTAGACGGTCTGAGCACCTCCCAAATATCCATCAGTCATACCCTATCTCTAAGAGAGGCCCAGGCACCCTTCAGATGAAACGCATTTTTGTACACTGTTTTTCTTTTGGTTGATACCCACAGCCATATAGCTACAAATAGGAACATAATCTGAGTGATTCCCAAAATCTCCATCACACTGGGACTGGGTCACATGGAGAATTTTAATTAAAAGGCGACTGGGTCAGTAGTTTATAAGAGCTGGAGATTGGGTCGCTGCCTTTGGCTAGAGCTCTAAAAATTTTATCTGTCCCCATAGTACTATGAAAAGGGCTTTTACAAGCATGTGAAATATAGATTTCAGCTGACTTGGTCTGAAAATCTTGAGTTATGCTTATAATCTCTCTCTCTCTTCCATAATGTGGGAAACTGGGGAAAATTTTTACAGCAAATCAAGACTTAATTTAGGACAGTCATCTGTAGTTAAACCAAGTTACCCCTAGTATATTTTCCTACCACCTCAATTATGGTTTTATATTTTATTCACTGTAATTAATAATAAATAAATGACTGCATTCTTTTTTTTTTAATATTTTAAATGTCACCCTAACTTTTTCAGAATTGGGTTAGCATCCCTACCTAAGCTCATTTTATTTATTACACAAGCAGTACTAGAATTCTGTGCCAGCTGAAAAGGTTTTACCACAACTGTAGCTCAGTAAAGCCCTAATGGTCACATGACCTCATCAGTCCCTCAAGATGTGCTCATTCCTCCTTAGCTGAGAAGGTCATCGGCAACCGCTTTTTGCTTTGTTCATTTACGATAAAGGGAAAAGTCAGAGCTTCAGTATAATTGGAGTGTTTAGTCAGGTCATTCTGATCACAGTCCATTTGGCAGCCATTAACACCATTTCCTTATCCAGGAAAGATATCCAGATATAGATTTTCTCTTCATACCACAAGTAAATGTGGCAATCACACGTGAATGACCAATAAAAAGAGAATTGCTTTTAACTGTAGGATGGTACATAAGTGTGCTGCAAGGAAGTGGACTGCTTTCCCCCCTTGTGGATCACCATTACAGCATTGTCTAATCTGTGTTCCATCCAGGCCTGAAACTTTTTAATGGAGTGAACTATTGAACCATGCAGTGAGCACTATAGGTAAGATACACTCTTACAGCCAAGTCTAATTCCTCATGGAGGAAGTGCGATGGGGGTTGGTGCAGGGAGCACGGCAAAGCCCGATTAGGTGGCATTAATGGGTTTTTAATTTAAGTCTGGGCTTATTAGATGTCAAACACAAAAGGGCTGCATGGATTTTAAAGATGAGTTGAGTTAACCTGCTGTCAGGTGAGTATGACACCTGCTCCAATGCTATTCCCTTACACCGAGGTGCAGCAGATTATATGGGAACATGCACTCTGATCAAAAAGAAACACAAAGCCGAGACTCACACAAAAAAAAAAAAAAAAGGAATCGCTTGTTGATCCCAGAATAAAAGGGAACCGATACCTCTGCTGCATGACACGTACCTTCCTCACCTTGAAGTCTTTGTTATCCATTAAAGCTCATGCTTGTTGGTCAGTTCGCCGCTTTTCACATACTTCGCTTTTTCAAGCCCGGTATTGTCTGCTGCGTCTCTCAGAATACAAACACACTTTGAACTCAATTTGATGCCAGTGCAATGCATATTTAAAGTGCATTGCACTAGACATTGTCATGGCAGCTTGACAATAAATATAGAGAATGAAAGATGGCTGTGAAAGAGCATGTCTGATGACAGCCATGCAGGAGTAAAGTGTGCGTGTGTGTGTGTGGGTGTGTGTGGGTGTGTGATTGTGTAAAACAGAAGCAGAATGAGTGATGAACAGGTTCTGCCTGCCTACTTCATTTCCCAGTAATACAGATCTACTGTCTGCACTGACATAGCATTAAAATAATAATGTCTTCAAACTAAAGTCATCAGTGACAATTAGCGATGACATTACTGCAATATTAATGTAGGTCATTTGACATGTTAAGAATTACTTCTGACGTAAAGGAAGAATGCGATAACCTGTCTAAAATATGCTGGAAGATGATGATAGACTTCAAAAGTCTTGCTTTTCACGTATGTACTCATGACTGGTTTGCTTGCACTAAACACAGTATTGGCACCACTAAAAACAGAATACTGGTGTATGTAAACATTGTGTCCGATCATGTGTTTAATAGTCACGTAGAGAAAACAGCAACATTGTGGCATATTCTAAAATCTCACTCGGATCAGAAAGTGTCTTTGCTGTTTTGTTGCATCCCTTTACTTTTACATTTTCGACACTATTGTAATTGTGTGTGTGTGGATTTATATGTAATATGCTTGTTGGAACGAAAGTCTGATGAATAAAATATATTGTGGCTAAATCCAGTGGAGTGGCAAATACAGCAGTGCCCATGCAACCAGAGACCAAAGTGGGCTCATCCTCAGCTGTGCAAGTCATTTTGTAGAGGCATGACAGTTTTCCTGAATGCGTGGGAGTCAAAGAGAAGACTGTGCAGATGATCAGAAACCCAAATAATATTAGTCTCAGAGTTACAGGGACATGAATACACAGATTTCACTGTGCTTCTTCTGAAGTGTTGTATCAAAGATAACCAGAACCTAGTATGCATATGAAAGCGCTGCTTTTGTTTAATGTGCCTTTGTTGGGCGCACATATGTGCAGGGAAATGCTCACTCGACCGACAAGTTATTGGTCTCATTAATTAATTAAGTATAGCTTGCATCAGTTTTCACTGAATAATTTTCACAGTTCATGGAACAAATGCTGCTTCAAATGCATCATACAGAAAAAATAAAATCAGTAAATAGATGTATGAGAAATCATTTTGCTCTTGGAGTACTGTTGTGAACACTGTTTAATTTTTAAAGACATGTTGGTCATAATTAGTCATATATTGACCAATAATGAAGAGTCAAGGTTCAATGTGTGTTCGTTATCTGATGTTGTCTTAAACGTGGATGCGAGACATAAACTGTAGTTCTAGTAAAAAAAAACAAAAAAGCAAAACAAAAAGAGAACCTTTATAGACTGAAGTTGATTTTAAAAACTGAGGAAGAAGAAGCAGAATAGCCGTGTGCAAAATTTCATGAGTTTTTCGAGCATGTTTAGGCCCATCAAACGGCCATGCGCAAATAAGAATAATTTAATACGGCATTAATAGCCATATCCACATGAGTACATAAGGTAATAATAATAAGAAACAGAGCAAAAAAGGGCTTCGCACTCTCGGTGGGCCCTAATTAAAATATGATGTGCCTGAGGGCCCTCGCACCCCCGGCGCGTTCGAGCCACGCCCAACACCTAAAACCAGCACCTCCGATCTGATGTCACATTGATGGAATTCATGCATTTAACCACCAGCTAACATTTCAACTCATTCATTCATGATTAGTTAGTCGTTCCACTAGGTGGCGCTCTAACCATTATGTACAAATGGCATAACAAACATTTTCCGAAGCTCGAGTCTCCTCACGCCTATGAGCTTTGGAGAGATTGGACATTGTGTTTTTGAGTGACAGCAGATTACTGCTTTTTGGCGGGTGATTGAAACTCTACGTGCCGCCATGACCACCCCGTTTCCCTGAAAGTAAAAAGCTTCGCAATTTAACATCACAAAGGTCTTTGGATTCCACACACTGAAGAATAGTTCAATCTGATGAAATCCCTTGGAGGAGTTCGTCAAAGAACGGTGCCTGAAAAGAGGGGAAAATGTCGCCAAAATTGCACATTAATTTTAAAATGGCTGACTTCCTGTTGGATTTGGGATATTGCTCCAAGAGACTTTTTTGTACATCTTGATATCTCCTATAAGCTTACCAGGTTTCAGACTCATACATAAAACACAGAGCAGGGGCTGTGATTTTGAAATTTGTAGGGGGCGCTGTGGAGCCATTTCGCGCTATTCAATGAAAACGATCACGTGACAACAAAGCCTTCATCCATTTGGAGGTGTGTGCCAAATTTAAAGCCTCTATAAACTTGCCAAGACCCTCAAAAGCCACTTCATCTTTCATGTTGAACAGCGTTGCCACCAGGGTGCGCCGTTCAGTTTAAAGTCACAATTTTTGCACTGAAGCATCACAAGGGACTGATGGTGATATTCACCGCTTTTGAGGTGGCCACGATGAACCTGTGAAAATCAGTACAACAAAATTAAAGCCATGACATTTCCTGTTGCCACTAGGTGGCGCTGTCCGTATTTCCGACAATGGGCACATCAATCTGTTCAGGGCGGGTCTGACATCATGCCTGTAAAGTCTGGTACTGATCAGACTGGATTTCATTGAGTTATACTAATTTGTTTCTTCATGGCGTGACATCAAAGTTCGCCATGCTGCTGGGGTCACACCCTTTCGCGAAAACTCACAGTTTTCACTGTAACCCAAGACCAACTCCTTAAGGCTTTCCTGGAGAAATTTGAGGCTGCAGATGTCACCCATCACTATACTGTACCCCAAAGTGTAAAACATGACATTTCCTGTTCCCACTAGGTGGCGCTGTCCTTGATGTCAAATATGGCAGTTGAAATATGTTCAGGGGTGGAGCCTTATCATATGTGTTCACTTTGGTCAAGGTCAGAAAATGTATGACAAAATGAGAGGCAATAAGATTTTCATGGCGAGTCATCGAAATTCGCCATGGCGCCACGGCCTCATAGTATTGTGAAAACTCAAAAGCTCCGCAATTTAACATGGCACAAGGGTGTAGTTGACACTGTCCAAATTTGAAGTATATAGGACCAAATCCCAAGGAGGAGTTCGTTAAAGTACAAGGCATGGAAACGGTAAAATCAGAGCCAAAATGTCACCTTCAATCCAAAATGGCGGACTTCCTGTTGGGTTTAGGACATTGCCATAATAGACTTTTTTGTTCGACTCTGAACGTTATATAGGTGTACCGACTTTCAAACATGTAGGCCATACCCATACCGGGGGCTCGCGTTTTTCATTTTTCTAGGTGGCGCTACTGAGCTAATTTTCCCTGGCCATGTCTGAGAACATTAAAATACGTAAATTTTCACCAGACCTGACGCGTGTGCAAAATTTCATGAGTTTTCGAGCATGTTTAGGCCTCAACGGCCAATTCATTTGCCGGAATAATAATAATAATAAACAGAGCAATTACAATAGGGCCTTCGCACTGTCAGTGCTCGGGCCCTAATTAAAGCTGCAAGCAGCGTTATGAGGGCCCTCGCACCCCCAGCGCGTCGAGCCACACCCAACACCTTAAACCAGCACGTCCGATCTGATGTCACATTGATGGAATTCATGCATTTAAAACCACCAGCTACATTTCAACTCATTCATTCATGATAGTTAGTCGTTCCACTAGGTGGCGCTCTAACCATTATGTACAAATGGCATAACAAACATTTCCGAGCTCGAGTCTCATCACGTCTATGAGCTTTGGGAGAGATTGGACATTGTGTCTTTGAGTGACAGCAGATTACTGCTTTTTGCGAGTGATTGAAACTCCACGTGCCGCCATGACCACCCTGTTTCCCTGAACGTAAAAAGCTTCGCAATTTAACATCACAAAGGTCTTTAGATTCCACACACAGGAGATCGCATCAATCTGATGAAATCCCTTGGAGGAGTTCGTCAAAGAACGGTGCCTGAAAAGAGGGGAAAATGTTGCCAAAATTGCACATTAATTTTAAAATGGCTGACTTCCTGTTGGATTTGGGATATTGCTCCAAGAGACTTTTTTGTACATCTTGATATCTCCTATAAGCTTACCAGGTTTCAGACTCATACATAAAACACAGAGCAGGGGCTGTGGTTTTGAAATTTTGTAGGGGGCGCTGTGGAGCAATTTCGCGCTATTCAATGAAAATGATCACATGACAACAAAGCCTTCATCCATTTGGAGGTGTGTGCCAAATTTCAAGCCTCTATAAACTTTCCAAGCCCCTCAAAAGCCACTTCATCTTTCATGGTGAACCGCGTTGCCACCAGGGTGCGCCGTTCAGTTTAAAGTCACAATTTTTGCACTGAAGCATCACGAGGGACTGATGGTGATATTCACCGCTTTTGAGGTGGCCACGATGAACCTGTGAAAATCAGTACAACAAAATTAAAGCCATGACATTTCCTGTTGCCACTAGGTGGCGCTGTCCGTATTTCCGACAATGGGCACATCAATCTGTTCAGGGCGGGTCTGACATCATGCCTGTAAAGTCTGGTACTGATCAGACTGGATTTCATTGAGTTATACTAATTTGTTTCTTCATGGCGTGACATCAAAGTTCGCCATGCTGCTGGGGTCACACCCTTTTGCGAAAAGTCACAGTTTTCACTGTAACCCAAGACCAACTCCTTAAGGCTTTCCTGGAGAAATTTGAGGCTGCAGATGTCACCCATCACAATACTGTACCCCAAAGTGTAAAACATGACATTTCCTGTTCCCACTAGGTGGCGCTGTCGCTGATGTCAAATATGGCAGTTGAAATATGTTCAGGGGTGGAGCCTTATCATATGTGTTCACTTTGGTCAAGGTCAGAAAATGTATGACAAAATGAGAGGCAATAAGATTTTCATGGCGAGTCATCGAAATTCGCCATGGCGCCACGGCCTCATAGTATTGTGAAAACTCAAAAGCTCCGCAATTTAACATGGCACAAGGGTGTAGTTGACACTGTCCAAATTTGAAGTTTATAGAACCAAATCCCAAGGAGGAGTTCGTTAAAGTACAAGGCATGGAAACGGTAAAATCAGAGCCAAAATGTCACCTTCAATCCAAAATGGCGGACTTCCTGTTGGGTTTAGGATATTGCCATAATAGACTTTTTTGTTCGACTCTGAACGTTATATAGGTGTACCGACTTTCAAACATGTAGGTCATACCCATACCGGGGGCTCGCGTTTTTCATTTTTCTAGGTGGCGCTACTGAGCTAATTTTCCCAGGCCATGTCTGAGGACATTAAAATACGTAAATTTTCACCAGACCTGACGCGTGTGCAAAATTTCATGAGTTTTCGAGCATGTTTAGGCCCTCAAAAGGCCGATTCATTTGCCGAAATAATAATAATAATAATAATAATAATAATAATAATAAACAGAGCAATTACAATAGGGCCTTCGCACTGTCAGTGCTCGGGCCCTAATAATAAACAGAGCAATTACAATAGGGCCTTCGCACTATCAGTGCTCGGGCCCTAATAATAATGATAATCAAAACAAAACCACTGAGTCCACAGACTCAGGACCATGAAAGGGGACCTGACACAATATATACATAAATGTAATTAGGAAAAGTGGCCATACATGAGAACACAGGAGGGACAAATCAGGCATAACGAGACAAGGGAAGTAAAAAATGAACACAATGGACATGAGACGAGGGACTGTCAAAATAAGGCAGGACCACGCTGAGACCTAGACTAAGACACACAACTTGACGTGGAAGACAATAGCACACTCGTGGTAGACAGACATGACAGAGAGCAAAGGACCGAGAGAACAAATAGACATGAATTTCACAGGAGACACAGGGATGAGACAAAAACGCACAAAGAACCTAACCAACAAGAAACCATGGACCAGAAATATAAATAAACTCAGAGACACTACTCAAGGCTAAACTATACAATGCACCATCTTCAGCATGCAAAGTACAAATCATGAATCCAAAATTAAACTCAAAACCCTGGGTCAAAGACCCAGCACCATGACGAAGTAGGTTTATAACTATTCAAAAACAATACAAACTTAACTTAGGTGTTTTAGTGATGACAAATATTTTTGTCCTTATGGGAAAAAAACTCAGAAGCATCCTTGAAGGCACGCATGTGAATTATGCTGGTGTACCTGTAACAGCAGAATTGACAGTAGATACACACAATTAACTCGCAAAGTAATTATACAAAAGACCCGAGAGAGTGCTTTACACTAAGATGCTGGCACCTCACTTTTGTGTTTCATTCTTTTGTTATAAAGAATATGTTTTTATTCCAAGGACGATAAAGTTCATCCTAATATTACTACCAATTTTGAAAGTTCTAGTCCAAGATGTCCCAAAATTACTCTGAACAATCAAAGAATTTGAAAATTGCACCACTTACTCTGAACCCGACTTTTCTATAGCTCTCTTGAGTAAAAACTATTACACATTATAGTTTAAAGCATTTTTCAGGAAAAATATCATAACAATATAAACTTCCAAAAGCAGAACAGAAATTTCTGACTGATTTCTGAAATTTTGTGGGTTTTCTGATGTGGACAAAGAGAACCTGAGAGTGGGGAGGGCAAAGAGGAAAGCCCTGTTATCCCTTGTCCTGTGTTTGACAGGATAAGAGGTTTGTCAGTGAATGGAGTGCTGTAGCAGAGAATGTGTGTAGAACAGGGACTGACATATGAAGCACTTTGTAGGTGATGAGATTGAGTTTAAATTGGATGTGTTGTGCGACAGGGAGCCAGTGAAGGTTCTTGAGGGCAGCTGAGGTCATGGGAGCTGAAATGAGTGAGCAGGCAAGCAGCATACAGTATTTCTAGATATACTAGCATTTATTGAGTTATTGAGGACTAGGTCATATACTATAAAGAATGTCATAGTAGAGTCTGGACGTAATGAAGGTATGGGTTGAAGGTTTCAGCAGAAATAAAAGAGTGAGGGTTAGAGTTCAAGCAGAGATCACTTATGGTTTAATAAGAGAGGAAAGCAGTTTGGGGGATGACAGCAGGAGGTTGTTTAACTACCCAGCGGATGAGGGTTACTGAAGAGAGAGACTGGTATTGTCAGTGTTGAGAGAGGCATATATTGTGTTACATCAATTTATCAACTAGTGTATATTTGTGCTTTAATTTTGCTATAGTTCGTGAGGGTGGATTGAGTTTCAGTTGGACTGAATAATAATCTAGAGAAAAATATCTCCTTGGTAACAGTGGGAGGGGAGATTATGATGATGGATGACAGTTGCTAGGGGAGAATCAAAAAAAAAGAATAAACAAAAGAGGATCTAACACTGAACCCTGAGGGATACCTCATGCAGAAGTTATGGGGAATTGCTATGAGTTGGAGGTCTTTGGGGAAATATTTTGTCAAGTCAACCATAATTAACCACATACAGAAACTACAGGGATACACTTGAATACAGTCTTTCAAAAGGCCAACACTTTACCCAGTAATGACTGGTCGAAATGGCTTTTCTGTGAAAGACATTAATAAGAATGTTAAGAATGTTAATGAGACTCCAACAACTGCAGCAGGCAGTTTTATTGTTTTTTGTGCTGTCAAAATTAACGCGTTAACGCCATCACGGTCAATGCGATTCATGTTAATGCTATTAAAGCATCTGGAGTGCAGAATGAAAATCCCTGAAATGTTTGTGTCAACGCATTTCAGGCAGTTTGTCTAAGTAGAGTTACCTTCGTACATGCGCAAATGAGCAGTTAATCTGGTAGTGACAGGCAGCTGAACCAATCGACTCAATATGGAAGATGATAAACACACATTGGGCCTCTCGATGGAAAATTTGAGTATTAAAAAAATAACAAGACAGAACAGTCGATCGAGATAAAGTATTATGCACATTGTGCAAGAAGGAATTTTCTTTTCACTGAAGCACTTCCAGCTCAAAATATCACATTGATGCAAAGCATACGTTAGCCCAGATGCTGCTAGCACTTTGGCTAACGCCAACGTCAGTTACAAGCTTAAATATAAAGTTGAAAAAATGTAATTGCAACCAGGCTATTGATCAAGTAACGCGATTAATCACGATTAATTACAGAAAATTGTGAGATTAATTAGTTAATTTTTTTTCTATTCACAGCACTAATTGTTTTACTTTATTTCACTTATATACAGTGTTGGGACTAACACGTTATTAAGTTACAGTAACTACGTTATTATTGTGGTAACGAGCACGGTAACTAGTTATTATGCCAAAACCAGGAACGCGTTATTCGTTACTGGGATTTAAATATGCTCGTTATTCGTTACTTCGTGTGGTGGCTATCGCGGAGCTTCCACAGATTCAATAACATTAGCAAGTGGTGGAAGCCAGCAGGTGGATGAAGGAAAAGGGAGGCAAGAGGAGAGACCCGAAGCAGCCGCCGGTCCGAGTATCAGGTGAAGTTATGACCTGCAGTGTATCTGAGTCACATATAAATCAAGTTTAGGTGGAGTTTATTTTTGTTATGCTGACTTTTTCGTACTGCGTACCAGCTAGCATGACGGAGTTTCTATACAGCTGGGCGGGTGCTGTGTTACTGATGTTGAACTTTATTTTGTTCATACGGTTAATTATTAGAGTTGCCAACTGTCCTGTAAAAAACAGAATCGTCTTGTATTCAGAGAAAATATTACGGGTTTCGTATTGAGGTGAAAAGGAACATTTTGTCCCGGACTTCAGCTACAATGAAAAAGACACAAAGCTGGATTTATTCTGTCTTTGCTGCACAGCTGCCTCTTCTCCTCTCATTCTCTGCCCCTCCCTCTCCTGTTTCTACTTCAATCATGAAACTGATCAATGATCAGCTGATCGGCTTTTCTCTCTTGTTTATTTATCGCCCACTTTGTGCCAGAAAGAGGAAACCAGCGGATGTCGCGCTAAACAACAGCAGCACGTTTAAGCTTGATCAGCTGTTGTTAGAATTTATTTAATATTAATTTCTACTATCAGCTGATGTTTGCTGGAGCCACAGCTGTAAAGCTGCTGGTCATGATGTCGGTTTGGATATGTGGTGAGATGGAAACATGAAGATGAAACCAGGAGATGTCCTTACTGGATCATCACACCTGAACAGGTGATGGAGAAACAGGTTTACCTTTTAGGTGACATGAATGAGTTGAAGGAAAGTTATGAACTGTTTCTGAGAGACAAATAACACCAGGATCCTTTTCTATGTAGCTGACAGCTGGTAACTGTGCAGGGGCGGGTCTAGCAAAGTGTTGCCAGGGGGGCAGGTAGGGCATTAACAGGGAAAGGGGGGCACAAGGAAATACTTTTCTTTCTTATTCTCATTTAAAATGTCTAGCTTTTAAAAGATAATTATCTGAGTCTTACAACAAACGATTGATAGATTAATGCATATATACCATCAGAACAGTGTTTGTTTTCATTCAAAGGCTTTATGATTTTTCCTATAATGGTGGGCCGGTCTCTAGTCAAATTCCCCGGGACGATTTTTTTTGTCCCAGTCCAGCCCTGTATGCAGCTCATCTGCAGTCTGGAGTTACCTACATCTTCCTATTCAGAAGGCAGAATTTCCGAGTTCTGAGTACAATCGAAAGCACCTCGACTGCAGTTTTTGTGTTGGATGTAAAAAGCAGGCTAGGATAGAATCAGGCGTGGGATTTCTGTCGTGGAAATGTGCACATTATTTTTTCCTTTCTATTGGTAGGTGGCACAGTGCACTTGTGGCAAGTAAGCAAGCTAGAAGACTGGCAGTCTGGCTGGGTATCCAGTTACGGAAGCAACACATTAACAAGAGAATTCTGAGTAAAACCAAAGTTACTTTCCCTAGTAACTAGTTACTCTGGAAGTAACGAGTAACTTGAAGTAACTGAGTTACTTTTGATAGAAGTAACTAGTAATGTAACTAAGTTACTAATTTAAAGTAATTTACCCAACACTGCTTATATATAAGGGAGGTTTTATGTATATTATGACATTTCTCTTGTCCACTACAAAGCTAAAGGGCCAACAATAACACAAACATAAAGAAACACCACAGTTTGACATTTTCTGACACTTGCCCAAGTGGCAAACACTATTTTTTAGGATGGAAACGAGTTGGAGAAGGTGCAGTAATTTTAAACAGCCATGTGCTGTAGCATTTTAACCAGGAGAGGAAAGTATCTTATTGTATGGTGAGATGCTGAGGAGGAAGAACAGAATAGCTGTTTGATTACATCAAAGGCACCAGTGAGGTCGAGAAAGAGAAGACAGCCAAAGACTGAGGTGATGAGGAGCACTGAGGCGACTTTGAGGCGAGCTTTTTATGTGAAGAATCACACTCTAAATAATTCAAACATATTGTTGAAGATGAGGTGGGCTCTGTGTAGTGATGCATACCAAAAATCTGGCACAGCTGTTAATTCTATGCCTCAGTTTCATCAAAACTATATAAAATATAGTGAAAAAGCAGAGCTAGCTTTCTGTCAACAGTTTCTCTGTCACACACCAAACGTGTACTGTATAATATTAGATACACGGCCTAATAAAGTATTCATGCCTTCTTCTGTATGTACAGCAAAACTGTCAACATTTGCTCTTTTGTGTGCAGAAAAATGTGGCGATATTTTTGTACACTGAAAATGGGGTATTTTAATTTATCTTTTCGATGAGTATTAGAACGATCCTCTAATGACAAATTAAAAATGGATCTCATTTAATCTCATTTAGATTACACAATATGCAGCAATTAGAAATTTAATTTCAGTATTGCTTCATCTGTCACTTCTGTTGTAAACAGGAATAATCTGTTGTTTATGTTATAAAGCTCAATTGCAGTGTTAGATAGACTTACACAGACTTGCTGTGGGAAATAAAAAAATTTCAGTAACCCCCCTGGCAGCTGAGTTTTATCACCATGGAAATTGCCCACATATTGATGGACAGGGCAACAAAGGAGACAATAAGTCAAGGTGAGAAGGTAAACTAAATAGTGGTGGTGGTGTTTTAATGAAACAGTTTCTCTCAGTAAGCCCCTTGTGGAGTCAAAACATTCAGCTCGGGTTGATATTGAGCCTGTAAACATCACTGTGTAACTCCCACTGAGCGTTATGTGGACTTGATCTCTCTTTATTTTTGCCTTTCACAACCCACCTAAAGTGCAAAACAAATGTGCCTCTTTAAAATTCTTTCAGCCATAAAAGTAATGCAGAATTTATTTTTGCATATTTCTGACTTTTTTTTTGTGGCAGTTTTCCTTCTCGCACTACCCTGTTTTCATTGTTCTAATTCCATTGCAGCAAAGTGAAATCTGGATCAGGTATTGCGCTATATCTTTATTCACATATTTGTTCAAAAGGTCACTGCACACCAAATACCAGAAACATCTTTGCCAGGATGTCCGTGTTCAAGCATTCATCTTTTTTGGAAACAAGAAATTTTGACATGTTGCCAAGTTAGGGGTGTCTGACATCCGTAACAGTATACACAAAGCAGACTTAAATCTTTGCGGTGAGGTGTTGCTAGGTTACAGCCACCATTCAGTGAAAGCTTTGTGCCTCTCACTGGAAAGCCTTTTGGCTGATTTTAGTTTATTGTGTGGAACCATCTAATGTACCCTATAAACTGGCAAGCATTTGTAAACTCAGCAGAGGGCCTAGAGCATGTTAACTGTGCACACACCAAAACAACATGACATCGACAAAGCCACTACCTTGCAGTAAGGCTGTAAGGTTAATGTATTTCAGTTGATAGTACTGTACTGATTTATTTAGTATTTAAGAGCAACGGCCAACCTGTGTAAAATATTTTACCCTTTTGCTTTCCCTTTGCTGCCATTGTTGTTAATATCTTCGTATTCCTCTCTTCCTCAGTTTCACTTTGCTCCAGCTGCACATCAGAATCTTACAGTCCCATTAGCACTAAGCAGATTTCATCTGAAAACAAATAAAACACTTGTTGGAGTGAAAAGCTGAGTAAAGAGTTTCTGATGTCGAGTACTGTTTTCTGGGACAAGAATGAAATGCCAGGTTTACTTTAAGGTTGCTTTTTAATAATCAGACTGCATCTCTTTTTTTATGACAGCCCTCTGCTCACCACAGGATCTGTTTGTTTGTTTTTTGTAAACTTTACAGAAACAAAGGAATATCTGTACATGTGCTTATTTTGTCTGTTTCATGACAACTGTTCATGCTACTGCACCTCATGTTAAGGCTGGAGACCGAGGAAGTGCATTTGAAGTAATCTGGGTAAGCTTGAAATGTGAGTTTTGTTTAAAAATCTACACCACTGCTGATGCTGATGTGATTACCACATCTGATTCTTTTAAGTAACAAGCTTGAAGAACGTAGCATTCACTCTGTAGCTTTGCATCTATTTGTTATGAAGGAATGTTTTTGTCAGCACTGTCCACAACTCTTCAACTGTTAAGTCTAATTGTTGAATGTTGCCATTGTGTTTCTTAAATTTGTACAGTCTTAGTTCAAGCAGTAGGATCAAAGCCATTCCTTTGATCCTGACCACCTCTCCAACCACTCTGTGCTGGGGGAGGTTTTATTGTAGATACATCCTATCTGAAAGATCTGTTTCTTTTGATGTAAGCTTCCTGGGTTTACGACCCTTTGGTCAGCAGGAGGTCTGACACAAAAACATTCTCACATAACAAAAACACACACACACACACACACACATTCTTACAGAAGTTCACACATATACATAAAATGCCTTGTCTTAGGACCATGTGGGCGTGGCTTTGTTCTGACGTGTTTTGTGTGAACTGTCTCTCAATAAAAGGTAGCAGGAGGAGGTCAGATCTGGGGGTCATTTTCGTGGTGGACACAGACGAGGCCTCCCTTGTGCAAATAATCGATCGATC
Organism: Simochromis diagramma; assembly: GCF_900408965.1. Taxonomy (NCBI): domain Eukaryota; kingdom Metazoa; phylum Chordata; class Actinopteri; order Cichliformes; family Cichlidae; genus Simochromis; species Simochromis diagramma. The sequence continues at coordinate 2,854,132 of NW_024387075.1, forward strand.
AACTGTCTTGTTTTCTTCATGATGAATAAGTCTCTAGAATTAGCGGGGTTTGTGGAAACACAGACCCAACATCAACCATCCCTCATTTATTCATATTTTACTTGCACTTTTTTGTAATTTTTAAACTGGTCTTGAGCAGTAGTTCTCCGGGCTTTCATAAAGTCTCAAGGGATGAACCAGTGTTGTGTCAACACATAGAGTAACACACAGCTTAGCAAAGAGCCAATTTTACTTTTGCCTTTGGCACTTTGTTACTAGTATCCTGTCACAAAAATAGGTAAACAGTTGAATCTATGTAAAAAAAAGACTCAGTGGTCCAGCTGCATCTAAAGGACAAAGGTCACTCTTTCGAGGATGCCAATGTTCACATTTTGGACAGAGGTTGGACAGATGGTTTGAAAGAAGCCATCTATGTCCACTGTGAACGACCATCTTTGAACAGAGGCGGTGGCTTACGACACCAACTGTCTGCCATCTATAATCCAGTTTTGAGATCCCTTCCCAGACGCCTTATCGCCCACTCACATTCTGGGCCTTTTGACCTCAGGAAATCACATGATAGGGTGGGGTTAGGTTTCACAATGAGTTCACCCGAAACCTTGGCTGATTGTGGCCTACACCTGTTTTCACACTTTGGCTCGTGTGATTAGATAGAGGATCAGTAGGGGGTCCATGTCCCTCTTGGGGGGACACTCCCATAGGGCTTAAATCTGGGACTCTCCACATTTGACCCTAGAACTGAAGAAGCTTCTCAGATGAGAGGTGAAACGTCTTCAAGCAATTTAAGGAAGTCCAGATGCTTTTCTTTCCAAGCTACTTAGACTACGATGACCTGGATGACTGACAATCTTCACAGACATATTCCCAAAAAGATATTTGTTGAAAAAGTTTTATATGAAGAACCTAGAGATGCATCTGGTGACACATCTGGCCCTTCAGTTGATCCATTTATGATCCAAAGCCTAAATAGGAAGGGCTGAGGTATGTCAAATTTCCGGACGGAAAGTAATGTGGGCTCCTCCTGACACAGTACAGAACAAAGGGCAGCCGACACCCAAAGAAGAGCTTTGAATGTCCCTCAAGAAGCCTGGAGAACCATTCCCTTTGTTGCCATTGTTGCTAACATCATCTTACATGCAAAGTATTGTTTTTTACAATCTGTTCTTCTGTCATCATAATTCACTCTGTTTTCATACAGTGTAGTTTGCCTACCAGCACTGAAATACTCAAACCTGTAAGTACAGGTCCAGCAGACATGGTTAGATTATTTACAGCATTCGATTTGTATATAAATAGTATATGTGCAACCTTTTACATTTTAAAACGTGACCTTTCCAATATATATATTCTCTGTAATGTATAATGTATGTAATCTGTACCATTATGTCAGCTGGAGGATGCACTCCTCCAACTACACATTTAACAGAGGAGAAAACACTGAGACTTTTCCTTCCTTTTTAAAAAAAGCATTTTTGTCATTATAAAATGTTTTTAACATCTATATGAAGTACCTCCCTTCATTTTGCTTGCTATTCAGTCAGCTGATGTCTTCTTCAAGAGGCTCACCTCCCAGTGAGCAGCCTCAGATGAAAATAATTGCACCTTTCCACTACACCGGCATTCTAATTTTATGACATAATTCGCTTTCCAGCTGTGAAATTCCTTTTGAAGTACCTGAATAAATCAATAGTATGGCTATAACACTAACAACAGCCTTCCTCAGTCATGCCCCCCTCACAAATTGTAAACAAACTTGTAATCATTTTTTATTTCTCTAAAATATATTGTGCTGTACAGTGATATGACGATTACATATCACGTACAGGCTGGTATTTTTTTTTTACTTCTTTCCATACCAATCTGGTAGCGAGCATTTAATATAAGGGGGCAGAAGTACCTGCTATTACTTTGTGTAAGGCTTTTTTTCCTCTTTGTCTCAGCAAATGTATAATTTCAGTGTCATTTGTTTGACTTCCCTTCAAACAGCAGTCAATCAGGTTATAAGGCACCATTCGTGGTGACTGAGGTACTGTACTGTATTGTACGTTTTAGTCATGGTATATCTTCAGTCTGTGTCATTTTATTCAAATGAAATAGCTGCAATTATTCTTCTGTAACGTCAAATTAATTGCAAACGTCCCAAAAGATAAGCTGTGTATCCATACAGGTACAGCAGCTAAGATAAAGTGATATATTCAGTCATGGTGTCGCTCAGAACTGTTACTGATAGTCAGAAATGTAACTAAAACGTAGTATCATTAGTAAATGTAGCATTGTTGTAACATTATATCATTACGATTCGTCTTAGCTCTGTGACAAAAGGGGATATGATGGACCCTGATAGGGTGACCAAAATGAAAAAGACTATTACAGTAAACCAATTTACTGATTCCTCTGGGTTTGAAGTTACATTGCTGGAAATATTTGGGATAATCAGGCCTTAAAGTGGGCCAGAATGATCTGGAACATGCTGGCACCTGCAGTTACTGGGTAATTCAATCTGATAGGTGGAATTACCCAAAATACTGTCAAGTATGTGCTGCATCCTGGTGATCCTTGCAGCTCATATAATGGATAGAGTAAAGTTACCATGCAGTTCCTTCCTGTACACATCCGTTTTCCTTTCTCATCCCCCGTCCATATCTCCCTGTTATGCGTTCATGCAGAGGTTGTCACTCTGTCAAGTTTTTGCAGTACTTGAGCATTTAGCTAGCACTAAAGATTGATTGTTTCAAATAAATGTTGCCATACTGTTCTGCAAGCTATAGGTTTACCTAGAGAAGCTGCATTTTCTAAAGAGAGAAAAAAAAAGTAAGGACTACTCAGCAAGTGACACTACTAAGAAATGGTTGGAGGCATCAATTTCACTTTAACCTGATGATTTTCTTAGAACTTGTCTGTTTCTACCTTTAGCTTTATAGCTGTGAGAGGTTGGAATACAGTCATGATAGCTCATGTAATGGTTGTTGAATTCAATTGGCTAAATCCACAAGGAGCAGTAAACCCCAGAGCAGCAGCAGCAGCAGGTCAGCTTGCCACAGACTGTCAACAAAGAAAAGCTTCTGAAGCTCACAATAGAAATTATAATGACTTATGGTCCCCCTACATGCCATGTCCCACTTTAAATCCAGGGGATAATGTATGAATGAAGGTTAGGGAAAGCACTCACATATTATACCTTTGAAACTGCAGGGCATTCTATTTGGTGGAGGCTGATGTGCTTGAGCTAACCTTGTAAATTCACTGTTACAAAATAAAATTGGCTTATAATAGTTTCTGCAATGTTATTGTTGTGAGCAGTGAAAAAGATCCTATCTAAATGTTATTTTAAAAAGGCTTTGTGCAATAGCATCACATTTTTAAGTTTCTCTTAAATTGATCGTTTTAACTGAACTTGTCTGTTTCCCACCTGCAGTGGATCCATGCCTAACTAATCGTGCCCATCCCAGTGGTGGTGCTGACATACACAAATGTCTTTCTCACAAACACAATCCCACCTGTGAGAGCAAATTTAATATATTTTTTTTATTTCCCTCATCATTTCGTGCTTCTTAGCGCTGATATATTCCTTGCCAAGATTTTTCTATTAACATTTGCATTTGCTCAACCACTGTAACAGAACACAAAACAACATAAGTAAATATCATGAGACTTTTGCATATTTGGAGTGAGACATGAATTGGCTGAAGGTGTTTAGTTTTCCTCGCCATTACAAGAAAGAAAAGATCTGGAGTCATGAACAGATAGAGTAAAAGACACACAAATATAGTCGAATATCAAGTGTCACTTTCATTTCGTTTACAGTTTATTAAGCTGATGAAACATCTATATTAAGCTGACAGAGTAGAAAATATTGTGAGAGATTCAAGATTGACTGACTTGTAAGTGTCCAACAGAAAAAACTCATCCTCACAGTTAGGAGTAAAGTAGTTGAGACTTCTTTCCTCTTAATAATCCTGCACATGAAGTGACTCCCTCACTTCTGGGGTGCCGGTTTCAGGGTTAAAGACAACTGGATGTTTTTGATTAGATGTTCAAAGTCTCTGATGCACCTGTAAGCTACTCTCGTGGTGGATGACTTCTAAAGCCATTACAGACCGAAATGCGCTCCGTGCAATCACAAGAGCAGGCTCACTTTACTGATGCGTAAAGGAGACTCAGAGCCCACAGCAGGTTTGTAGATAATAAATAGAAAGTCACATCTTATTTTGGCTCCGTGAGGAACAGATTAAGGACTCGGACAATATGAGAACTGCATATAAAACCCACATTTACACCCAATTTTTAAAAAAAGATAACACTTTTGTTTCCTTTTCAGTAAAATAACTTAATCATAGTAAGACTGAATATAAATTTTAAAAAATTATCAAAATAAAATCGTAATTTTCAATTTTCTGCCTTGAGACAGCAGACGATCTTTTGATTTCCCTTTCTAGACTTAATGTATTTCTCACCACGATTCATAAATTGAAATTTGAATGTGTTTAACAGTAGTGCCAGAATAAAAAAGATACAAACATGATTGTCTGTACTGATGATTTTGTGTTTTCAGTCTCACCTTCATCAGGAAGGTGATTGCAAACTGATGGCACTGATTTGCTAATTAACATTTTTCACAATCCTTTGTCAAACCTTGTGCAATTTAAACTTTACACTTTTATTTCTGTCATCTTTTTACAACACGATGTTGTTAAGGTTCTGACTTTAGCCTTTTCAACTGGCGCTACAGACAGAGCACTGAAGTTGTGGATGTAGCACAATTCACTGGTTTGTCGACTTTGACACGTCAAGCTTAATTGTTCTTGAAGTGTGTTGGCAGAGCTTGCATGCATGAGTGAAATCCCAGATGTATACTATTTAAACAAAGAAAAAAATAATATTTCGCAGCTTTTGATTCTACTAAGATTTACAAATTCAGACGAGTTCTGGCAATTTGAAGTTTCTTGTTCCCATAATTACAATATACCTGTGAAGTTAACTAGAAAATTCTAGCTTTAGCTTCAACTTTCTTATTAAAACTTTCAGCTGATCCCTTATTTCCTGCAATCATCTACATATTTTGTGGCACAGATGGAAGCCTCCCACTTTTTCAGTCCAGAGACTATGTTGTTAGACCAGAGTGCTAAATCTCAGCAAAGTCAACAACAGTCAGAAGTTGATGTTAAAAACTATTGAGATATTGGTATTTTTAATTTTATCAAAACTTTAAAAAAATACATTGTACCCCATAAGACAAAGCACTTAAAGGCATGTTGTACTCTACTTTAGACTGTTTCAAGGAAAAAAGCTTCTGTGTTTAATGTGGCCCCTCATTACAGCAACACATTTCTTTTTGAGGCCCCGCAGTGCCACTAGTACACTAATCAGAAAGCACAAATTTGCCTAATTATACCCTAATGAAGTACACAAACAGGGGCTGGCTTTGTATTTAAAAAAATAAATAAATAAATAAATCATATATATATATATATCATATGCGCAACATTTCAGCAGCAGATACATCTATACAATGTGCGTTGATACAGGTCTGCAGTGTGAAATAATATGCTGATTGCTTGTCAGCTGCAGCTGTGAATGGGATTATTTCATTTATGTAAAAGAGTGTGGGCGTACAGTCCACTCTTCTGCAGTAATATTGCAGATATGAAGGCCAAGGAAAAGAAGACAAGAAAAATACATGGCAGTACAGCAGCAGGTAATGAAAGGGCTTGTTTGACTAGGCTATGATTTAAATGTTTCACAGCTGACAAGATGCACGATTTTCCAGTGATGCAAAAAAATGAATATTTCCTCACAGGCAACCATAAACGATCGGAGCAATTATTTTATGGTTCCAACCTTTGCTGACACAAACACATGGAAATGTACATCGTTATGAAATCAGTTCTGTGTCAGCTTGGCTGAATCAGCAAAGAAAAACGGTCAGTTTCCCAGATTTGGGAATATATCTCGTCCCCGTGCCCCCTATAGCCTCCCTTATTTCAAATTATTCAGGGTGAATTGCGTGGAATCAGAGGAAGACTTTCAGTGGAAAATGACATAATTTAGGTGAATTTTTTCATTAAAGCATTGATAGATTTAATACTTCAGTGTCCCCTAGCGCTTATTAAATCAGGCCAGTATGAGATAATGGATCTTTAAAATTCTACAAGCAGCTCTAGTAATCTCTTCTCCTTTTCTTTCCTTTACTCCTGCTGGACTCTGTTCCCTCACCCCCAATGTATTACAGGATAACTGAAGTTTAGGGAATGTGAAAGTGAGAAAATTGCATGTGAAAGAGATTTGCAATAGATAACGTGTTTATAATATTATCAAAGAGCCCCGCTGCCACTGAAAAAGGAGCTGCAGGAGCTTCGAATGCTGATAATTTCAAAGTGAAGCAAAGAGAGGAGATTGGGGAAAGAATAGCAACTCTGGTTCAAACTGAGTCGACAAAGTCGATAATGCTTTACTCGGGTAGGGCACCAAAGAGGAAAAGAAGGCAACTACAGTGAAGTGAACTTTCTTCTTTGAGATCTGGGCGAAGTTGTTAAATCTATAGCTGTCACATTTGATGTCCGTATTGATTTATGAAGTTGGCACACGGAAAGGACTGGCAGCTTCAAGGGATCTCACTGTTTAGCTATGCAAAGCTTGCTTTTAATCCCACAGCAGGCGCTTCCTGCTTTGTGTGCAGTCCTGGCTCTGCACACTAGAGTAGCATAATGTCTAATGATTGGAATATTGAACTACACATAACTAGAAATAAGAAGAAAGTTTCCCGCTCTAAAGGAACCTCTCTAGGGTTGGCTTTTCTCACACAGGGGGAACGGAATATGTCTGGGCAAGTAGTAAATCACAGCCATATTTGTTGTTCAGATGAGCTGCTTTTGAAGGAGTGTTTTTGTGATGCACCGAGATGAAAAATAAATACAGCTAGTACCTTCAAGCCACAACTGGGCAGACCAAAGATAATACAAATTTCAGGAAAATAAAGACATAATAAGACCTTATGCAAAATACAAATGAAAATCCAGGTGCGAAATTGACATGAAACTGCTTCAAGGTCATTTCTCCCCATTTTGCCAAACATTGTTTCAAACTCCCAATCATCTCTAAACTTGCCACGAGCACTCTTTTTTTCCTGATGTACTTCCATTAATATTTTTACCCTGTCCGGGCTAGTATAACAGTTTTATTATCTGCCTCAATTTCAGTTTTCCAATTCCTGTTAGTCCTTGAGTTAAAAGGCGCGTTGGGGAGATGGACCTTCAGGCCAACATTATGTGCAGCAGTGTGTGATAAACACCCACTTCTGCCTAGCAGCATAATTTTACCTTCAAAATAGAATACACACATCTCCTGTTGTCACTGTTGCCAGATAAGGGTTCTACATATTAACACTCACTGGTATAGATATGACAGCTTTGTGTGCTCACACGGACACGTTGGCACCATGATGGCTACCCTGGAGGGTTCATTATGACTTTCTGTACATTATGTATATTATTCATGTTTCAGGGATACTTTAATCTCTCTGAGCAACGGCGAATCCTGTCACTTCTCTCCTGAGTTCAGTTCTGTGTAGGACTCTGAAGTCAGTGAACGTTTCATATTAAAATTATATTAAATTTAGCATGAGACTAACTTACTGTAGCTTTGGGCAGAGTTGTCAGGTTCATCTAACTAAGAGAAATGCAGAAATGCAAAGTCTCAAATAGATCTTAATATTATGGAGGGAAAATATTCTGTATTCGTTTGTTTAATGTGATCATGTGATCATCTGAAGAATAAAGTTTGTGGTGCTGTTGAGTTGTAGTGCGTTACACTGACAGGGCCATCTATGTAAACTTGGTCATATACACAATGGTGGACAAAAGATTACACCCACTTCTCTGTTAAATGCAACACTGTGGCCATAAAAGAGAATCTGCACCTCAGTCCATTCAGTTATGTCTGTAATATTAGACTGCACTCACTTTGACCATATAAATTTGCAAGTGTGTGTTTGTATATGAACAGTACTGTGTGAAGGTCTTTAGCTACCCCTCATTACTTCATACTTTGCCAGGAAAATGGGATATAGATTTACTGATTTTGTCATGGACTGGGTCTGAAGACAGGGGCTCATGTATTTTTTGTATGTGTTTATTTTTCCGTATGTTGTGTTTTGGGTGGTTTTCTCTCCTTTTTGTCCTCCTTCTCCCTGTGTGCTCCCGGTTGTTTTGGGTCGCTGAGGGGACTGAGACCCGGAAGTGTCCCCGCACTGGAGGCTGCCGCACCTGCCGCTCGTTATCCTTCACCAGCTGCAGCTGATGGCCTCATCAAGAGCGTCCTATTTAGGAAGGTGGCGGAGCTCCAATCAGCGTGGGATTATACTATAACAAACCTGTAAAGCACCTCCGTTGATGAGTATTTATGTGAACGACATCGCTACTGTGGGTTTCCTGCTGAGCTGTGTGTGTTTTATGTCACCAGGAGTCGGGAGCGAGGAGTTTTGGAGTCGTCACTCTTTCACTGTTTATGGACACGTGCACTGTGTGGGATTCACAGCGGAATCGCCACGAGAGCCACAGTGCTGGATTTGTGCATAGTTGTTGTTGTCCACTCACTATAAATAAATGCACTGTCCTTCACTATAAGAGTCTAGCGTTTGGGCCCTACTTTCCTCAACTCCACGGTCTGCCATCGCTGACCGCGACAGCATACTTGCAATGTATATAAGGCAAAAACAGAGTTTGTTCAATTCTAAGAATGTTTAAAGTTAATTGGTATGACTGCCTTTATTCGTCAACACAGTCGGAATTCTTTTAGGCAAGCTCTATTGTTATTTCTTTAAGTAGTTCTCCAGGCTTCCTGCAGTATTGCAAGATATTATCACAATATTATTGATACTTTGTTTCTATCATCTAAGTTGAGAAAAATGTCTGAACCTTTTTGCGTTGACTGTCAGGTCTATTTTATTTGTAGCTTATAGAACATTTAAACAACAGAAGCTGACCCTGAGTCCTTGCAGGTCTCCAAAAAAAAAGCCCTGTTTCAAAATACAAAGGAAGATGAAAGATGTTTTTGCTGTGTTAACACATTATTGTGGAAAGCAAAAATCTCAGTGATTTAGTTGTCATTCAAATATATTCAAAGTCGTCTCAGAAATCATGACACACTGGTCTCCACTACATAAGCTGCCTTTATAAGTTAAAAATATTGGTGCTGATATCAGAAGTATCAGAGTTCTTCTGATATCAGCACCAATACAAAAGTTCTTCTTTTGTTGCCTTTTGTTTGGGTCTTTGTCAAGTTGATCCCATACTGGTCCGGGCTTTGGGACCAGTCCATGACTGATAGTGTTCTATTGTGTGTTTTCCTATGCCGGTATGCTTCTGCTGCACTGGCAGGGTGTGTGGCAGATAGTTGTAGACACTCATTGTTGTATCGCTCTCCTGACCTCCTCTGTACATACAGTTTTAAATAAAAACGTTCAGATTTGGATTTATCACACCGTAACGCTCTGCCACTGATTTTCTGTCCAGTTCATATGTAATTTGTTTGTTTCACGTCCTTAATAATGGCTTCTAGACAGTCACCCTTCCACTAGGACCATTTCTGATTAGGCTTCAGTGAATGCAGATGGATTGACTGAATTAGCAGATTCATCTCTTGATGTCCCGTGTCAGGTCTCTGCTGGATCTCCTAAGGACATGACTTTCAGATACTGTTCATCTGCTGTAGATAGTTTTTAGGTTTGCCACTTCTTCATTTGTCCTGCACTTGTCCAGTTTTCTCAGAATTTTTAAGGACAAACTGCACACCATGGTGACCTTGTTGGTGCAAAAATACTATTTTATGTCCATCAACTTGCATTATCTTTGGCATTTTTCATAGATCCAACTAAAGAAATGGGAAGAAAAGATGTGCTTTTGGATGCTAGCAACTAAGTGCCTAAAAAAAAGCTGTACGACTCACTGGCTCATTCCTTGAGTTTGTTGGATTATTTCCTCCTTGAATGATTTATAGGTCAGTATTAAATTTCTTAACAAAAAAAACTACACAATCAGTACTGTAGTTGTAGTTGTAATGTATTCCTATGTTTTTTTTTTTACATCACACAGTCCATAAAAAAACAATCAAATGATTTGACAAAGGCATACATTGCAGAGGATGCTGACCTGAGCTACAGTTTTGAAGGTTACAGGAAAAAAATAATTTCCCATTGAAGTTTGGTGTGTCATTTTGAGAATGTAACAATATCTGGAGGACTATAACACAAACAACCTAAAAGGTAGAAAGTTACTCTTTTTGGTTTCTGAATATATTTTCCCACATATTCCACCCACGTAGCTGGCTCCTTATACAGTACAACCAAGCTGCTAAGAGCATTTTCACAGAGTGGCCTATCATAAAATGGAGATGTGCAAATAATTGAGGATGATGAGGGACCGAGACTACTTACAGACTGCAAGATTAACAATGTGGTGCATGCAGGCAGAACTATCGAATATTTCACAGCCTTTACCAACAAGGTAAAAACAATCAATAAATCATATCCAGCAATACATGATTTGTTGTTTGTACCAATTGTGTTTACCCGGTGGATGTGTTTATGTGGACAACATTAACTAAAACCTATTGGAGAAAAATGCTGAATCTGAAGCTGTCAGGATTGTAAATTCCTCAGAAAAGCATTTTTATATTGGATTATTTTAAAGTAGTTTGCACTTATTACAGCAGGAGAAACTCAAACAACTAAACAAATAAACAGCTGTATATATACATACAAAGGGTGGCTATTTTGAAGAATCTAAAAACATTTTATGTTTTATAATATGTTTTGAGTTATTTCACACTTTTTTGTTTACTACATAATGGCATGTGTGCTCATTCATAGTTCTAATGCCTTCAGTAAGAATCTACAATGTAAATAGTCACAATAATAAAGAACAATCATTAAATGAGAAGTTATGTCCAAAACTTCTGCCTCTATATATTTTTTTTTCTCCCTTTTTCCCCTTTTTTTTCCCACACATGTGGCAATCCATAGTATATTCTGTTGAGTAATTGTGCTTTGCTTCCTAGTCTATATCAGGCAGGTTTTCTAAAGCTATGCTCCACACAGGTAAAGCTGGAAGGAAAATGCTGCTTGAAGGTCAGTGTAGTTGCACCCACAGACACCTACTTCATTATGACAGCCTTACCGGTTAGTGATTCAGGATGCAGACATCCTGAATCCTAAATTCAGATTTATGAAACAAATCACAATGCCGTGCCGTCTCATCAAAGCCAAAATGCCTTCTCTTTGATTGCCTGAGTGATTTCTGTTACACCTTCCTCCATAAACACTTGTAACTCATGTGTTGTGTTGTGTGCTACCTAAGTGTCTGTATTTTTATTCCAGTGCTGCGATGAAGGCTAAACATTATTAAATGTTCAGTGTGCATAGGCTTTTTTCTCATTTGCAGTTGTCATTGCCCTTGACTCCAAAGAGCCCCGCTGCGCACAGAGTATGAAAAAACGCAAGCCTTTGTTTATAAAGTACTCTTATTTCCTTCATGTCTTCCCACCCCAAAAGCATCTATCAACATTCATTTATTTCTTTATAGCTAAAACGACTCCCAATGATTCTTTTAGATAGGTAATCAGTTGGTTAAAAAAAAAGAAAAAAATGAAAAGATTTTCTCCTACTATTGGCGTTAGGTTATCATTGTGTGGCCGTGTATCAGTGAGTGCAAATAGATTTGAAAACCTCTGCTCGGTTACAACACAAAAGTAAGTTGTAAAATTGCAAAAGCAGACATGACTTCAACTAGAATGGATTATGCACAGTTCTTCCAGCAAGTTTGGAGGTTCTGGAAGCTGATTTTCACACCCCAGAATAAATGCAAATGAAGTGCAAACCACTGGCTGCCTTGAAGCTGTGGTTTAAAAAAAACATCCCAAATCTATACATGATGGATTGTTATGCAAAGAGGTGAACAGTAAGGTAAAGTACATCTGACTTGTAGCAGATAGGTTCTATAGTTCTTCTACTCTGCGATAAAATCATCAGTGATCAGTTTTTACTGAGCACCGTTGTTCCTGGTAAGTCGCAAAATACAAAATAAAATAAAATGAAATAAATGGCAAACTCATGATCTCATGATCACATTATTTGTTACATCATACCCAGCAGTTATGAAATTAATGATTCATGCAGTTCAGTTAAAGTACTTGAATTTTTCCCCTCGCCATCTCCCTCCTAAACAGTTGACCTGCTCCCACTGCCTGACCACTGCACCTTATGTACATTCTGTAGTATTCATTCCACCTCATTCATTTCTGTATTTTATGTATATAAGTTTAGATTCGGTATTTATAGTTGGTTTACACAGCTTTGTGTATGTATGTGTACGCATGTGTAATATGTGTATATAGACACGTGTGTGTGTGTGTGTGTGTGATTTACATTGCTGTGTGTGTATGTGTGTGTGTGTGTGATTTACATTGCTGTGCTTGAGAGCCACCATCTACCGGAACCAAATTCCCTGTATGTGTCTGCACATATACTTGGCCAATAAACACGATTCTGATTCTGATAAAATAACACTGTAAAGGTAAAATCCAAGAGACAAACACTAAAGCCATTCAAATCCAGTAAAACAAAGAAAACTATCTAAGCAAAGTCAACTTCCAGTTTGTTAGATGAGCAAGAGTAAAGAAAGGAATAATATCACTGTTGAAATAATAAAGTGTGAAAAAAGTGCATTACCTCAGATGATACACCATGAATCCTTTGTTTCATTACCTTCGCAGACTGTTGGTTGGCTGCAATGTGTACAGATTAAACACACAGTCATTAGTTCAGCTGTTTTATTCTGACGTCCTGGTTGACACCTGTTAGCACGTCTCTGTTTGTCCTCTCATACCTGACTGTGAGATATGCCGTGTAGTGCTCGGTATTATATATATTAAACTGATGTACAAAGGCAGAGCTGTGTAATAACTTTGCCACCTTATCTCACTGTAGGAGCCTATAAACCAAACTGAAGAAGAATGTTTATAGGAAACACTGAAAGGATGGAACCTTTTTGTTTTGCAATTTACTTCAGCAAATGAACTTTACATGCTCACAAACGTTTTCTCCACAAGAACAAGAACAATATTTCCACTATGAAGTTTGAGTTAGACAAAAGTACTGGATAAAATTCATATGTATGGAGATTCATATAAAATTGTAACTAGTCACTGTGTCAATCTTGTGTAGAAAAAAAGACTATATGCATGTTTGAGGGCCCTCAGATACCACCAGTGTTTCTCCAAACTTGTCAACAGAATTCTGGATAAAAACATGACCTTTTGTCCCTTCTGGAGTTTCATCCAACTCATCCAAGACGGACCCATTTAAATCAGTAAATGCAGAGCATGTTTGCTGGTGCTGACATGACCACAATTTAGCTTACAGCGTTTATGAAATGATTTGTTGTCAAGGATGCAATAGCGAGCGCTAGCCAAAGGCTGGGATATGCTGAAGTCACAATAAAATGTCATTTTTTTTAGACAGTTGGGCTCCCTTGCTGTTTGATGTATTGGCTGTAAAAGGTAAACTAATGGGATATCTGTTAGGGGAGCCCAGAATCTATTTATGTACGTGCGCTGCCAATGTTCAGTGCCAATGCTGCGTGTGGGTCCTAGCAAAGCAAAAAATAATGGGGCAGAGGCTGGGTGGATGACTGGGTGCTTTATATCAACAAGGGAGACTACAGTTTGCATTCTGTAATGGGCCTGGTTGCATGTGATCTGTAACCTTAGTTTCCTTAACAACAGCATTACATGAGCATATTTTACTAACTTAAATCACATATGAGTTGCAATTTGCAGACTTTGTTGAAATAAACTTAGAATGCATGAATGACAGGTCTGTAAATGGTACCATGCAGAGCTTTTGATTTTCACTAGCACTCACAGGAAATTTTGTTTCCCTTAGAGTGAAATAGAGTGCCATGTTCTGTTTGGTTTGGTTTTTTTAATATAACACATGATCTAACACATTGCAATACATTTTTATGGCAGTGCTTTCATGCACCAACAAGCCAAGTTAGAGGGAAGAAAAGCATGTTCCTACAAAAGTGAAAGTGAAAAATACAACATTCAGTGTTTTACAAAGAAAAATCACAGCCTCAAGAATGTATATAGACACAAGAAAACAACCAGATTCCAGTTATTAAAAGTTTTAACTGATTCAGTTTACATCTCACTTAAAAAGTTGATGTTTCTTCAATGAACAAGCAATTAAATTTCATCCACAGTGTGTGCTGCAGCTATTATGAAAAATAAACTCACAGTTCTCCAAAATCTTTGTTTAAAAGGTCGTGAGGCAACAATGGTCTCGCAGAGGCATGTTACTTTAATCTTTTCTTGCTGTAAGCCCAGCTGACACATACTGTAGTACATATGTTTTGTTTGTACTTTGATTCATGGTTGCTATGGAAATAAAGGTTCTTGGATCTCGGAGAAAGTGAGCACAATCTAGTGGTCTAGTGGGAGCAGGTTGCATGTTGACAGCGGAGTACCACTGGCTGATTTAGAATAGCACACAAAGAGCTGGATACAGATTCAGAATGGTAAGCATGCATTGCTGCTATGCTGGCATACACAAGGTGCACAAGAGATGTTGTCTTCTCTGGTCCTCTGAGACAAACACAGACTAGCAGAATACATCTTTGGCAAAAGGCAGCATATAAGACACATGAGGATCATGAGCGCATACAGAATGTATATGTGGAGAATCACCCTATCGAATATTCTACAATACTCTATACACGTTTCTGTAAAGCCTGGTATACTGAAAACTTAGGAACTGAAACTCAGGTTCAAACTACTTGTGTTGGTTCGTTGTTTGTGCAGCTGTGTGATCCCTGACTCCTGCAGTCCACATGCTTGAAATGTCCTTGGCCAAAATACTGAGCTCCAAAACTGCACCCCAAAATATAAGTGTGGTATGTCTATTTCAGTGTGTGTACATATATATTACAAGGCAAGCTCAGATCCAGAAAATCAAAATTAAATTTCATGCTTTTCCTCTTCTGGTGTGTAATGGCCTTACTAAACTTTGTTAATACACTTTATCAGAATAGTTGTACTCTACTTTTATTGTTATTAACCTGTCAATAGGAAAGTGCAGGTTTTATTTTCTGTATTAGCATTTTAGTCTTCCTGGACTTTTGGAGAGGTCATAGGAGTCTGCTCATCCAGTCAGCAGGAGTTTCATGGACTTTCAAAAGACTTGCTGCCTGTTTCCCTGTGGGATCATGTGCATGCTAGTGTAGGAAAACTGAGGGTTCTTGTATAACCAAAGTGAGAGCTCTTATACTTGTGTAGGTGTATTTTGACATTTGTTGCCAGGTCTCTTGGAAATGAGATTTTTAATCTCAATGAGATTTTACTTGGATAAATAAAGGACTGAAAACTAAAAGAGCACAGTGTTCACAGTAGTGATGTGCAATTGCACTAAAGCTAGTGCACCTGAATGTCATACTAGGGAGGTAAATACAAGTGGGGAGCAAGCAAATCAGAAACCCAGGGCACTGCAACACTACAGGTCTTAATTAGAAAGAGTTTATTTCCAGGCCAGAAAGGAAGAATAACAAACAAATGTATGAAATGTTCTTTGTGCACTGAAATCCCCCACAGTCCAGCAATGCCATTTTCCACAAAAAAAAAAAAAAAAAAAAAAAAAAAAAAAAAAAGGCAGGACAAATGTTCCTAGTATTTGACAACAGGGGTCTAATTTCTCTTTGGAGCGGGGACTAGATTTGTAGTCAAGACCGCCTAAACCAAGACAATACCAAAGACTAGAGGGTATCAAGACCAGGACCAGACAGATCAAGTGAAGACCAAGACAAAGTCGGGACAAGACTAAGACAAAAAGCCTTTCAACTGCAGCCAGATGCTGCTTCGTTTACGGGTGTCAGGCATATTTATGAGTTTTTGTGATGCACTCGCACAGCCCTCCTCACCGCTGTCTACGTCTCACTCACTGAGAGGACAGACGCACGCTCCACTTGACTGTCGCGTCTCTCACCCTCTGTTTTTCACATAATGATATTATCCTATATCCTCGCATGTGATTAGCCACAATATGGAGGGATTGGAGCATAGCTGAGCCACTGTGTGAGAGCTGAGCAGCAAAAAGAAATTAAGGGGGGAGCCGGCTCTCGCTCAATGGGAGTCGACTCTTCTGATTCATTACAAAGCACGGCTCTTAGAGCTGATGCTTTTACACATGAAAACGTTACATTGTGTGTCGTGGATACTGTTTACTCCAAATCTCCCGACTACCATGTCGATCTGAGACAGCAAGACCACGTAAACGTAGTCTTGAGACATCCAACTCTAGCGGGGACAACGCCAGCCTAGTACCAGGAGGACAAGGGGGACGCCTCCCATCACAGCCCAGCTTACACTCTGCACTTTAGTCTGTCGCTTGCTACCACAGCGTCTTCCCTCGTGGCATCGCCCTGCAAGCAGATAAATACTGGCCAGAACCATCATCCGGGAAGCTGGCCTGGCTAATTGCTATGAAGACACTCCAACATAGTTGCACCTGGTAAACAACAGTTGAGACACTACTAACAAATGCACCTCTGCCCTGCTGTCAATCACGCGCATTGTCTCTTGCCATTACCGTTCCTACTGTCCAAACTGGGTCGCCGCATTACGCCTCTGACGATCGGGCAGCACAATCTCGCCAGCGCCTGGCTTCTCTGCATTCCTCTTTATATCTGGGCCTCCTGCAATGCTCAGCCAGCTTCCTTTTAAATGGGCCCTTTCACCAGCTGATAGGCCACCTCAGGACACACCCACACCTCAGCAGGTGATTGCTATCAGCCAATTTGTCCCATGGCCAGCCAGTCCACAGTGGATTAAAACAATGTCATATGAAAACACTTAAAAAAAAAAAAAAAAAATCATGCAATACAAACATCAGAATAAAATCATGCAAATAAAACAAACACTAAAATCAGAATAAAACCAATTATAAAAGAAATAAAAATTTCCACTGTGTCACAACACAGATTTCCTTTTCAATCTGATACTTAAGAATTATCATACGAGAAAAAAAAAAAAAAAAAAAACCTGGAGTCCATGCCTGTATTTCAAAAAGTTCAATTAACAAGCATTCAAAACAATGTGACTGAAAATGGAGCTTAAACATTTTACACATACATGTTATCCAACTTCCTGTTAGCTAAAGCTTGTGTAAAATATTTGAGTTGCATTTTTATTTTCTACAGCCTACAATATTTGTTTTACAGCAAGTATGCTGTATACAGTATTTTAAAGATACCTAACCTTTAAAATCCACTTTAAATACTTACCCTACAACATTGTTACATCCCCACAAAAGAGGTCTAGGGGTGTGAGTGGGATCGGTAACAGAACAGAATGAGAAGGAAAGCAGACCGAGTTGTTTAGCATATAATGTTTTTATTGCAAATAATCCTAACACAAAGAGTTGGCCACACCACTTTATCAATAAGGCCAAAAAGAAAAGAAGAGGTTGAAAACAACAAAGGAAACAACTACCAAACAAACAAAAAACTCCACACCACAAAAAGGCACTTTCAAAGGCTCACCGGCCCGACTACTCACTTAACACCACGGGAAGGACAAACACGCACTGAGACCATTCCACCACCTACAAAGACAGAGTAGAGTCACAGGAACAAACCACCCACATCACACAGTCTTCCCCAGCCTATATAATCTCAGAGAGGTTATTGCTGACTGGGTCAAGATGCCAAACAAGGGTAATGAACAACAGGTGCGTCCTGGAGAGAGGGCAAACAGGGGTGGGAGGGGCAAGAGAGGAGGAGGCAGAGAGAGAATGACACCACACCCACACAAGAGTAATTTCAAGAGGAGGCCCTGCTAGGGCCATAACACCTTACCTGAGTAAATCTAGGCCAATTAAATTGATATGAGGTGATTTTAGGGACACACATTTTACTCCAAGCTATACTCATACAGCTGTTTACCGTAGCATGTATTTTTTTCATTCATGTAAATTAGAAAAATGGGATTCTGTAGTTTTCAAGATGTTGAATTCTCGTTGTTTAAACATAGATTCAAAGACCTAAGTCTAGATGCAAAGTCACTTTCCAAAATTCAGCAACAGTGCTACACGTAGCCAACAACTCCATATGTTCTCCTTTTATACCTGGATAGTACCTGCCTGCAGCATCAAAGGACTCAACGAGCGACGTTTGTCTCAACCTAGCAGCACGTGTCCCTCGCCTCCTCTTCAGTTCACCTCATCATAAACTCATCATTATATTCTGTGTCATGATTTATTTTTGTTTGTATTTGACAAGGCTTGTGGTCTTACCAAATGTTTCACAAACTGCATCTTGGCTGTTTACGATCAGCCTTTTTTACCAACTGAGAGATTGAGTACACATGAGCCATGACACATTTATACAGCCGTATTTCATTATGAAAGGCAGAAAAAGTATTCCCACCAATCATTTATACTCAGAATTACACTACTTTTTGCAGATGACTTAGTTCGGTTAACTTCATTGGAGCGGAACCTTCACCACATGCTGGAACAGTTTGCAGCCCAGTGTAAAAGCAGCCAGGTGAGAGTCAGCACTTCCAAGTATGAGTCCATGGTATCCTGCTGAAAAATGGTAGATTGGTCCCTCTGGGTTGGAGAATTATCATCTCAAGCGAGAACTTTCAAACATTTCAGTATCTTGTTGATGGTCCAGTCATCATAGGAAGGTCCAGCAACTGCTTTTAATTTAGCATTCAGTCTACTTTACAATCCTCTTGTGTACTCATGACCTGTGGCTAGAGCCCTAGAGATAGGGCAAGGGATCTGTAGGGAGCTTGGTGAGGCTTTTTTGTTGCTACTTTTTTGTGTTGAAAAAAGCTAAAGTTGTTCAGGCATCTGATTTTGGAAGATTTATCCAATCATGTACAACTAGGAGGAGACCCCAGAATTTGCTGTGTCTGGTCTGATAGCACCTTGGGATCCACAGGAGGGAACATTTTGCTGATGAGAATTGTATGTGTACCCTGCTCAACCCTTAGATGCATGAGTGACTGGACCCTACAATCCTCCACAAGTGGTTTAAAAACAACCCCCCCCCCTTCCCCCCCCACCTGCACGTGGTTTGTCACAACTCCATAAAGTTGTGACTGCTGTAATCACTACACAGAGGTACACTGTACAGTGATTTTCCACACAACCTCCTGACTTCACTATTTTCATTTCTTGAATATCAAATCTTTTTTTTTTTTTTGCCTGTCCTGTTTGGTTCTTTTGCCATCAGAATTATTGTCTAAAGGCGATGAAAGATGCCCAACGGATTTACTTTACCAAATGGACCATCCCAGCCTTGCCGTAATGGTCTATTTGATTCACCTTTTATTGTTTATTTTATTTATTTTTTATTTTCACTTGCTAGATACGGGACAGACTTGAATGAGGAAAAGAAAAGGGAGAAAGGAAGAGGGGGGGAAAACAGCGGAGAAGAGGGACGGGGATAAAGGGCAAAAAACAACTAAATAAGCAGACAAAAAAAATACATATATCAATCACCTGGATCACCTGTTGAGAAAGAAAAAGGAAAACAAGCAGAAGAAAACGAGAGCAATACAATAAACAACATCACGATGATATATGGGAATATAACAGTAAATACTAAATATTAAACATTATTGTGCAGCACGTAAGATCGACAGCGCACAGTGTGCTTTGAGGTAGGAGCCAAAGAGGCTGTAGTTTGTGTGTGTGAGCACCCGTGTGTACACCTGTGAGCATGAGCGCGCTTGTTTTTAAAAGGTTCCTTCATGTAATGATCTGCTAGAGGGTGTGGGGAGCCACAGCTCCGTCCTCCAGGGCATGAAGCAGGTATGGAGGAGATCAAGACTCCAGACATCCAGAGGCCCCCAGAACACAAGAGACCAAGGAAGACCAACAGAGGGGCAGCTGCTCCACTATCCCAGAAAGAGCTGAGGAGAGACCCAGATGAGGGGTCACTCAGCAGCTGCGGAGCAGAAGCCAGGGGGGGTTGCAGTGACGTGCCCGTGAGCTCCGCCGGCAGCCAGCTGTGCCAGAGTGACCGAGCCCCAGGCCACCCCATCCCCGAAGTGGCCCGAACGAGCCCCAGGCTCCAGGCCCCGATAAGCAGCCACCAAGGAGTGAGCCGGTGTGTACCTGGACGCCCATCCCCGGACACAAAGAACCACCAACGCACTGATGTCTGAGGGCGTCTGCCACTGGCAGGGGGAGTGGTGGGGGGAGATAGGCCTCCATACCTTGAATATCAAATCTTGTTGTCTTTGTTTGGCCCTGTCTGCTTTTTTCCTGTGGCTGGTAACAGAGTTGTGGCTTTGTTAACCTACACTTTCCCATTGCTTCAGTGATCAGGGTTTGTAGTTGGGGTCAACCTTCTCATATGTGGTTTAGCAAACTCCTTTGAGAGCATAGTGACAATGACCAGTCATACAGTGGTGATACCGTTGTTAAATTCAGGGTGCCGAGCAGTGAAAAAGGTGTATTCAGGGTGGCAATGTCAAATACAGCACCATGGGCCACCTTTATGTTTTACACTTTGAGGTGTAGTAGAATAGGTCCCCACAATCTGATTCATAGTATCTACATCTTCTTTGGTCTTGTCGTAGAATCTGATAAATTATGTTTATCCACTTTCTTTTTTTTCATCAACAGCCACCGATTCTTTCTGACATAGCTGCCATATTTGATGGGCTTGTTTAACATGTGATGTAGAAATTTGAACCTACCACCAAATGGCACAAGCTGTTCGTTTATTGTAAAACTATCACTGGTCCATAAAATTCCTTACAGTTACAGTTGATGAGAATCAAAAGTTCCCATGAAATGCCATAGTAAATGAATGTGGGTAATTTTTGACCCATTTATGGAAGTTTGAGGTAGTATTACAAAAATGACATTTTGCAAAATGTATAAAGTGTAACTTAAGAATTTAAACTGCATGATTTTAAAACAGATTTTTTTAAGGAATAGCTGGAACATGAAATTATAACAACTTCATTAATTAGATATTGCAAGCAGTGGCGGTCCTAGCCTGTTTGGCACCCTGGGCGAATACTCCCTCTGGCACCACCCCCACCCCCCCACACACACATAAAACATATTAAGGATTGTACATTGACATAAAAATGTTCAATTCAATTTTATTTATATAGCGCCAAATCACAACAAAGGTCAACTCAAGGTGCTTCATAGATACAGAGAAAAACCCAACAATCATATGACCCCCTATGAGCAAGCACTTTGGCGATAAAACTACTAACTAAAGTCCACAAACAGGACCCTGGCATAAGTTCCCCCCCTTGACCGCCCGGGAACTTATGCCAGGGTCCTGTTTGTGGACTTTAGTTCGGCTTTTAACACCATTGTGCCTGAACTTCTTTCCTCCAAACTCTCCCAGCTCAGCGTGTCACCAGCTACCTGTCAGTGGATCACCAGCTTCCTGACAGACAGAAAGCAACAAGTGAGGCTGGGGGAGATCACCTCTGAAACCCGGTCCCTCAGTATTGGTGCCCCTCAAGGATGTGTCCTCTCACCACTACTGTTCTCCCTCTACACTAACGACTACACCTCCAATAACTCTGCTGTCAAACTCCTAAAGTTTGCAGATGACACCACTGTCATTGGCCTCATTCAAGATGGTGATGAGTCTGCATACCGGCAGGAAGTTGAGCGGCTGGTACTCTGGTGCAGTCAGCACAATCTGGAGCTGAACACTCTTAAGACTGTAGAGATGATAGTGGACTTCAGGAGACATCCCTCAACTCTGCTCCCCCTCACCATATCAGACAGCCCTGTGTCAACTGTGAAGACCTTCAAGTTCCTGGGTACAACCATCTCCCAGGACCTGAAGTGGGAGACCAACATCAACTCCATCCTCAAAAAGACCCAGCAGAGGATGTACTTCCTGAGACAACTGGGGAAGTACAGTCTTCCACAGGAGCTGCTGATCCAGTTCTACACTGCGGTCATTGAGTCTGTCCTGTGCTCCTCCATCACAGTCTGGTATGGAGCAGCCACTAAACAGGACAGGAGCAGACTGCAGCGGACTGTACGGGCAGCAGAAAGGATCATCAGCACCCCCCTGCCCTCCATCCAGGATCTGTACCTCTCAAGAACCAGGAAACAGGCAGGGAAAATCATCGCAGACCCCTCACACCCTGCACACAGACTTTTTGATCTGCTGCCCTCTGGCAGACGGTACAGAAGCCTGCAGACCAGGACCACCCGACACAGGAACAGTTTCTTTCCCCTCGCCATCTCCCTTCTTAACAGTTGACCTGTCACACTGCTCCCACTGCCAGACTGCAGCTGGACCTTATGTACATTTTGTAGTATTCATTCCACCTCATTCATTTCTGTATTTTATGTATATAAGTTTAGATTCGTTATTTATAGTTGGTTTACATAGCTTTGTGTATGTATGTGTAATGTGTATATATAGACACTTGTGTGTGTGTGTGTGTGTGTGTGTGTGTGTGTGTGTGTGTGTGTGTGTGTGTGTGTGTGTGAGATTTACATTGCTGTGCTTGAGAGCCACCATCTACCGGAACCAAATTCCCTGTATGTGTCTGCACATATACTTGGCCAATAAACACGATTCTGATTCTGATAGTGGGAAGGAAAAACTCCCTTTTAACAGGAAGAAACCTCCGGCAGAACCAGGTTCAGGGAGGGGCGGCCATCTGCTGCGACCGGTTGGGGTGAGAGAAGGAAGAAGTTGTCGGAACAATACTGAATTTCACCAGAGAAACACACACACACATATATGAAGAGAGAGAGAGTATGCATTGTATGCAAACGGCTACCAAACAGCCATCATAATTTGTCATACAATGAGAACAGGAACAATCAACAATTGACAATGACTAATTAATATTAAAATCTGTAACATAATGAATTGTTTGGAGTTTAGTCCGTTACTGTTACTATTTCTTCTTGGAGCAACTGTAACCCACATAATTTCCTTAGGGATTAATAAAGTATTCTGATTTTGATTGTTTCAGGATGACCTGCCATTATCCAATGACACATCTGCTTACCTGTATCATTTGTTCGTTTCTCCTCCTCTTCTTTTCTATTTTTTCTAAACTGAGCACCTGATGGCTTTGAACTTTCTTGTCCATCTTACATTGGTTTTAATTTTGCACTCCAGTATGAACACCCATCCCCCAACCTGAGGATCACCACAACATAACCTAATAGACCTACACCTTAGTTCACAGATTCACTTTGTCTAGGGTTTATTTTTGGGATTAAGCACAACCCAGGATTCAAATCATGGATAGATAATGGGCTTGGATTTACAACATTATGAATGAAATGTGCTCTATTTGGAAGCAGCCGGTCCCCCTCCCCCATCGACGGGTTGTGTGTGAGATTTTAAATCATCAAACTGTAAAATATACATTTTAAATTGTTATTGATGCCTTTACCCCGAATCCTAAAGCGTATATTTATTTTCTTACTGTTCTTATATTTATTGTTTGTTTACTTGCACTGCTGTAACTGGAGCCTCGTCGTCTCATCTCTCTATATACTGGACTGTATATAGAGAGATGAGACGACGAGCGGAGATAACAATAAAGTTTACTTTGACTTCAGCTGTGAGCAGGTGCACCGAGGGCTCTTGCTCTCAATTTATAGAATTTCGAAAAAACATCAGTGCATAAATAAGTCTGTATCATAATGCCTGGTGTTTTCGTGTTTGTTGTTTTTTTTTATTTTGTTTTATTTTGCGAGTTGGTTATTAGATGCTGCTCCAGCCAGCCAGAGAATCCCCCGACGCCCCGGCCACAAGCAGCAGGCGCACCTCGCAAACGGAGGGCGCTCTTACTCCCAGCAAATGGGCGATAGAAAACTGATCGGTGCCTGTGCCATTCCCAATATGCTCTGGCATGATGTTGGAGCAACATGAGTACGAGTAATTTTTTATTTTTATTTTTTTCCGATGCCCGTGATGCCGCCCCCACCACGATGCCGCCCCGGGCAACCGCCCGTGTCGCCTGTATCAAAAACCGCTACTGATTGCAAGAAAACAACCCCACTGGGTCATTTTTGACCCACTTATGCATCTAAGGGTTAATCCGCTGCCACTGCACTGAATAAGTGGAAGCAAATGGGTGGATAGACTGATGAAAATGAAGGCAATACACTGTAAAATGTCCATTCCCTTTTGGAAATTACCCTGAACTTCATTATATACTTGTGTGGACTTTCACCCAGAAAAGAGTGGAAACCACTGATGCAGAAGAACAGTTCCTGTTACTTTGGTTTGGCAAAAAATGATCTTTATCTTCTGCACTTCATCAAACCCACTACATTTACAGCCTGAGTTTTTAATCATTTATTTAAAACTGAGGCAATCGTGCTTAACTGTGGGCCTTTTAGGATATTTTAGTTCAGTGTTTGAATTCAGCATGAAAAATCTTGTCTTATCAAGCTAATTTCTAGTTGCAGCAGGCAGCATGAAAAAGCATGTAACTATAGTGAACGTACGTTAGCATTTAGCAGATAATGAGCCAAAAAAATGAATCTCTAAACAAAGATCCTGCAGAGTGTAGATATAGATGTAGAGTTGTGTGACATTTACCCAACATATAATGTTTTACAGTTTATAACAGATACCTATTGCCTATTTGCCATTACTAATGCCATTCTTATTTCAAATTAGAAACTAGCTAAGATACTAAGCTAACATTTTTAGCAGCTAATCAGACCAGAGAATACTGAACTTACGTCATTTAGCTGCTTGCAGACATGACTCCAAATGACTGCTAATGTTGCTCCATGTGTTTAGAGTTTGTTTTGAGCTTCTTATGTTTGCAAAGGGCAGCAGGTCAGAAGAAAGCTGCTTAAAGAGAGAGCAAAGGGAGCTACAATTGCCTGTTTCAGACAGTCTAAAAATTGAAGGACTGCAGCAAAGCTCACTAAAGTCTTGTTTTTGGCAGCAACTTTCTCAAAGATGTGTAGCAAATGCACTTTTTGTGAGTTTCTATCGCTCCCTTTGGCTTTTCTACAAGCCTTTAGTTTTCACACAGTGAACGATCAAATATAGCCTTGTTTATCAGTCTTCCTGTTGAATATCACAGCCAACCAGGTTTTAATTTAGTTCAGCTGAGAGGCATGTAATTAATTCGCCATAAGCAGTAATGAGCTGCATTGTAATGTACCATGTAATCACATCCTGTCTAAAGAAAAACGGCTTTGGTATTTGCCTGTGTCTCCAGATATACCTGACTTAAGTATTCTTCACACCCGAATAGCACCAAAGCTCCCACTTGTAAGTCCATGAAAGACACTGCTCTGTCTCCTCCTTTTATTACCTGCACAGAGTGGGAAGAAAAAAGAAGCAAAAAACTGGCAAAGGACTATCATCCTCTGCATTGCAGGCCCCAAATAACTTTCATAGTCTTCGGTGCATTAGGCTGTGGCAGATTTTAATCAGCTTTTCACCTCAGCTATAGCATGATATGCACCGCGGGAGCAGTGGGACCTAGAGACGCACAGTGACACAGAGGATCTTCGATTGGCAGTGAAAGGGGCTAATAATGCACGACATCAATTATCAATGGAGGCATGAGCACTGTTAACTATGCGTCACAGAAAAACCACAAGAGCACTTCAAAGTGCGTATTTATTTCGCCACATGCGGGGCAGAGGGCTTTAAAGGACACCAAATCATGCTCGTCACACGATTTGTCTTTGAAACCTGAGCTCTGCAGCCTGGATACAACAGCGTGATTTTCAAAATAAAACAATCAAACACTAATTACCTGCAACAGCTCATGTGAAATTCCCACTGCTGGTGATATGCGGCCACACTAGGGGCCATCATGCTCATCTCATGGTGTCAGCAATTGCTGCAGTGGCTGCTTTGCAATCAGCTCAGACTGTCGCGTGTACAGTACAGGCATTTCCCGCACAGCGCCGGCTTTCAGCGCTCACATGATAAATGCTGGCACGAGTCTGCTTGTCTCACAAAGAACAATCACAAAGCATTTTGAGCCACAGTAAAAGCTGTGCAGATCAAGTTCTGCAGGAGTGAGAAAAGGCAGCTTCTGCTTGGTGTTGCTCTGACTTTGAGGAAATCGGCCCTTTCCATTTTCATAGATATATTAATCTGTGGTTGTGTTTTGTTTTTTTAACTAAAAGATGCAACACCACCCTTCTTGATTCTTTAACCTCTGGTTTTGTCTTGCTTTCCTCATCCTCATACGTTACATTTATATTAACATTGCTGCAGATTCTCTGGGCTCAGTTACTCCAGTTATTTTATCCAGTGGAATATGGGACAAAAATCACTGCTTTTTGCTGGAACTGCCACTATCAGTTCATTTGCTGAAAGGTATTCACACAGTGTTGATCTTTGACACACAAATCCAGTTTGCAGGGGGATCCGCAGCAAACTGTCTTAGAAGTGCTGACCTTTGAGGGGAAAGAGAGTATAAAATTAAGGACTTTAAATTAGCTGTGTATACTAAATGTTTACGGACCTATCTGCCAGACTTTAAGCTTCCACGCAAAAGAGATGTAGGATGGGGACATATGAGGAATGATGCTAATGGTATCCATGCAGTAGATATATTCCCCTGTATTAACTTACTGTCGTGTTGATGACTGGATAATTAGCCAGTATGTGACCTTCAGTTTCCAGAAGCTCTTACTTCACAAGATTGAAAAAAATGCATCCCTCTCTCCTGTGATGAAAATATATTTGAAACCAAAGCACCAAATTAATAATATACAAAAGGAAAAGTTAGAAAG
The DNA here is from genome assembly GCF_900408965.1 of Simochromis diagramma. Classification (NCBI taxonomy): domain Eukaryota; kingdom Metazoa; phylum Chordata; class Actinopteri; order Cichliformes; family Cichlidae; genus Simochromis; species Simochromis diagramma. Next base: position 2,880,935 of record NW_024387075.1, read on the forward strand.
GTCCCTGATGCTTTAAAAGTGGGTATTTGGTATTTATTCACAGTAGCTTCCACGTAGTCAATGACCTGCTTTAATTATATGTTTTCATTTGGAGCAGTCTCAAAGTGAAAACAGACTGATTGATGCAGTTTTGACTATAATTTTTTATTATTTTTTTTGTGAAATCACATTAGCGCAAAAGCACCGAAGTCTCAATGTCATAAAGTTTCCAAGCACAACTAATTAAAACTAAAAAATGTTTGCAACAGTCAGAAAAGTGTGTCAGCTGAAAGTTATTTGCATTAAAATATCTTTATACCTTTTCCCATACATGTCCTACTTAGGCACAGGATCATGTACTTTATGATTAACAAAGTTACGCTCCCAAAAATATCAGTGACTAATATGGTCTCCTCCGCATATTGTTTATACCAAGTTTCACTGTAAACACATTCCATTTCATCTTCCCTGCCTTTGTTATAATAATATTATTTATTTATTTTTGTGAATTTTTATACTCATGACTAAAAAACAGCAAACCAGAGATGCTGTGAGATTTTATCCACAGGGCTCAAACTGGCAGCAGCTCGGCTGGACACATAATGGGATCTTCTGAGGGGAACAGACTCTTTGCATGAAGCCATTGTTGTAGACTGTTCAGCAACAACACTTGTGTAAAGCACAATGTATCCTTTTAATGACTAAACTCCATGGCTGGCTGCTCTGGCGTGAATGTAGACATCCTGCATGATAATGGTGATAATGAACTGGGAGCATGCGGAGACTCGGCTCGGCATACACTTCACTGCAGCAGTCTGGCATATGGCTTGAGATTTCCATACCTCCTTAACATTTGTTGACCTTGATTTGAGCTAGCCTGACTCCCATACATAATTAGTACCTGTTAATTTCTACATTCCTCCCCAGCCATCTAAAGTCAGATGCCAAGTGGGAAGTGGCAAGTGCCTAACCAGGCTCCCTCTGCTTCAGCTGTCTGAAGAGTAGCGGAGGGGTGTAGTCGCCAGCCTTGTTGCTGACCGGCGAGACAGCTGGTGGCTTTCCTGCTGACTCACTTAGCTGATCGATAGCTAATTCCCTTAAATAATCAAGGGACCCCTGCAATGGGAATGGGAGGTACGATAATTGATTACTTTTGCTCTACATTTTCCCCAATGAGTTCGCTCTCTACGATACGTTGCCGCATTTTTCATTGAGCTGTTCAGCGGGATGCTGAGGTATGCGCCTTCCATGCATCACATTTGATTAGGGCAAATTCAAAGATATACTTCCACTTTGCAACGAAATTTACTTTGGTGCAAATCTGACCCGGCAACTGCTTGGTTTGCTCTATTTGAGTTTGTTTTTAAGACACAATAGAAATATAGTAAAGGCACCAGGCTTCAGATCAGTGTGTGTGGTCTCTTATTCTGAACAAATCTACAGATTGAATTTGAAGGTACCACACAAACAACCTGGATTCAATTTAGATTATTTTGCAAATAATGTACTTAAAGTTTGTTAAAAGGTTTTGTGTATACATTACAGTAGCTCAGATGTGGGATTCAGCTGTGCTGCTGAGTAGAGGACTTGAAGATGAAGAGGACTGGGGGTGAATTTTTTTTGCTTGCCTTGCAGTTCTTATGCCTCAGATCTTCTGTCAGCCTGTTTGTGTGTGTGCGTGTGTGTGTGTGTGTGTGTGTGTGCGTGTGCACGCATGTGTGATCTATGCTGGGAGGGCTAGAATAGAGGGTAAAGCAGAGAAATAACATTTTACTGTTGAAGAGGTACTTTGAGTGGCACAAAGCATCTGTTGTTTTATTCTGTATTCTGCTGGCTGCTTATCTGCCGAAACCACAAACATTGTCAGGAGGACCAGGCATAAAAGAAGAAAAGTGCATAAGCACAGAGCCAGCAGCGAGTCAACACAATGAAGAGCTACAATCTCACAAGTGAACTTACATTGATTCATTTCAAGGTGCAAATTAGTTGGTTCAACACATTTTCAGTGGCAGGGGATGCCTGCAGCCTCTGTCTTGCACCCCGTTTGGAAAAAGAAAGGTTGCTTTTATCTCCTGTTTAAAATGTATTTGGACTCAGTGATGTGTCATCAAAAATGTGCATGTATCAACGGATTTTGACACAAGAAAAAAAATAAATAAATAAGCCCGACCTCACTGGGAAACAACAAACGCAGCTTAAACAGTGTTAAAACGCTTGCTGTTTATATCAGTGACTTCTCATGGACGTGTGAATGCAAGTGAATGTAAAATGTAAAATACTGGTGATCACCACTGCCATGAGTGCAAGAGTTTTACCTCCTGTGAGTTTACTAATGCAAATAAGCTTGATAAACAAGATGATATTCTTGCATGTGATGGTACATCTGTAGAGTCATGACTGTATGCAGGCCTGTGAAAAAGTACATCCTGTGATTTAAGTGGGTACATCAAGTTGTTGTTCAGAGCAATAACCTGAAGTAATTGTTCTCTGTGTGACTTTATCAGACTCTCACATTGTTGTGGAGGAATTTTGATGCACTCCTCTTTACAATATTGCTTTAGTTCATTGTGGTTTGAAGGCATTAATTTATGCACAGCTCTCTTAAGGTTCAGGTTAAGGTCTAGGTCATTGCAACACCTTGATTCTTGTCTTTTTCAGTCATTCTGTTGTACATATGTTGCCGTGCATGGTATCTTTGCCCTGCAATGTCCATCTTAAGCCACATTTTAGCTGTCAAAAAGACTAAAAATCTTTAGTGTACAGAGCAGTCGATGGCTGACTCAATGACGTCAACGTGTTGAAGAGGTATGGTCCCAAACTATTTCCAAAACAAGCTCAAATCATCACCATCAATCAGCTGGTACATGGTTTGCATGAAGCATGGTTCTGTTCATTGTGGCCAGACATCTCCACTTTGTCTGTCCAAGGGACATTGTACCAAAAGTTTTGCTCAGATGCAACCTTCCAATACTAAGCCATATTTGCATGTTCTTTTTAGAGAGAATAGGCTTTTTTTTTCTTGGCAACCCTTCCAAACAAGTCATGCCTGTCCAGTCTTTTTCTAATGGTACTGTCATGAGCTTTCACGTTTAACATGTTAACTGAGGCCTGAGATGTCGCTCCTGGGGTGGGTTGGGGGGTGTGCAATTTCACTGAGCATTACTTGGTCTGACCTTGAGGTGAATTTACTGGGATAGCCACTCCTGGAACAACTGTGTGAACACATATCTGAATGCTCCAGATTAGCAAATTTCCAAAACTCCTGTTTTTGTAGAGGTGCTCACACTTGCTGATGATCAGTTAGACCTGTACATTTGATTAACAGCACCTGGCTGCTAATGTGGAAAAATATATGTTATGTGATGTATTTTAGACTGACAATCTGTTTATTCTTGTTTAGATGTGTGGATGTGTAATGCAAACAATTCATTTGAAAAAAAAAAGTCCTATATTGCAGTAGATCTTGGACACTTTACGATATCACAGAATTTTCATTTTAAGAAGATGGAGCTTGTGCAGTTGTCTTTTGTACCTTTTTACCTTTCAGAAATTGTCAGATGTTCAAATGGTTCATGGTTATCAGAGACCTGTTTTCACATTAGATTACATTCTCTTAGTTAAATGTCCTATTACTGCTCACTGTTGTATGATAATTGTATAGATAATGTAGATGTAATAGTAAAATCTGTGCACTTTAAATAGCCTGTTTTTTTAATCTGAATGAATCTATGAATCCCAATAAGTTCAAACAAATGGGGAAATTGTTTCATTTTATTACATTTTTATCTTTTTTTAATCTTTTTATTGTTGTTGTTTATGAGGTTAAAACAACATTTAAATCTATCCATCTATCCATCTTCATCCGCTTTATCCGAGGCCGGGTCGCAGGGGCAGCAGCCTAAGCAGAGAGGCCCAGACCTCCCTCTCCCCAGCCACCTCCTCCAGCTTATCCGGGGGAACACCAAGGCATTCCCAGACCAGCCGAGAGATATAATCTCTCCAGCGTGTCCTGGGTCTGCCCCGGGGCCTCCTCCCGGTGGGACATGCCCGGAACACCTCACCCAGGAGGCATCCTTGTCAGATGCCCGAACCACCTCAGCTGGCTCCTTTCGATGTGGAGCAGCAGCGGCTCTACTCTGAGCCCCTCCCGGATGGCCGAACTTCTCACCCTATCTCTAAGGGAGAGGCCAGCCACCCTTCAGAGGAAGCTCATTTCTGCCGCTTGTATCCTCGATCTCGTTCTTTCGGTCACTACCCACATCTCGTGGCCATAGGTGAGGGTAGGGACGTAGATCGACCGGTAAATTGAGAGCTTCGCTTTTACACTCAGCTCCCTCTTCACCACGACGGACCGGTGCAGCGTCCGCGTCACTGCAGCCGCAGCCCCAATCCGTCTGTCAATCTCCGGCTCCCTTCTCCCATCACTCGCGAACAAGACCCCGAGATACTTGAACTCCTCCACTTGGGGCAGGAACTCATCCCCGACCCGGAGTGGGCACTCCACCCTTTTCCGGCTGAGAACCATGGCCTCAGATTTGGAGGTGCTGATCCTCATTCCCGCTGCTTTACACTCGGCTGCGAACCGTTCCAGTGCGAGCTGGAGGCCCTCACCCGATGAAGCCAACAGAACCACATCATCTGCAAAAAGCAGAGATGAGATTCTGAGGCCACCAAAATGAAAGTCCTCCGCCACTTGGCTGCGCCTAGAAATCCTGTCCATAAAAATTATGAACAGAACCGGTGACAAAGGGCAGCCCTGGCGGAGTCCATCACCCACCGGGAACGAGTCCGACTTATTGCCAGCAATGCGAACCAAGCTCTTACAATGGTTGTATAGGGATCGAATGGCCCGTAGCAATGGGCCAGACACCCCATACTCCCGCAACACCTCCCACAGGACACTCCGAGGGACACGGTCGAATGCCTTCTCCAAGTCCACAAAACACATGTAGACTGGTTGGGCAAACTCCCATGCACCCTCAAGTATCCTCGAGAGGATAAAGAGCTGGTCCAGTTTTCCGCGACCAGGATGAAAACCGCATTGTTCCTCCTGTATCTGAGGTTCGACTAGCGGACGAACTCTCCTTTCCAGCTCCCTGGCATAGACTTTCCCAGGGAGGCTGAGGAGTGTGATCCCCCTGTAGTTGGAACACACTCTCCGGTCTCCCTTCTTAAAGATGGGGACCACCACCCCAGTTTGCCAGTCCAGGGGTACTGCCCCTGATCTCCACGCAACATTGTAGAGGCGTGTCAACCAGGACAGCCCTACAACGTCCAGAGCCTTCAGGAACTTGGGGCGGACCTCATCAACACCAGGGGCTCTGCCACCAAGGAGTTGTTTAACTGCCTCAGTGACCTCGCCCTCGGAAATTGGCGGGTCATTCCCCTCATCCCCAGACTCTGCTTCCTCCTCGGAAGATGTGTCAGTGGGATTAAGGAGGTCCTCGAAGTATTCCTTCCACCGCCTGACAATTTTCTCAGTCGACTGCAGCAGCGCTCCGCCAGCACTATACACAGTACAGGTAGAGCACCGATTTCCCCTCCTGAGACGCCTGACGGTTTGCCAGAATCTCTTCGAGACAGTCTGAAAGTCTTTTTCCATGGCCTCTCCGAACTCCTCCCACACCCGAGTTTTTGCTTCAGCCACTGCCCGAGCCGCATTCCGCTTGGCCAGTCGATACCTGTCGGCTGCCTCCGGAGTCCCACAGGCTAACCAAGCCCGATAGGACTCCTTCTTCAGCCTGATGGCTCCCTTCACCTCTGGTGTCCACCATTTGGTTCGGGGATTACCACCATGGCAGGCACCAACCACCTTGCGGCTGCAGCTCAATGCAGCAGCTTCGGCAATGGAGACGCTGAACATGGTCCATTCGGACTCAATGTCCCCAGTCTCCCTCGGAATGCTGTTGAAGCTCTGCCGGAGGTGTGCGTTGAAGATCTCGCGGACTGGGGCCTCTGCTAGACGTTCCCAGCACACCCTCACTACGCGTTTAGGTGCACCGGGTCTGTCCAGCGTCCTCCCCCGCCACCTGATCCAACTCACCACCAGGTGGTGATCAGTTGACAGCTCAGCCCCTCTCTTTACCCGAGGGTCTAGAACATATGGTCGCAGGTCTGGTGATACGATTACAAAATCGATCATCGACCTGCGGCCTAGAGCGTCCTGGTGCCACGTGCACTTATGGACACTCTTATGTTCGAACAAGGTGTTTGTTATGGGCAAACTGTGATTTGCACAGAAGTCCAATAACAAAACACCGCTCGGGTTCAGATCTGGGAAGCCGTTCCTCCCAATCACGCCCATCCAGGTCTCGCTGTCGTTACCCACGTGAGCATTGAAGTCCCCCAGCCGGACAACAGAGTCTCCAGGTGGAGCCCCCCCCAGGGACTCTAAGAAGGCTGGGTACTCTGAACTGCCACTCGGCGCATAAGCGCAGGTGACAGTCAGGACCCGTTCCCCGACCCTAAGGCGCGGGGAACAAACCCTCTCATCCACCGGGAAAAACCCCAACGTACCGGCAGCAAGCCGAGGGGATATTAGAATACCCACCCCAGCCCGCCGCCTCTCACCAGGGGCAACTCCAGACTGAGACAGAGTCCAGCCCCTCTCCAGGAGACTGGTTCCAGAGCCCAAGCCATGTGTAGAGGTGAGCCCGACTATACAGGGAGTGCAGAATTATTAGGCAAGTTGTATTTTTGAGGAATAATTTTATTATTGAACAACAACCATGTTCTCAATGAACCCAAAAAAACTCATTAATATCAAAGCTGAATGGTTTTGGAAGTAGTTCTTAGTTTGTTTTTAGTTTTAGCTATTTTAGGGGGATATCTGTGTGTGCAGGTGACTATTACTGTGCATAATTATTAGGCAACTTAACAAAAAACAAATATATACCCATTTCAATTATTTATTTTTACCAGTGAAACCAATATAACATCTCCACATTCACAAATATACATTTCTGACATTCAAAAACAAAACAAAAACAAATCAGCGACCAATATAGCCACCTTTCTTTGCAAGGACACTCAAAAGCCTGCCATCCATGGATTCTGTCAGTGTTTTGATCTGTTCACCATCAACATTGCGTGCAGCAGCAACCACAGCCTCCCAGACACTGTTCAGAGAGGTGTACTGTTTTCCCTCCTTGTAAATCTCACATTTGATGATGGACCACAGGTTCTCAATGGGGTTCAGATCAGGTGAACAAGGTGGCCATGTCATTAGTTTTTCTTCTTTTATACCCTTTCTTGCCAGCCACGCTGTGGAGTACTTGGACGCGTGTGATGGAGCATTGTCCTGCATGAAAATCATGTTTTTTTCTTGAAGGATGCAGACTTCTTCCTGTACCACTGCTTGAAGGAGGTGTCTTCCAGAAACTGGCAGTAGGACTGGGAGTTGAGCTCGACTCCATCCTCAACCCGAAAAGGCCCCACAAGCTCATCTTTGATGATACCAGCCCAAACCAGTACTCCACCTCCACCTTGCTGGCGTCTGAGTCGGACTGGAGCTCTCTGCCCTTTACCAATCCAGCCACGGGCCCATCCATCTGGCCCATCAAGACTCACTCTCATTTCATCAGTCCATAAAACCTTAGAAAAATCAGTCTTGAGGTATTTCTTGGCCCAGTCTTGACGTTTCAGCTTGTGTGTCTTGTTCAGTGGTGGTCGTCTTTCAGCCTTTCTTACCTTGGCCATGTCTCTGAGTATTGCACACCTTGTGCTTTTGGGCACTCCAGTGATGTTGCAGCTCTGAAATATGGCCAAACTGGTGGCAAGTGGCATCTTGGCAGCTGCACGCTTGACTTTTCTCAGTTCATGGGCAGTTATTTTGCGCCTTGGTTTTTCCACACGCTTCTTGCGACCCTGTTGACTATTTTGAATGAAACGCTTGATTGTTCGATGATCACGCTTCAGAAGCTTTGTAATTTTGAGACTGCTGCATCCCTCTGCAAGATATCTCACTATTTTTGACTTTTCTGAGCCTGTCAAGTCCTTCTTTTGACCCATTTTGCCAAAGGAAAGGAAGTTGCCTAATAATTATGCACACCTGATATAGGGTGTTGATGTCATTAGACCACACCCCTTCTCATTACAGAGATGCACATCACCTAATATGCTTAATTGGTAGTAGGCTTTCTAGCCTATACAGCTTGGAGTAAGACAACATGCATGAAGAGGATGATGTGGACAAAATACTCATTTGCCTAATAATTCTGCACTCCCTGTATCTAGCTGGTACCTCTCAACCTCACGCACTAACTCAGGCTGCTTCCCCACCAGAGATGTGACATTCCATGTCCCTATTGGGCCCCATGGACTAAGGCCCGGCCACCAGACGCTCGCCCTTGGGCACCTTCCCCGGGCCTGGCTCCAGGGCGGGGCCCCGGTAACCCTATCCCGGACAGGGTAAACTGTTCCATCGATGTTCTCTTCATAAGGGTCTTCTGAATCGCTCTTTGTCTGGTCCCTCACCCAGGACCAATTTGCCATGGGAGATCCTACCAGGGGGCTAAAGCCCCCAGACAACATAGCCCCTGGGATCCCTGGGACACACAAACCCCTCCACCACGACAAGGTAGCAATTCACGGAGAATCTACTTATTAAAAAAATTTTAGAAATGAGAAATAATAACAATAACTATTCACGTTCTTTAAAAAAATAACAGACAGCTGTTACAGCTCAATAAATGGACTGGACATTTTCTCATAACTGAGACTGTAATGAAATAAGGTTATCTGTGGTCATATCCTTCCAGAAAGGTTGATCGCATACAACAAACTAAACATGGTGGATGATAATTATTCATCTATTTTTTATTATCTATAAAATTTGATTTTAAACCCTTTTAAATTAATTCTGTAGCTGGATTTCATTTAATGTGTTGCAAATTGGTATTTTTTCAATGTTTATATTTCCAAAATGCACCTTTTCCAGTTGATTTGAGAATAACTCAAACAGCTAGAAAAGAATTAGTCTTGATTGGCTCTCCTAGCAGTAGAATTACTTTCTCTAATCTGCACGTTTTGCAGCATTTGAGCTGGAATGCCTCAAAAACAGCAGGTTTGCCCCAATTTAAATACACCGAGCTGCTGCTGTCGACCTGTGACCACTCTGCCTGTGACTATGCTGCCTTAAAATCCATCCAATTAAATGCTGTATTAATTCACTTGTCTTTGTTCATTAGCAGTTTACTTGCTGACATCCTGACTCTACATATCACCATATCTCCAATATCCTTATTTCTCTCTTGCAAAGTAAATATGCAGTAATAGACATCGAGTCAAAGAGGTTATTTTGTGTCAAGTGCATTTTTTATATATATATTTAAACCAATATAAAGGTGGCTATTTGTTTTCTTCCTTATTTTAAAAAGCACATAAAGTGACTGTGATGAGACACCACCATGACCACACTGTGCTGTTTTATGTGAGATTACCACCTGTTTTCTCAAGCCTCCCTGAAATGATCTTCTGTAAACAATCCTACGATTTCTTCTAGATTGTTGTTGGCAGTTGAGTTAAAGATCTTTAGCAAGTAAAATCCAGGCAATAATGATGCAAATATTGGACATTTAAGTCCACGGCGCAAACATCTGCCCACAAAAAAAACACAAGCTGCTCGGAAGAACATCATAGTCTAAAATTTGCCATTTTTCAAGTTATTCTGAAAAAGCACAAGAGACTGCAGTGAAACTGCAAGCTTACTTTGTTTTATGGGCAAGCTTTACTCAGATTGTTTAAAACATGTGGACACATCGTTTGGGATGATCATTTTAGGATGACGCGGCAAACTAATCAGTAACTATTTAACTATGCAAAGGGCCATCATTATAATATACCCATCGTTCTTTGGCCTGTCAAACTATACTATACCTAATATTGTGTCTCTCTTTTTTAGCTGTCTTTCTGTTTAGATCAGTTCCAAAGGGACATAAAAACAATGATCCACTTGTTTAGTATAAAAGATAGAAAGCGTAGTGACCCGTGCCAAGTTATCCTTTTTAAGAGATCAAACTCTTACTTAAAGTACCTGCTGAAACCTCTTTCAGCCAGCCATTGACCCCATTAATATTCCATTCTGTGAAATCTGACCCAACCTTTCGATGAAAGCAGGTAAAACTAACATAATGATGCACTGACAGCCTGGAAACGAGAAGCCTTTCCCAACATCACCTATTTTTATAAGCGACAGACTGTTAGGGCTTGATATCTTTGGCTTCTCGATGCTATGATAATGGGGCCTTACAGCTTTTAACTAGAGTTTAACACATTTATTGCTGTACCTTTAATGACAGTGTTGGCTAGCTCTTCCTGTAGAACAGTCATCCATGCATATCTCAACCAATATAACCCCCCCAATAAAATTATGAATTATCTTACATAAATAGGCTGTTGGTTTTCTTATTCATTTCCAGTATTACCAGCAATATAATCATCTGGCAATTTACCCAGGTTTATTTATTTAGACAGAGATCTTGACCCCTCCCCCAATGTTCAGCACAAAGTCACGCCGATGTTTGCATGTCTTAGTTCTGTCAGTGTTAGTTACATTTCCTGTTTTGCTGTGATAGCCTCTTGTCTCGTGCATGTTTTTTTGAGTTTAACTCCTCTTGTCTTATTATTCCTGATTTGCAACTACTGTGTTTTCCACCTCTTTCCTCTTTCCTCACTCATTACCTGGATGTAAATATTGTTTCAGTCTCTCTTTGGCCCTTATTCCCACTTGTGTGTCTTGAAAGTTCCATTCAGTAATTTCTTAGTTAGCAAATTCCTGGTATCTTCCCAGTTTAAGTTCTTTTATATTTTCGATCCTTCCCCCGAGTCTCGGAATAAAGCTGTATTTTGAGTTCAGTGCCAGTTTGCAGTCCTGCATATTGGGTCCTAATCTTTCCAGCCACACCATAACATATGTCAGCCTCCAAGGCCACACTGGATGAAAATGAGGATGGATGATGGTTCAACAAAAAGTCAGTTACTCTTTTGGTCACCACCTTTCAAAAATAATTTATTTTACCCTTGTAGACCCTGCGCACATCGATATATATTGAGTTACAGTATGTTTTTTGAGTTGATATTTTCTCTTTTATTTATTGTTTTTTGTCATTTATACCAGTTCCCACACTCACATAATCCCCAGCACAACCACACCCGTATGTAACCTCAGAAGGTCAGTTCACTCTGAATAATGTGTATCTTCCTAAGCCTCTTTGCCCCATGAGGGCCATAAGCCATTGATGATTCCCCACGAGCGCACTTGGCTCTGGGCAGTCTTTTCCATGCATGTCAGTTTCTCTACGTTTCTGTGTCACTGTACCTGTGCCATGTGTTCCTGCGGTGTCCTCTCTTTGTCTTTCCCAATGGATTCCAGGTCAGAGCTTGTCTAGTGATGTTATTTGTAGGCTTCCTTAGAAACCCCATTTCCTACTCAGGGACTGTATGGATACTGGTTCCTTTATTCTTGTGTAGAGTTGTAAAGAGTCTTGGACATTGTTTTGAGGGGTTTTCTGGCTGGGAAGTGTAAGCTCTATCCCAACCCCTTAACCTGTATAGCTTGGATGTCTCAACCAGGGGCTTATGCACTCGCTGTCATAGCTTTCTGGATCATTAGAGCAATTAGGCCACCACACCACAACAAGAGGTGGACTGAATGGTAGGCATAATATGTTTATGTCTAACATGAGTGTTAGGTCAGAGCTAGTCATTTATATAAGATTTATGACATAAACAGGTGTATTAATCAACATATTTCTAAAAAATAACTAATTCCTGGAGCTTTATTATTATTCATTATGTTATTGTTACAGCAATAACTGGCAACAGAGCAGAAAACACTACATTGCAGATATACTTTTGGTACTCTGTTGTATTACGTCAGCCACAATTCTTACTCCAGCTGTTCTACGGATGCTGTCAATGAAATTCAACTTCTCCTCTGTATTGGATTGTACTGACCCTCATTTTATTTATATTTACCATTTTTTTGTGTGATAAATTTGCAGGAAGTGTTTGGTTTTATTAAAAAAATGTAGAAAGGCAGTTCACTGGTGACAGACAATAACAGAAAACTTCTCATGCAAAGGAACTGACTTTATTGCCAAGATTTAGCATCTGAAATGATTAAATTAGGTACCTTATGAGCAGTCACAGTGAGCTGCTTGTTGTTCCTTCGCCCTTGATGTTTATCTGAGACTCCACTACAATTTTAATCTTGCATTCACAGGAGGAAAAATACTGTCTCTGCGATATATGCTTATTTGTTGTGTGCTTGCCTACTCCCAGTAAATGTAAGTTTAATGTCAGTAAGGCTCAGTGAAGTGAAGGCTAAGTGAAAGTCAAGCGTTTCTGTACCTAGCGGCAGTGCCTGTATATTGTCCAAAAATGTATTGGCTTTGAATACCACCGCACTGTTCCAACAATTCCCAGGCGTCTTAGTTTGCATAAGTGAAATAAAAATCCTTCTTGTTTTTCACGGTGCTCCTCAATATTCATTGCCTGTATGGGCAAATATCACTCCCCTGTCTCATCTGTATATTTGGAAACGCTCTCGTATTTGTTTAAAGGCAGATGCTGACCTTTCAGATCCACCCCAGTGACCCAACAGCAGTGGCGACCGGTGTGGAAAGATCACTGACAGACAGTACCCCGTTAGACACATGGGTAATGTATAAGCTACAGAGAGCAACCGACCTGTGCAGGAAGACAGCGACAGAGGCAGAATGTTAACCTGCTGTTTGGCCTCATTTCTCTCTGTGTGTCATAAGCTGTTGAGTTAGTTTTCATATACACCCCAGGAATCTCTTTCATAGCACAACATTGTGAGGAGTAAATGCACCTTTAAAATGCAAAACAACGCTTTCACATACGCACATGCATGCATACGGTATGTTGTTATAACATACGTCTGGGGATATTATACTCACAATGATAATTCCCCATGGATTTGCCTTAAACATGGTTTGCCAGAATAGACACAAGTACTTTTTTTTTTACTCATAATCAGATATTTTTCATAATAACAGCAGTTTGCTCATCAGCATGCTCACCGTATTATCATCAGTGATTGTACATAACATCAGGTCTGAGGTCTGTACTATTAAGGAAGATTTTTTTTTCTTATCCAGCTAATTTCAGGGCTGACGATAGGTTTTCTGATATATCGCCTGGTAACTTATTCTGCAAAGCTCACCTGCTCTGTAGCAGGAAATAACACCTGCTTTGAAATAATGATCTACCGATCAATCACTTAATCAAAATAGCATCACCATTAATGAAAAATCTCTGTGACCTCTGTGCAACCTAGGAGGTTGAAAAGTTTTTAAATAATGTGAAAAGAAAGGAAAAGAAGATAGATAGATAGATAGATAGATAGATAGATAGATAGATAGATAGATAGATAGATAGATAGATAGATAGATAGATAGATACTGTACTTGTTGACCTCATCCTTTCTGTTTTTATATTTAATGCTTACCCTTGAACACTTTTTCCCTGTGCCGGTTAAACATCACTGATTCTGAAGCTCAGGAAATAAAAAAGTCCTTTAAACAATAATTTTATGAAATACTCGATTATAATCCATCCTCTGTCTTAATGACAGAGTTGTGATATTGATTCAAGTCTGTTAACTCATACAGTCTGCATTTTACCTGCATTTTGCCGGCTTTCTTTCTTTCTTAGTTTCAAATGTATTAATACATCATCTCTTACTGACCAAAGCCTCTAGAGCATAGGTGTCAAACTCTGGCCCGCGGGCCAAATTTGGCCCGCAGCCTAATTACATTTGGCCCGCGAAGCCATACCAAATTACTATTAGAGCTGGCCTACTGGTATTATACAGCTAATATATATATTGTTTAGTATTAAGCTTTGCTTGTTCCATATTCAGTTTTCCAGCAAAACTTATTTGAGTCCATAAGAAAAGATTCATCCTTATATCTGGAGGAAGATTTTTTTTTTCAATAAATATTAATGTCAGCCCGCGACTTTGTTCCAGTTTTGAATTTTGGCCCACTGTGTATTTGAGTTTGACACCCCTGCTCTAGAGTGTGTGTTTTTAATACTATATTACTGTACGGTGCTTTTCCTCTGACACACTCACACTGCTGCTTTGCCCTTTGCAGCTGTGTTGCTTTCAGTCTGTATTCTGTGTTTAATGTCTTCATATTTTTCCTATAACATTGTTTCATCTTTCTTTGAAGCTGCTCTGCTGCAAGTACACTTATCAATAATTCTTTCATGTGAACATGCTCATACCAAGATCGGGAATGCTGATTACCGGCTTTATGTGACCAGTTATCCTGATTGCCAAAGTTAGGGTAAGTGAATCTTGATCTGCTAGTAAATAATAGATCAAAATTCCCATTAGCTTGTTCAAATAAGTGTTGCATAATGTTTGTGTGCTTTGCTTGTTGCTAAATAACAGATTTGCGGGGACTTGTGTTAAAGAGCAAAACCTTTTATGGCGGATACATGTACTGCTCTCAACTCACACATATCGTTTCTGCACCACATGAATGCCAACATATAAAATATTCCCATTGCTATGCCAGGTTTGCGGGAGGATTTTTGGCACAACTGAAAACACACCAACACCACCAGGATTGGCTCCCTACGACTTTGTCCTCTTCTCCCAAATAAAACTCAAGTTGGAAGGTTGACGCTTTGATGAAAGAGAAGGAAATTCAGCAAAATTGCATAAGTGCAGTCAGAAGGAACATAGAACACAGGAAGCAGTTATAAATGTGTATAGAAACAGTCCTAAAGGAGACAGTGATCAAAATATAATCGGGCAAGATTGTTGCTTTTTATGAGTTTTTCTGATTTTTTTCTGATTGCAGCTCATACAGAATTTAAAGCCACACAGTATTTTTCCAGCCCTAAACACAGAAGGTGGAATCAGCATTGCGGTGACTTTACTTAAGTAAAATTTTATTTGTATAGCACCTTTCAAGATAAAAATCACAAAGTGCTTCACAGAAGCTAAAACATAAAAACAAACTTAGTGTACAGTCTGTGTCAAAAAGAATCCAATTTCAAAAGGCTGTTTTTAAAGTCCCGTATTTTTTGGACTACAAGGCGCACCGGACTATAATGCGCATTAAGATAAGTCAAAGTTCAACTCATTCACAATAACTTTCAACATTGTTCAGTTGTAACACATAAAATACAGAACAATACACTCACTTTTTCAGTTCATTCCTCATCCACAAATCCATCAAATTCTGATTTTGAATTCTCTTGCAACTGCTCCATCCCCATGTTCTACTGCGTGACTGATAGCCTTGAGTTTGAAATCCGCTTTGTAAGCATGGTAACAGGTGCCATTTTGGGGTCCTTATACACACACCATAATGTTATGTTGAAGCACAGTATGTATTACTCCGCGAGGCTCCTGACTGCGGTAGCCGTAAAGCTCCGACAATCCATCAAGCGATGCGGCTTCGTAGCTTACCAAAGTCGTACTTAAACATTTTGATAGATTTTTGAGCGCTGTGTAACACATGAAATCGGTTCAAGGTCAGTGAGCGCAACTAGAATTCATACATAAGGTGCACCAGATTATAAGGCACACTGTTGATTTTTGAGAAAATTAAAGGATTTTAAGTGCGCCTTATAGTTTGAAAAATATGGTAATGGACAGAATCTTGTAACAAATTTTAAAATACATGGCTGAATATAAAGATTTATATACCAAACTTGATGATCGCAAGTGCTCAATGTGTCCCCCTCTGGATGCACAGTATATGTGCACAGGTTAGCCAAATGTCCTATAGTTTTGCAAGCATGTCTGGAGTCACTGAAGTTGTTATGCTACCAACCAGGAACCACATGAAAGTCACAAATCTGCTCCCTCTCTTGTTTGGATTGTTACTGGCAAATGGGTGCAGAATTAAAGCACTTTGAAATCGGAGGATTCTTTTTGATACACCCTTTATTTCATATTGTCAACCTTATGGGGTAAAGGCATTTTCACCCCTCCCAGTTTACTTTTTGTTTTGTTTTTGTGACATGGACATATTAATGCTCATAGCATGTAGTGGTAAAACATATAGGAAGAAAAGGATAAATTATCAATTAATAAATGAAGTAGTGCAACATGATTATAAGTGCAAAGAACAAAACTGAAGCTGGAATTTCACATTTCTATTGTTTATTTCAATGAAAGTATTTCAAGGGCTAAGAATGAATTAATTTTTTTTAATCTTGCTCTCAAATTTTCCAAATGAAGATAACACTATATCCTGAGAGTGGCAGGTACTGTAGCTTCAGGTGTTTGAATATTTTGTCAGACTACAGTTTCAGCTGTTCCTTCTTTCTCCAGGATTTGTCTCTGAGGATTCATGAGGCAAGTTTGGCAACTCAGACGGAAACAACAGCTGCACATCAGCCTCCATATGCCACCTCTCCCTGCCATTCTTTCGAGCTACTAACTAAAACTGGGAATGCGAAATCTGTTTGGATATGCTGATGCTCCAAATAATGGCATGCCTTCACCATCATGTGTGGTACACACGGATCTGTGTGGCTTATTATAAAGAAAGAAATAATAAACCTGTAATAGTTTCTTGCATATATGACATAAAAGTAAAACTAAAATTCAGATCCTGCTTACCTTTTATGTGAGGACATGTCTTACATAAACAGTAAACTGACTCACTTTTCAAAGTAAATAACACACTTCCTGAATAGTGGTGAAACCAATGTCACTGCTGGAAGTGAGTAATTTCACATTGGCAGCAACTTACTGAAGTGATGTAAAGTTGCAAGGATGGTACAACAAGTCCTTTTGGAACATGTTTATGCTTCTCTCACAAAGACAAACCTTAGCTCATCTGTCCCCTCAGTGTTTAAATTTCAGCGGTGAATGTTTAAAAAATATCAAACATCACTATTTCAAGTCTTTTCACCTAAGAGTGGGAGGTAGTTAGACTTACTTAGGCTTACAAATATTACACTTGTTTCTCAACACAATTTTAAATTTATATTAATATTACTTAAACACATTGTTGGGTATTGATTCTCGGACTTACGCAGCTTTGCTCCCAACATGCCTGTCCATTTGTTTGCTATATGATCAGTGTGACCAAAACTTGGGGCAACAGCAGTTAGTCTGGGTACTCTTTATGTTACCCCATCATTTGAATCACAACATGGAGTACATATAGAAGTGCCTAAGCCACCGTTTGGACTGATCCTTCATTGGGGTTAGTGTAAATAATTAACAGGGTTCACCTCAGAAACATGACTTTTTATGAGAGGCAGACTTTTCAGTGTCAGCAGAAAAGCAGTGTAACAGGATAAATCCAAGAAACAGGGGAAGATAGAATATGATTATGCTAACAGATAATTTATTTTGTATGCACTTCTGTGGATCAAAGCCACACTGAATGACTTCAGAGCTTGTTTGTTTTCCTGGCTTCAGGAACGGAGGTTTCATCCGCCTGTGCCGATGTTGGAATGTACACTATATAGGCAAAAGTGTTAGGCCACACAGTCTCTTAATCTTTGAATTCGGGTGTTTTCGGTCCCATTGCCACAAGTGTCACGCTCCTAGTCATGCAGTTTGCCTTTACAAACATTTGTGAAAGAGCTGTAAAGAACTCAAAAATCTCTTCCCTCAAAGACATTCTACAATGAGCTGTCAGTGGTGATATTATAAAGTGGAGGCATTTAGGAACCACAGGAAGTGGTTTCATGTGAGATACTCGAAAGTGCCCAATGTTCTGATGACTCAGTAACTGCAAACCTCCTCCAGCATTGCAGCATCAGCACCACATCTGTATGCCAGGAGCTTCATGGCATGGGTATCCCTGGCCAAGCAATATTGTCAGGCATAAACTGGTCCGTGGCGCAAAAAAGGTTGGGGACCGCTGCTCTTAATTGTTGTGACACGTGTTCGAAATGCAGAGCGGTGCGCTTGATTTACCACACGGAGCAGCGCGAGAGTAAAGCATGAGGGAGGGGCTAATAATCGGCTCAGTCATTTTTAATGATCGTTGAAAGCCCAGATCGTAATCGTGATTAAAATTCGATTAATTGAGCAGCCCTAATAAATACAACAAAATAAAACTAGTACCGGTACCGAAAAAAAGAAAATTTATTCATAACGCACGTGAAAAGACCAAGGAAAACCGAGTAAACGATCAAAACGATAACAAAATAACGCTGAAAACCGATAAAAACCCTGAAAACCATACATTTCACACCTGAGCCTCAACTCTCGCGGCCCGGTACCAAACAACTCACGGACCGGTACCGGTCCGAGGCCCGGGGGTTGGGGACTGCTGGTCTAGTGTACCACTACACTGCCTTCGGCTGCACCGGCAACAGGGGCCTGGCTAGCTAAGGGTTTTTCAAGGGTGCAAAGCTGAGTGTCCAATTCAGAAGTGAAATTAATTAAATACTGAAAAGTCCCAGATCAAGACCTCAAGTGGTAGAGTGTATTGTCCACTAATCAGAGGGTAGTTCAATCACCCTACGCCTCCTGTCAACACTGAAGTGCTCTTAGACAAGATGCTGAACTGCAAATTGCTCCTGATAGAAGACAAGCACCTCACATGTCCTTGAATGCGGTCCATTAACCATTTACCACTAGAAATAAATATGATGTCTTTGTGAAATACAGGAGTGAACACATATTTTCACCTTGGAAGTATGTAAATATTTGTATTTGGTCCTGACACATCTGCTCTGGTTTTGTCTTTCCAACCCTGTGGTCAATGACTGTGCTAAATAACAATAACAGGACTTTAGCGTAATTCACCACTGGCGATTAACCTGTTGTAGAAGGCTCATCTGATAAGAAGGCACTGATTTGAGTTATTACAACAGGCCTGGCTTGTAGGTTAAACTCATTTCCTGCAAGTTAACTTGGAAAAAAAAAATTTCAGTTTAGCCACTAAAAAAAAATGGCCTCAATTTAGATAGCAATCATTTCATTTCATTTGAATTAATTTGGCTCAGCTGGAAGTAAAATTAACCTGTCTATACCACCCAAAGAAATGTGTACACATTCTTTATCAAGGACTTAGCCTCAGTTAATTGATTTGAGCACCCTGCCAAACAATCACATCCTAAACTGTTGCTGTTAATTAAAAGAGACCGAGCAAGTTTTGTGATGAAAGAAGGACGCCCTTGTTGTCCAACATTCTTAATACTGACTCTTATGTCTGTGCGTGCATGGAATGACTTGTTTTATAATGAAAGCAAACACAATTTGTATGTCTTTTACACACATTTGAAGGCAATTATGCAAACTCATGAAACAGAGACAGTTTTGGGAAGGCTGTTTATTTAGTAAAGCATCATCCAGTTACGTATAATTTACAAGCAATCACAACCCATGTCGAATTCTCCAATAATCCAACTGCATTGCCTTGTTTAATACTGCAATGCTAAACTCGCTTCTCTGACTCAGGAAAAATGCTTCATGCACTGATTGATGTGTAAAATTAGAGAGGAAGGAAGCAGACCCAACATGTCTGCTGAACTAACCACAGTATATATGTATATATTTACATGTGTGTGTGTGTGTGTGTGTGTGTGTGTGTGTGTGTGTGTGTGTGTGCGTGTGCGACAGTTGTCTATTGACTATTAGGGCAAAGCTGAGGTACATATCAATCATAGAAAGGAAGCATATTGATTGAGTGTTGGTGTCACTCAGGTAATGATGAGTGAAAGGACTGAATGAGCTGAAAGATATGTATATATCTGGATTTATTTTCTTTAAAAAAGCATGTGTGTTAACAGAACCAGTGTAGAAATAAGCAATATTGTTAGATTTTCTTGTACAGTTGCATTCGATACATACAGAATGGAGTTAATAGCTACCTATTGTCCAGCCACAGTGGAGCAGTTAGATAAGAGATGCTTTTTTCTGAAGCAAAATTATAGAAGAATAAAAATAATAATAATAATGACGATAGCCTTTTTTCTAAATTTGCTGTGGTTATGCTGCAGGTAAACAGTATGTACCGATGTGCACACAGTCACTACGAGAAAGTCAAATCTGTGTTTGGACACCTGGAGGTCAGAAGATTTAAGTGGTATATTATGTTGATATAGTTGTTGCTTCTGAGTAGTGCGAAGACCAAATACACAGTTCCCTTCCAGAATACCAAAATCTCAGCCTATGAATAACAACGCAGCACCCAGCCTCCCTCCCCCTCAGTCACTAGTGTGTAGAAAACAAACTGAAGTCTTTGGCTTTGACGCTTCAATTCTCTGACTCTGACTGCCAGTTGTGGAATATCTGAAAAGCACAGTTTGAATTTAACTGCTTATTGCCTACCTTATGCTGTAACAGCATGTGATTGGCGATATGGATAATGTTATTGTTCACCACAGCTTCTGAATTTTGTTGAAAAGGCCTCGATAGGCCAGCTGTGTCGTCTGCTATTTAGACGGCAGGACATCAGTGCTATTTTTTTTTTTCAAACATTTTGCATCAGCTGGAACCTCGTTGTGCTTTGATGTGCTTTTATGCTAATGTTTCTGTTTTGCTGGTGATTAACTGAATTCTGTTGGTGCCATTCACACAAATATGTTTAAAAGTAAGGCAAAAACTTTTGATTTTGACATTGTTCACTGACTGCAAAGCAAATTCTTCATTAGGAAAGACTGTCTTTGATTCCCTTTGGCAACACACATAAATGGCTAACAGCTCATTTTGGCTTTCTCGGTGTACTCAGATGGATTGCCTTCAGTGATTCCTAGTTAAATACAGAAAATCTGATTAACGTAATACATAATCTGACATAAGTATCATCTGTGGCTGACAAGAGACCTACATAATTCACTTTGTAATTCCCATCCACAAATGCCACTCTCAGACCATCTTATTTACAAAAATCCACACATTAGACAGTAAGCTGTCTACTGAATGCCAATAATCATAGCTGGCAAACGTTTTTTGAAAGGGAGTTCATGACTTTGTAGTTTCAACGGCGTCCTGGAAGGTTGGACATTTGGATGGTGTCCCCTTGTACTCCTGGGTTGTAGTAGGCACCAAACTTCAAGTCCATAGGCTCACTGCTGTCTAATCTGAGAACTGGAAAGTAGACAATATTAAATATTTATAGCATAAACCTTGTCTTTTGCAAAAAGAGAAGTACTCTAATTAACTTGTTTAAGTGGAAGATTAAAGAGTAGACCGCTGTCAGTGGTCCAATCCTATGTCTTTGACTCCTAGGTTTTCTGTTGTAATGCTTTTATTTTTAGCATAAGATAACCAAGTACACAGAAAGGAGCAGTCTACTGATTTATTAACACACTACCATTACACAGTGGCTTTGACAGCAAAAACATACCCTAAAAGCAAAGAGCAAGAGCTCTCTTCTCGAGGCTCCATTTTGAAATAACCTTAACAAAAATCAATAACACAAAGCTCTTTTCCTGAATGTGCTGCTATTGTCCCTGCTGAATAATTGTTTTCCTCTGCACCTACAAGTACCATGGAGCATTATATAGGAAATCACTACACCTAACTCCGATTAATAAATAAGATCGATCGAAGGTAAGTGGACACACCTAAGACATAAATTACACTTAACCTGAAAATAACTGCATCACAGAGATAA
Organism: Simochromis diagramma; assembly: GCF_900408965.1. Lineage (NCBI taxonomy): Eukaryota > Metazoa > Chordata > Actinopteri > Cichliformes > Cichlidae > Simochromis > Simochromis diagramma. Next base: position 2,902,495 of record NW_024387075.1, read on the forward strand.
TGTCGCCAGCCCTTAAGGATCTGCTGTGAAAATATACTCAGTGTAGCAAGAAGGACAGGTAATAAATCCTAAACAATCTTATGTTGGGTTTATATTACTTGTGTTGTTTTCTGGAGTTGCTTTGCTTGTGCAAACGAAGAGTCTAAGAAGAGAAGGAGCGGTTGTAAAGGCCAGGGCTAAAGTGACACTTGGGGCTATACCGCTTACTCAACTTGTGTTGTGTAAGCGATTCTAAAAATCACCAGTTCCATTTTTTTTTAATCTCATGTACCCCCACAGACCTGTCAGACTGACTTGAAAACCCTTTCATCAATAACACATATAATGGTCAACTTTTGTTTTTTGGTGGACGGGTTGTTGCAATTTTGCTTTTGCTGGGGAATAAATGGTCTGACCTTGAGATGAGTTTGCTGGTCTGTCCACTCCTGGGTAGATTGTGGCAATGTGTTAACACATAAATTATATTTGATACCTGTATGAGGCAATGTCACTGACATCAATGACAACACTGAGATCAGTTGAACACTTGATGTTTCTATCACTGAAATAAATCCCGGGGAAGAAAAACACTGTCTTTGCAAGGTCAAAAACGCTTCTTCAGCCTGAGACTCTCTGGCTCACATGTACAATTGATGACAGTTTACCACACACAGATACAGACACTACATGCAGAAAACAACTCTTGCTTTAGCTTTCAAGCGAGGGGTAGCAGTACTAGCAAGGTTATTGGATGATAACAGCCATAGAGGAACAAGCACACAGACCCGCAGTGTCTGGCTACCTCTTGCCTCTCGCGAGCTTTTTTAATCATTCATTTCTGCACATGAAGCTTGTGGGCTTGTTTGCATTAAGCGCATAATTTACATACATGGGCCTCAAGTAGGCAGTCATATCACGTCACTTTACTGGTGAACTGCCAAGCAGTTTATCAAGTGCTCTACACTCTTCGAGTTATACTGCGCAATACTGAGCGACTGCGTGACCAAAGAGGTTTTCTTCCTTTCCATTTTGTAACTCTGCCTTTGTTACCAGAGGAGTTTCTTTTAACAATGTTGGGTGTTGTCAAGAGTATATGTTTTTCAGTTGCCACCCTGTTTCTCTTACATTGTCGTGGGTGTATGGCTTAAGATGGAATGTGACTCATCTGGAAAGTGCAGGTACATTTTCAAGCCGGCCTTCACTAGACGCACTTTGCCAGCTAATCGCCTGTGCAGTCATGAGTCCCACGTGCATATCTGTGTGCACTTTAATGAATTTAACTGGAGATGAAGGAAGGTTATGTACAAGGGCGTGTAGGGGAACTGTGACAACAAAGTGCTGTTTCCCTCTAAGTTCATGGCAGGAAAGCAACAGATTAGAAACTATCATAGTACATGATCCTATTTTGCATGGTGAGGTTACCTTATTATGGGAGGGTTGCCTTATTAAAACAGGATTAGTTATGCACTTGTGTGTGTGTGTGTGTGTGTGTGTGTATGTATGTGAAAGGGAGAGAGAGTAAGAGAGAGCAGCGCCTCTCTCTTTTGTCACTATGTTAAACAGCCAACTTTTTTTTCTTTTTGTAAAAGGGACTGCGGCACTATCCAGCAGCCAGTTACCTTAAATACGAGGGGATAAGTGAGTTATAGTGGCTCATTATGAAGCACTGACAAAGGCATATTTAGCACAGTTTTATCTCAGCACTACATTTCTCGGCATAATTTAATAGTCTGCTGCCAGACGTTTTATTAAATATGAGAGTCTTTCGATAGCTATCAAGTCGGCAACCCTGATTAAAGCGAACGATCTGTTACTTTATAGCGCGAAGGAACACACATACCTGGCTCGGAAGGATACTCCTCAACCAGCTTCCTGTGAGAGAAGGCCTTCTGTTGTTTCTTCTTCAGGATTACGAAGGCCACCAGTCCCACAAATGTCACAGCCACGGCTGTTCCCAGCACTGCTCCCCAGGCGTTGTGTCGTTTACTGATCTGGGGATCTGTTGCGAAACCTTCGTCTGAGGAGTGAAGGGTTGTGGGGGTGGGAGAGAGTCACAGATAATTTGTCAACAAGAAATTATTTACATCGTTTGGCATCTTTGAGGGATAATTGTCGACTAATTATGGCTAAAATGTGTTTTTCAAATTGCGTTCGGAGCCGCAACACATTGCATGGTGATACATCACAATTATTCAGAATTGTATAATTTACGCTGTGATAATTAATGCAATTAACGTGCCAAATTCATGATAATTTCTGGAATACATTTGAATATTTTAAGGCAGCAGGTTGTGATCGTAATCTAAATGTGGTGAAATTTGGCTGAATACTTCATGAATAGCATTCAAGTTGTCGTTAAATTATATATAACAACTGTTTAAATGGAAACTGTGAAACAATAACTAGCCTATTGACTTTTTGTTGTTGTTGTTTTTTCAAAAAAATTGGGTTTTATTTGTATATGACATAAATGTTTGCTGCTCTTCTATTTTAATGTATGTGTCCAAGGCAACAGCAGTGGAAAATAATTGTTTTTGCAAGTGATAGAATCGTCTTCAACATCCTTTGACAGAGAAATACTCGAGTGGTATTTTGTCAGGGCTCACACATAAATAATTCAGTGACTTTGTTCATCTAGAAACGGCTCAATTGACAGACTTGCTAGGATCAATTTACCCCTAATCCAAGGCAGGCTGAACCACAAGACTTGTTTCATTAAGTGTTTTTCTATTCTTGTCATCTTTTTTTTTTTTATTTCACTTTAAAGTAAACATAATGAAACGTAGGTGGAAATAAAGATTTTAGCAATTGTTGCTCCTGCTGGGAATTTATTTTTAGTTAGCTCGCAACCTTTTAAGGTTGGCAAACAAATTGAACTGCAAGTTATCAGTTTTTTCTTACATTTTCATCTCATGATGACAAAAATGTACAAACACAGGCAAATAAAGTTTGTCTAAAATTGTGTAGAGAGTTGTTCAAAGTTTTACTGAATGGACGATCAACGACTACGAACTGGACTGCTCTGAAATTTGGCACAGATACACGTCATGTTCTCTTTAGGATGAATCTGGAAACCTTGAAAAAGCTCAGTATTTTCCTAGGATATCCTTAAAAGCTACCCATGTCATCCACACCATTATTAGGTAATTCCCACAGGCATTTCCCACACAGAGTTACTAACAGGTCTGTATGGATTGTAGCTGAGTAAGTGAGGTGATTAGCTAATTGTCAGTTAGTGTCAGAGAAAGCTAAGGTGCCTTGTGGGATCTTACATATAGACTGTTTATCTGTACTCTGTGCTTTTCTACAGTTTCTGTGCACATGCTGTTCCTGTCATGATAACTATGGAGCTTTTTTTTATCATTTTGTGCTGCCCACAATTTCACATCTGTTTTCCTGCTGCCTATTGCCATCATCTGTTAGTGTTATGTCCTACTGTCCCATCTGTCCACGAGCTGTGTCATTTTAATCCCCACTGCAGCAGCTCTGCAAAGGTTTTGTTTTTTGTACTGTGGTCTTCTATTAGCTTACGCACTGATTAAGAAATATAAATTTCCTTTCCAGTCTTGTCTTCCTGATCTGGTGGTCGACACCAAAGTCTAGTCTCACGCCCTTTCACCGACACAGCACAAGTATCTCTGACCTCAGTCCCTCGCTCTCTCTTTCAAGTTTTTTCCCCCCTAAAACAGGGTTTCATTGTTCGGCTGAGAAGGTGGTTGTAATAGACTCCTTTGCTCATAGCAGCCACCTCGATAGGACTTGAAACCCAATCCAACCTTTGCTTTTGAAAAAAGGAGTATTTGTCCTCTTCCAGTGGGAAAATAGATGCTGGCAAATATGGGCCAGGAAAGGGATGTAAAAAAGCAATTTGTTAAACATATGACATGATAATATTTTCCTCATGAGCACCAAGCATAGAGGTCACCGCTATTTTTAAATCCTCCTTTGCCGCCTCATGGATCTTATTCTGATGTCTCAACCCGCATTAACTAAGTCAAGTCAAAATCTTCTAAAACTTTCACACAGACAGCATATTCTCCGACTGTCCATCTGCCTTTTGCCTTCAGGATCAGACACACAAATGTGGACCAGATCCTGTTACGCAGACTGCACCTGTACCTGTATCGGAGCTGCCCGCTAAGCCCGCGCTTTTGTCAGTCTTGTTGACCTTCTCAGGCGTGTTTGGAGCAGCAGCAGTTGTAGTCTCCGGGACGTCGGGAAGAAACACCGTTGTAGGTGAAGATGTGGTGGTTGTCGCGTTCATCCCTGGCACCGCTTTTGTGGTCAGAGTTGTTGTGCTGGTTGTTGTGTGCTCTTCTGTAGTGTTGGTCTCTGGAACCGAGGTTTGTGACTCTAAATCGGTGCGATTAGAGTAATCTGGGAAGCTGGTGGAGTTTCGCGGGGTCAGCGTTTTATTAAATTCCCCTTCAGTTTCCGTCATGTTGATCTGGCTTGTGTTTGTGGGATCTGTGGTTGTGGTCGGCGGCAGCTCGGTTAGCTCGATCGTACCGTTTTGAACTTCAGGACTCAGGGTCGTGGTGGTAACATTCTGATCCTCCCATTTCTCATTTCCACTGTTTTCCTCTTCTCCTGAATATGGTACCACTGAGCCAGATGCTGTCCCACTGTAGTCATTATTTGACTCTGTAACATCAGCTCCCTCATCGTTTCCTTTAGTAACTGTAGCATTCTCACTTCCTTGTGGAATTTTGCCTCGTGCACGCAACCAACTCTTATCAATCGTTCTCCCTGGAGAGTCTGTTGTATATTGGAGTGATGCCAGGTGGAATGCTTGGACAAGCAGGAGAAAGAGCAGAAGTCTCATTTTCCCTTTTGTTGTTACTCTGAAACACATGAAAAAACATAAATAATGATATAATAATAATAATAATCAGCTGTAATGATCGTAGCATATGTATGTATATATGTCTGTACAAGAAAGCTAATCAGAGATTATTCCTAACAGGATGTTAAGGGCCTTTGGAGTTAGCCACAACTAACTATGTCAGCTTAATTGAAAGTATCCTTAATAACTACTCAGTAACTCAAATACCATATGATATGACAACCTGCCCATGGCAATAAGGAGGAGGCTGAACAGAATTTGTCAGTGTCTGGAAAAAGTATTAGTCAATAAGAAATTTCATTGGATGAGCTGTATCGACAGGCTGTCTTAAGGAAAGCCCAGTCTGCTGTTGTTGTCCAAAAACAATGAGGACAACTTCAATATTTCTACATTTGGTTGAGAGTATACCTTAATACTGACACTAACTTCAGCTCACTCCATCATGTGATGTCACTGCCAAGCTCAGTGTTTTGTTTGTTTGTTTGTTTGTTTGTTTGTTTGTTTGTTTGTTTGTTTTTTGAGGGCTGCATAACTTCTGTTAGAAGACTTATTTCGTTCATCTATTTTTGGAATTTTTATTTTTTGCCTTGAAAATCATTTTTATTTTCATTTTGTCGCAGATTTATTCATCGAGGTCACCTTCATGCGAGTTGCTTCTTTAAGGTCATCTTGCTCACTTCTTTGAAAGCTGCTGCTTGCTGCCACCTCCAGCAGATAAATATCCGTCATCAAGAAACATTGAGACCCGACTTTTAAAGTTACTTTGCAATCTGCTTTTTCCACGATCAAAACTCAGCTGCAACATTTATCCATTTTGCATTGTAAAATTTCCCAAAAGGGCATCAAAGCTAACGATAGCCGAGCAAACTTGCCCCTCTAAAAAGAGTGTGGATGTGATGTAGCGTTGAGTGTTATGTCATGTATACTGCCATACAGCAGTAAACACTGATATGAAGAAAATATTTTATTCCTTTCAGTCTAACTCAACGCTGCACTACTATCTCAACTATAGTCCAGGAAGATAACATTTCAGTAGAGCTGCCATCAACTCACTACTTAGAAACTGTAGTGATATAACACATTATGAAGAAGACTCATTTACAATAATAGGCAAATTGTGTTAATCATTAATATACCATGGGCTATTAGAATAATTAGAAAAAGATGCATGACATTTACATTGCATTGTTCCTAACCTAACCAGTGATAATTTTAATTAATATTGTGGATTATAACAATTACAAGTCCTCATTTTCCCAGTTCTACACTTGTACTTTACCAGAGTTTTGTTAAATTGCACATTGACAGACATGTTCCCGACGGGCTGTTTATTTTTGTTGCTTTAATGTGTTTTTTTTTTTTTTCTTCAAAACATAGGGAGATTGGAAGTTGGACACAAAATGAATTTTTGATTCAAATAAAAGCTAAAGGATGAAAAACAGCTTTTCTGTTATTTCCTTCCCCCCCTGTTTTCTTTGAGCGTCTGAAAAGTCTGTTTACCACCTGCTGAGTATAAGCACCATCAGGAAGGACCCACAGGTGCTAAATGTGTGTTCATCACAGCCTTCAAAGTCCGCCTGGCCACACTGGAAGACTCAACAACAACAAAACATCTCTAGCCTGATTTTTTTCTTCCCCGCATTTTCCAAAATGCAACCAAAACACCTGCTTGAGGGGTGAAGGTCAGCTTCACTGACATGAGTCATAATAAAAATCCTTGAATTCCACGCCACCACCTGACTTTCAGAGAGCTGCTCAACGGACAGCTGACAGCATTGTGAACGCGGCACATTCGGGAGCTTGTTGGCAAATTTCTAAGCAGTCATCCCCTACGATGTCTGCATAGCCCCGACACCATCTCTGGTGAGATCTGTGGCTTTTTGACAGTGTGAATTGTGCGAGTGCCCTGTGAGCTATGTGTTCTCCCCTCGGCTTCACTCCAGTACACAAATGACTGCAAATCCCTACAGGGCACTCTTGCTGTGAGTCACTTTGTTGATCAGTTGCTTTGTTCTAAATTCATGCTTGTTATAATCAGCACGAGAGGCTCAGTGTACAGTGTGTAACATTGGCGCCTGGAGCAACAGAGGCTTCACTTGCAAATCTGGGAATTTCACATTTCCGGTTTTACCTGTTTTGACATGTTCAACAAAGGTGCTAAAAACATCAAGGAAGTACTTTGTTTTTAGCTCATCGGGATTGATAATCTGGCAAAAAGGAAAACCCAAGCGTGTATATTCGTTATGTTTTGAATACAGTTTGTATTTCCTTGAAACTGCTGATGTTAGCTTTAAAATAGCACTGCTCAGTTGTTTTGACTGACAACTCACAATCAGCCAGGGATTGTTCAATCGCTGGTTAGCTTTTCGACAAGCTTGTTATCATCCGACGACTTTGTTTTCGTGCTGGTCTTTTTTGTTTTCCGAGAAACAAATGGGGGGGGGCGGGAAACGTGTGTGTTTTGCTTTTTCAGCCTGCCGCAGGATCAATCGGGCTCATTCGTGTTCGCCGATCGTGCAACACACACAAAAAAATGTTTCAGTCCAGCAGCAGAATGGCGGGAACAAGTTAGAGCTCATAACACTGCAGCGGTGGAAAATAACAAAGTGGCGCTTTTAAGTGACACACTAATGCATCTCCTGCCTCTCCCGTCGCTTGATGGATTTTGGAATACTGTGTGAACTTTTCATCCTTCCTCTTTCTCCCCACATTTCCCGTACACCATCAATTTTAAGACAACAGCTCTCAACTGAGCACTCTGTGGAGGATAAAAGTCTAATTACGCTGCAGGCATCTTGAGAAGCTCGTGTAAAGGAAACCAGTTAATGTGGAACCAGTTTTACAAGCAGCTCAGCAGCGTCACTGTTCTGTTTTGTTGTTTGATTGTTCAATGTTCAAATGAGCACACAATCAGCATGGAAGTAGTTTCTCTATAATGCAAAGACCAGAGTATTATTGGTGATTGTCAACTCGCTTTAAAAAAACATAGAAAAACATTGTGCAGCTGACCTGTTCAGACACAGACTCTACCACTATTGTGTCTTTGGATGGCACATGTGGGCCGTGCAATTTCAAACCAGCTATGCCCACTTTGATGCTGTGACACAGAGCATAGCTATGAACAACAACTACTCTGAATCATTAAAAAAAAAGAAATTACAGCAGTGAGCTGCGCCCAGAGAATATTTTGACCCGCCAACTAGTCTTCGCGCAGCAGCAAGTTCACGGCAACGGGGAGAGAATTTTGCTTCTGACCCTTCGCACTCAGAGAAGCCATCTGTTGAAAAGAGCTCCCACTATGCCAGTCTGTCAGAGCGCAAGCTATCATCTCAACAGCTCAGTCAGCCGTGCCTTCATCAACATCACACAGACACACTCACGCAGGCTGAAAGGGACACTAATGTGATTCCTGTAAACACCTGGCGACAGCGTATCCTTCTTAATTATCTGACATTTTAGCTGTCTGAAGTTATTATCACCCCTCAATATACTGTAATTTATTTTACATTCATGTGGAACGCAACCTCTGCGTACAGCAGAAGTTTCAGGCTGTGTTTATACTCCTGGTTAAGAGCAGTTGAACTCTTAACCAACTCTCAGCCCTACCCAACAGTGTATGAAGAAAATAAAATTTTCTTTGTTGACTCTGCTTATCAATGCATTTGTGTGGTTAGGCCATATTTTGATTGGTTTTTTTGATCTTAAAGTGTGCGTACTCTGGATTAAAAGATCTCAATAGTTCATCCATCCCAGTTTTTAAATGTACAAAACATCGCTCTAAGGCTCTTAACTGTAAAAACTGGCAACCACTTATTCCCCCTGCCTAGGTTATATAAAGTCTTAAAGTATGTATGTCACTCGTTGTGACGTTGTGGCACCTAGCAACCAACTTGTTTTCTTACTTTCATGTTGAAAACAAAAGCTCTTCAGTTTTTGAATCTTCTATTTTTACACTTTCAAAATAAGAAGCAGTGACAAAACCTGCGGGGTACGGCCAATTGTTAAGTGTAACTGTAAATGTTACAGCTACCAAATCAAATATCATCAAACACAATGCCGCTGTGAAAACAAAAAGTGGAATGAAGATAGGGGGTTTGTGAATATTCATAAAAAATAACAGTAAATATGGTCCTGAAAAGCATATTCCCGACAGCTTTTAGCCTCACACGTTTGCTGTGAATTGGAAAGACAAAAATATAAATAAATAAATAAATAAAACCCTCCCTCAGTAAATCCTTACCTTATTCTTAGGCTATATCAGATGAGAACAGGTGCACAGGCAACAAAATCTCTTCACTCAGCTGCCAACATGTGAGAGTGAATCAGCAGTCGGCTTGGAGAGAGAAGGAAGAGAAGGAGGGAGGGAGGAGGGCCCGACAGAGTGGCATTCAGGGAAGAACCTGTTCAACCTGCTTCTTCACCTGCCAGCAGCAGAAACACGCCCTGAACCGCATCCAGTTGCATGCCGTGAAAAGGCCACGAAGGACGGGGATGAAAATGAATTGGTGTACGAGTAAAGAGGGTTGGGGGAATGTCAATTTGCTACCACCTCATTATTTCATGTTGCCATCTAAATAAGTTGATTATATTAATTTTTGGTTGCCAGGTTTCCAGGTTGCCAGGTTAGATCTGTGAATTCCCCCCCAGTGGGCGGAGCATTTTGCCAAAGGTCCTCTGAGCCTTTTTTTTTTCCTCCTGCTGCGGTCGTCATGGTAACAGAAAAGAGGCTGGTAAGCTCGGGTTTCATCCATGCTTTTGTCTCTGGTCTATATCAGGCTACCAGGTGACGTGTGACTTTGTGAACTCGCAGGTACCGTGCGTCAAATGAGCCAGGATTGCTTTTTTGTCTCGTTCCTCGATTAAGTGAGTTATGCAGAGGCTGAATTCATTTAGTGCGAATGAGCGAGGCTGGTGAAGTGGCACTCAAAGCTGGCGTGTTTTGGTGAGTTAAGAAGAGGGAGTGGCTGTGCTTGCTTTGCTAATGAAATTGAAAACTACAAGTTTCCATCAAATAGTCTGAAAGCCCATCCAGTTCTTCAAAAGAGTACGCCCAATCAGCATGAGCATTATACAGAATACCTGGCAGCCATTAATAGTCCAAAATCAAGTGCTTTAAGTCGGTTATTTTTACAGCTTCAGCCACTGCAGACTCGCCTCAGTCAAGCAGCTACACAACACAACTAACCTTCAACAGGTCATGTCAAAAATCTCTTTGAAATATGAATAAAACGAGATGAAAAAAGCAGCAGAGCTGTCTGTTCAGGTCTCGGTTATTACTTCCTACCTGTTTTACATGTTATAAGCCAGTAATCAAACACATTAACTTTCGCAAAAAGTACTCATGTGTTTTGCTATCATAACCACGTGGGTTTATTTATCATCTTGCACTGAAGATGCCATTGTTTAGCTGCTGATATACTGCCATAGATGAGGTTTAACAGTGGCCCACTGTTCCGAGCACACAGAGTTCCTCACAGACAGCTTGTCGCTGCCACCTCATGTGGCCTGCCAGTGTTTGAAGCTAATGGGATCATGTAGCCTCATCAGGGATGTGAATAATAGAAATGCCTAAATCTTGAACGGAGGATAAACAGCCTTCAAACTTGAGTGCAAAACCAAAGTGTGCAAAAGTCATGAAAGGTTAAAGGAAAAGCAAGTTAGGGTGCTATGAAACCTGGAGAATGCATTATGAAGAAGGGTGCATTTGTGAATACTGACGTTTAATGCCAGGTTTCACCCACTGCCCAAAAGATCTGTAGCTTTATGGATAGATAAAAGCACTGTAGCAAAGTCTCTGTTTCTTTGATCTTAGGCAGTAGAATTTAGACAGTAAGAACAGCAAACAGTCATACCAGTTTTCAGAATTACAATAAGGGAGGAATGCAAATAATCATACATGCAATTCTTCCTGTGAAAGCTCATAACTGGAGCTGCTTGGAGAGAAATGCCCTCAGTATCTAGCTCTCAGACATTTGCATCGCAAATAGATAAGCCTGTATGTGCAGGATTGGGCCATTTGACTCACATGACTGTGCTATCGCATAGACAAACCTTGGCACAGAGAGGCAACACATAGAAAACAAAAATAATATTTAATGTGTTTTAACATTGAGTTAAAAACACAATCTGAAGAAAAAAAGAGGCATTGGCATTAACTAGATTCAAATGTAGCATAGATTCACACATTTTTTCACTCATTTCTGTAATGTGTGACATACAGTCAGCCGACACTTTGTCAGTACCGGGTTGGACCCTCTTGTGCCCTCAGACCTGCCTTAATTCTTCATGGCACAGGTTCAACAGGGTGCTGGAAACATTCCTCTGAGATTTCGCTCCATGTTGGCATGATAGCATCACACAGTTGCTGCAGATTTGTCAACTGCACATCCATGATGGAAATATCCTGTTCCATCGCATCCCAAAGATGCTCTATTGGATTAAGATCAGGTGACTGCACACTGAATACACTGAACTCACTGGCACATTCAAGAAACCATGACTCGAGCTTTGTGACATGGCATGTAGCCTGCTAGAAGCAGCCATCAGAAGAAGGGTACACTGTGGGATGATAAAGGGATGGACAGAGTCCACAGCAATACTCGGGTAGGCTGTAGCATTTAAATGATGCTCAAGTGAGCCAAAGTGGGCCTCCACACCATTATGGCACATCCACAAGCCTGAAGCACTGATAGAGGGCTTAGATTTGACCCTACCATTTTAATATTCCAGCAAAAATTCGGCAGACCAAACAGCATTCATCCAATCTGCTACAGCAGTGATGTTCTGGTGCTGTAACCCATCTGTGCATTTTTCTCCTATTTTGAATATTAACAAGTGGTCATTTGGGTTACTGTTGCTTTACTATTTGCCCAAAGCAATCTGACCATTCTCCATTGACCTCTTAAACCACGAAGGCATTTTCTGTAACCCTAGAAAGTCCTGGTAGATCATCAGTTTTAGAAAGAGAAATGTGCATTTGGCATAAAAAAAGCAACCATGCCACATTCAACGTCACTTAAATCACCTTTCTTCCCTATTTTGATGCTCAGTTTGAACATCAGCAGGTTGTTTTGACCATGTCTGCATGTACCTAATGAAGTGGTGAGTCTGTATCTGATGGATAATATAATTCGGAGTCACTTGCAAGTTCCAAAAATAGCATGTTAAAGTTCAAGCTGATTCTTGAAATTGAGTCTCAACTGGATGAAGAAGTAACTGTATTACTCTGGCTCGCACATGGACAAACACCAACACAATCCTGCTCGGTGTGATAATAGCAGAAGCATAAAAAACTACTCCCAGGGCTGTACAGGAGAGCTGATCTAATTAGCATTGCTTTGTAAATATTGCTTCATGTCTGTTGGTGCTCCACACTGTCTATCAAATTATAATTGATCAGATATGTGCAAGAAACGGAGGGAAGGGCGATCGCAAGCAGCAGATGTCAGCGTGACACATTCTTTCCTCAGGTGTCAAGGGAAGTTCTTCGCTTTGGCATAAAAAAAAAATACTATCAAATGTTGTGACACTATATAAAATAGTCTTAAATGTTGAATCAATGTGATTTAGCTTGTTATTTGTTCTTTTTATTAAAATCTGATAAACTTCAACACTGCATCACAACACTCACCTCAAGGCTCTTTATATTATAAAGTAAAGAATCTACAATAATACAGAGAAAACCCCAACAATCCTTTTAGTAAGTACTTGGCGACAGCGGGAAGGAAAAACTCCCATTTAACAGGAAGAAGCCTCCAGTAGCACCAGGCTCAGGGATGGGGCAGCCATCTCCCACGACTGGTTGGGAGTGAGTAGACAGATGTCAAAGAGAGGTAGAGATGAATAATAACTAAAGATCAAATGCAGAGTGGTGTACAAGCACATATAAATACATTTATACATTGGACTGTACCATGTCTCTTATCCCAAAGGATGGAGTGCCTGCCTGGATAAGTGAAACAGAGTATAGGGGCTCCTATTTCTGGATGATTCAGCCAGCTCTTATCTCGCTGTAGATACATCTAGTTATATAAATTAAGCTAGAATTCTTCTTCATTAAAAGTCTTGTCAAACACCTCCATAGCAGAATGAGTAATGAGGGCGGCGAAAGGATTTTCAACTTTAATTTGAATAAATCTGGCACTTTCATGTATTCATTCATATGTATGGCTCATTCATGTACCAGATTCTCCTAACATAGACCACTGAATATATTCATTCAACCAGGCTTCAGTGCAGGCCCCACATGTTTCTGCAAACGTTCTGGTCCGTATTGAATAGGGAAATGTGTTGCCATTTGTCATCGTAATATATGCTGCAGAGCACACATCGTTTGATGGCAAAAAATCAAAGACTGAATGTAAATTTACAGTTATGTACAGCACACTGACAGCCCAAGTACCCAGAAATTCACAAATGTGGAAATTTAGATGATGCTCCCTGAAATATATCTCCCAGACTCAAGATAGACAAAAGCGCTGCAGACATAAAAACAGTGAAATCGCCCAACAACAGCAACATGCTCACTTTGAGAATCCAGAGATATAATTTCCCAGTGTCGGATTAATAATTTAGTTACATAAAGATGTGCTCGCAGCGGTATCGTGTGAATTATCTATCAGCAGTATTAGGACGTAGGAAAATAAGCCTTAATATGTGAACACGGACGAGCTTGTTCAGAGATCTGAGGCTGCTTTTGCTGTACTGGAGAGACTCATTCAGGGAAATGGCTGCAAGAGGGGTATAACAGCCAAACTACCATAATGGGTCTGCACTTATCTGAGTCTTTGAAGCATCCTTCGAGCTATTATTGCATTTGAGGTTAATTCGCTCTGATTAGGCAGGCAGAAAAACAGATCAAACCCTGGATGCTTGTCAGTGTCTAGTTTCAGATTAGCTTTGCTGAAAAGGTGTGTTCATCTTTTTCACTTTTACGATTCATTGCTGTTTATTTTCACAAGTGTGCTTCTGAGTTAAAGTTTCACGCGTGTAGTTTAAACGATAGTCTTGTTTCCAGTAAGTTCTCCGAAATGGCGCTCTCAGATCCGCCTGTTAAGCATTAGATTTGATGAGTGTTTTCCCCGTGTGCTAAAGATTCTGTGGCTCAGTCTGAACAAAAACACTTTGCAACTCTTTGGAGAGGCATAATGAAAAAGCCAAACTGTGCACGCTCTCACTTATTTCCTCAGTTGATTATAAAAAGCGAATAATTTCCACCAAGTCGAATTCTGCGCGGCTTCCTCATGAGGATTTTATGGTTTTCGACTCTGTCTTCATGAAAATGAAATTTTTACAGTAAATTGCCTTCTATGTGAGCTAAACAAAGGACATGTAATCACAATATATGTTTGTGGTGTTGCAGTAACTGCTGCCTGGCACCTTCCTGCTACATCGATGAGTCCTCACATTGCTTCTGGTTTTGGTTAGCCTTTAAAACAAATGCCGGAAAGCTGTTTTTTCCAGACGGATCCGGAGTCTATGCCCAACTGTTATATTGCAGTGAACTCACAAAAGGCATTAATGATACCCTCTTAAAACCCACAACCAGCAAGTGATTTGTGTTGTGCGAGTGTGAGTGCAGGGCTGCATTTGTGCAGCACTGGGGATACCTCGCTGTCAGACTTGAATTATCTCCTTCAGGTTTGTGTCTGGCAGAAAACAGTAAGACCCAGAAGGCAAGGAGGGAAAGCTGAATGGCTCTGCCTTGACATCTTTTAGGTTTACACCTAGATATACACCGTGCACAGTCTAACGTTTCCTATTTTTATACCACCTCAGGAATAGCTGTATTCCACTATATTGTGAATTCAACACATGTGAGCCTCGCGGCCTTCATTAGGGAGTCGGGCCCAAAATACACTGGCTGAATAATGAACAGCCAATAAAGGCTTTATGGGCCTATTTTGGAGTTTTCTGGATCTCTTTTCTTCCTCGCAACTATCTTTAACAACAGAAAAGCAGCTCACAAGCTCTCTGTGATTGTCAGGATCTCAATAAAAAGTGCATTTTAATAGTGCCAGTGAAATGCGGTGAGGAGGCAGAAGAGTACAGCATGTGCTGTAATCCTTCATGCAAAAATCTGGTAATATAAAACAAGGTCACTGTGACATACAGACATTCTCGACTCCTCAAATATAATTTCCTTAATGTGTGCAAAATGTCTTCTAAGATAAATTACCATGTTGGATAATATAATTTTTTCTTCAAATTGCAGAGCTGGCTGCGTGTTCTTCTCCCTTGTTTTCTGTTGAAGTGCTGTGTTTGTGGGCAAGTGCACACCTCAGGTGGCACAAGAATAATCTGGTTTATTAATGGACGTTGAGAGACTCAGTTACAGGGTGTCGAAGGTACATGTAAACAGCCAAGCTGGAATGCAGCCAATTGCAAGGTTATTCTCTGCGTGGAGCCAAAGGACAGCTTTGTATAAGCATCAATTATTCAAGCTAAAAAATACAAATGAAACGATTGCTTAAACACCTCAGCCCAATCTTATTTTCAAACCGGAACTGAATCTACAGCTTCATTTACGTTTTTTTGTTACTAAACATGCTTCATACATATTATATAATGGCAATTTAAAGGTTCTGTTGTATATCAATAAGTCTTGCAAACACACGTCTTGGTTTACAGCTCAGTTGTTGATTCTGTTCTGCGTTTCTCTCTTGTCGTTTTAGATCAGTCGCTCCCACCTCCCCTTCTGCACCAGACACATCTTCTGATCTTCTCCGCCTCTCCACTCACCTGCTTCCACTTCACTAATTAGTCACCTCAATAAATAAAGCTGGCTCACAATACTTCCTCTGTCAGTTCGTTATTTTTTTTTTGCACTGTAACTTCGCAGCACTCCATCGCCTGTTTTATCGCTGCCTAGCTTTTGCTTTCTACCTGTAAACCTGAAACCCTGCCCTGACCGGCTGTCTTGTAAGTGAACCCAGTAAACTACTGGTCCAGTCTTACTTTTCTCTGTGTGTCAGGCAGTTGGGTTATTTTGTCCATAGCCAGTAGGTGTCGTCCTAAATGGCAGTTTTTAACCAAGAGTTTATTTATAATATGATAATAATAGTAAGAAGCTAGATATTCCTAACACTAAAAACAAATCGTGGCAAGGAAGATTCCCTTGTAAGAAAAGGAACCCTTGCGATTGCTTTGTGTATTGTTTTGAAGTCTTGATTTTATATTTATTTAGTTGTTTAGCATTTTAGCATTACCATCTTTACTTTTTGATCCCAGAAGTAACCTTGTTTGCGTGAGCACTTGGAGTGCTAAGTTATGAGCTAATGCTAGCAAAACTGGTTAGCATGCACAAACTGTATAAGTGTGATGCACAGACACAGATCTTATCTTATCTACTGATAAGTGCTGTGTAACGAACTACAACAGAGACTTCTTCAACAGGTTGTACCACACAGCAAGTTGTATTACTTGTGGCCTAACTTGATTAAAAATGTTCCCCAAAAAAGTACTGACTTGAAGTAGCTTAGCCTAGCAAACAGCTAGTGCAAGGGTAGGCATTTAATTTCCCCAAGGCGCCATATGAGAAACTGGGACTGTTATGGAGGGCTAAACCAATGAACTCCATAGTGTTCAATATTAATTCTATGTCTTTGTTGCAGCCGTCCACAATAGTCCCAGTTTTTCATGTGGTTCCCTGGGAAAATTAAGTGCCCACCCCCAGGGGGAGGCTCAGCCTCAAATCATAATGTCATGCATACAGTGCCTTGCAATTAACATTAATGGAATATGCTTTTAAATGTAGTCAACGCTTCTCACATTTTCATACCTCATTTCTATGGGCTCAAAATGTGGTCATAAATATTTTGTACTTGTAAATCAGGATTTGTATGTGTAAAAAAGATTTGTATGTGTAAAAAAAATTTGTGTGTGCGTAAAAAAAGATTTGTACTTGTTCTCTGATTGGATTGTTACATTTGTGATTGACATGACATTGACCAATCAGATGAAAGGAAGAAAAATAGGGTCAAAATTCGTACTTGTAACTTGCAGGGGGTTTTTTTTGGCTAAGTCCACACACAAATCTTTTTTACTCACGCACAAATCTTTTTTACACATACAAATCTTTTTTACGCACACACAAATTTTTTTTACCTTCAAAAGCAACCTAATTAGTTGGATGACCTATTGTAGTGAATAATTTATACTGAATAACCAATGATTCCAATATAAAAGACCAGTTTTAGGTGTATTAAGTTTGAGTTTAAGTTTTAGTTATCAAATCCGAAGCAAAGGCTTGGTCAAGATGACCAGAATTTAGCAAAAATAAATTAACGAACAATTTTCAGCCAAGCAGACAAAAGGACAAACATGCCCGACATTGTTTCCATTTCTTAACCACACAAAGGCAGTCCACCAACTCATCAAGCACTATTCAGTACAGATATGGAAAATCACCCTGTCACTCCACTTTACAAGACCTAAACTGGTAAGAGTTTTTTTGGCCACCTGGTTTTTCCTGCTCTTGTATCGCTCTCCATGTTCCTCACTTCTTCTTTGCCCCAACAATCACACACAAATATAAAAATGTAATTTTATAAAAAAAAAATATTATAAGAGCAGGTTAAGGATCTACATTTAATAACAGTAGAAAACAATGCTTAGTTATGTGACGTTATCATCAGTGAATGTAGGCAAAACAAAAGCAGTCTTGACTTCATAGCTTTTTTTTGACTACGCGTCCACTCTGAGCTTTTTCTTTTTGCTCCCTCTCGATTTGCTGTCTAACAAACGAAAATAATAAAGTACATCAGCTCATTGCCAAAACACATGGTGGTTTTTTTTTATTTTATTTCAATGAAGTAACCTGCGTTGACAGGTTAACTCATTGATTTTTCAATGAGTCAGTTCAATATTTAGTTTAAAATGCAATCAGTTTCTTACCAGTTTGTCAGACATAAGTTTTTAAGTAAATCAATTTCAATTTTCCTAAATTAGTGTAGTGAAGAATTTTAAACCTTTTTATGGAACGTGTAATTTGCAAAAAATACCACCCTCACTTCCTAAGAGGTAAATTACTTGTTGTACAAGGCTACTTGCTGTAAACATATTATTTTATTTTAATATCCTTAGCCGAAAGCAGTGAGTTTTGGCTATGGAACTATAGTCTTTGGCACTTCTGCAGTGGCAACCTTTTATTTTATTTATTTTTTTGTATGTTTGTTTTTCATCAGCCTTGAAGATTTCTGCTTGAGGCAAATCCAGCTCATGGGTGCGGCACCTGTTTTTGAAACTGGCCGCTGCAGATAGAACAAAAAAAGAGGGGTTGGGCAGAAAAAAAAGGAAAGAGGATAGCTGACATATATATGAAGGTATATATACCTTTCAGTACTAATTATAAAACAGATTTCTCAGTATACGTTGTGCTGATCTGGTTAGTACTGCAAAGGCAACGCTAAGTGAGCACTGAGGGCTCAATAATAATTTTTGTTTAAATTACGAGTGAGCGGCAGACGGTGTGTTTAACCCTCTCCAGGCAGACGTTGCATATTTGCAACAGTTAAGAACAAACAACCTGATTACCCCACATACATATTTTATGAGTTTTTTTACTCAGAAGTACCACTGCAGGACTTGGTTGTGCATTAGCAACAAAAAACTTAATTTGGGCCTGAGAGGGTTAAATATATGACATCATATAAGCAGAGTAGATTAGCGTGAGGGCAATCAGTGCAGGGCAGCAACCACAAAGAAGAGCACAAACCACAGGCGAGAGTTAATAACCTACAAAGGGAATGCAATAAGCAACAGCCACTAAAACAACCACATATAGTAAAAATATATGACATAATCAGTAAAAAAAAAAAAGCAGGTTTTAAAATAGATTTTAATATAAAGATGTGCATTTCTGTGATCTCCAACAGGTAATTCCACACCTAATGGGCTTGCTTATAGCAAAGGCAATTTAGTTTTAAGGTTTATGACCATGATCTGAGACCTGTTGAGAGCAACTTTTTTCTATACATTTGGAGAAAGGAAGTACTGACCCATTTGCTATGGATGACAGCATTTATAATGAAAGAACTTACTCATTGTGTCTACAGTGATTGGTTATCAGGTGACTGCACCAGGTCACTGATTTGTCATTAATACACCTACACCTGCCATTTTGTGACGGACACTAAGTGCACAGGAGGTTTAATAAACCTTTTTTTTTCTTGCTGTTTGATACAATTGTGTTTCATGGCAACAGTAAAATGTCACAATCTGCTCACAGTCCAGTTTTTTTTCCTCTGCTTCTTCCACCCACCAGAGTCCTTCAGCCTTTTCATCTCATTCTCATCCCAGGATGTCAAACACTGTCGGTTTGTCAGATTCCGTTGGCATCGCCTGATACGTACAAGATGTCATTTGGCGTCAGTGCCTTGACGCAGCGGACACAGCGGTGTTGGGTGCCTAGAGATAATAGTCCTGTTTAAAAGGGTAACAATGAGGCAGTATGGGTGGTGGTTGCGTTCCCCGTTTGTCTGCAGTATGCGTCACCATTTTGGAGCGCTGGATTTAGCATCTACTTCACCGACACATTCTCATCCCCGGCCATAAAATGATTCTATTTTGTCATATACCGTCTGCATCTCCTGTAGCTCACAGCGTGTTAGTTGGCACTGGTCTCTTAATGCATTCACTTTGCTCCCACTCCAAGTGACACTATATAGGGCACATTTCTGAGGAGCCAGTGGCTTGGACAAAATGACAATATTTGATGGCTCAAGAATGAAAACAGACTCATTCTGCACCCACTCAACTTTCTGCCACTCCTTATCCGGGCCATCCTGTCTGTTTGAGTCACTCTTGCGCAAGTCCTTTATATGTTATTGTCTGACAACCAGCAGGGTAAGCTAATTTGCAATAACAACAATAATAATAAGACTTCGGCACTCCTTATGTTTCCCTGATCTTGTCTGCATTTGCGTCCTTTATGCTTTACTGTCACCGATTTAGAGTCCACTGATCCAAGTGTTTAGTGAGATTTTTAAAAGCAATTCTCACATGGCTCTAAGGAATAGATGAATGCCTTTTAATAATTCAGGAAAGATATTATGAAAAAGGTCAAGTAAGCAACTCTAATTCTCATGTGTGTTGCCTCAGACATCCTGGTGAACTTCTATCGTTGCACCATCGAGAGCATCCTGACCAACTGTATAACAGTCTGGTACGGGAACTGCTCTGCCTCGGACCGGAAGGCGTTGCAGAGGGTCGTGAAAACTGCCCAGCGCATCGCCGGAGCACCACTTCCTGCCATAAAAGACATCTACAGGAAGCGGTGTCTGAAAAGGGCTGGGAAAATCATCAAAGACCCCAGTCACCCATCACATGGACTCCTCACCCTCCTGCCCTCTGGGAGGCGCCACAGGAGCCTCCGGACTAAGACCACCAGGTACCGGAACAGCTTCTTCCCCACAGCTGTCAGACTCCTGAACTCTGCCTCCTGACATCTGACCACGTTAACACATGGACTGAACATACACACACCCACAATGGACAACTGTACCCTCAAACACACAATAATAACATGGACTGAACCACCACTCACAACCACTAGCACTTTATATAGCCTCTGTAGGAATTATATCTCACTGATCTTAACTGCACTACTGTATAGCTCTGTGTAAATAATCATTCTGTACATACGATAATTTTTAACCCTACAACTGTTTACAACTTGCACAGTTCCCATTTCTGTATAACTGTATATCTCAGATTTCTGTAAAGTTATTTATTTCATATTCTGTATAGTTTTTCATATTTATATCCTGTTCATAGCCTGTACATAGCTTGTACTCACTACAGCCTGTACATACTTATAGTTATAGAATATTCACAACATACTTCATACTGTGTACATTATAACATACCATAATAGACCCATTTCTGTAATATACTCACATATCTATATTATTGCTAATATATATTGTAATATATCTATATCACTAAAGCACTTCTGGATGGATGCAAACTGCATTTCGTTGCCCTGTACCTGTGCATGTGCAATGACAATAAAGTTGAATTCTATTCTATTCTAATTCTAATTCTATTCTTAAATACTGTTTTACGTACTACATGAAACGTGCACTGTTCATGTTTATTTATAGGCATGTCCTGTGACAGGTGCCGGTATTGGTTCCTTCCAGCTGATGACTTAATACAAAATGAGCTACAATGGTAAAGCTTACATCTCTTTCTTCCAGTAAAACACGTTGTTGTTGAGTCTGTAGGGATTGTTGGCTGCAGGTCTTATTCAGTGTGATTTGTTTTGTTTTGTTTGGGTTTTTGGCATGGAAGGAAAGGTCGTGAATAGATTTAATTTAGCGCCATAACTGCATTAACCCGCCAAATCTCCGTTAGCGAGTTAACGCGGTTAGCACGTTAACGTGTTAGCACTGTCCAGCCCCACACGCACGCGATCCACGCTAACTCACTAACGTTAATGCGGTTATGCTGTTAACATAATTTTAACGAGATTAACGCTGACAGCACTAATTTAATTATATACGTAGCTTCGATTTTGGGGTTGTTTTAAACTGGAAACATAGCAAAATTGTCTTAGTTTGTATACTGAAAGCAGACAAGTACTTGTGGAAAATGTAGTTCGGGGGGCAGTCAGACTTAACTGCAATTTTAATGGGCTGTAAAAATGCAACAATGAGGTAAGAGAGTCTAAATAGCTAGAAAAGCATGATAATTCTCAGTGGGCACGTTACAAGTAATATCTCTATAGTAATCCAGTGCTGATGTGATGTTTGTGTTTCTTTTTGCACTTTTAGTCCACTTAAAGAACGAAATTCCAACTTAACATACGTGTGTGTGTGGGAGATGAAGCAGGACTAATGGGAAACAAATAGCACACGATGACATGCTTTCCTTCATGCTCTTTGGATCAGATCAGTGCATTGTAGATGAGTAGAGATACTGGATACCAAAACAATGACTAAGTAATTCCATATTTTGATATGCTAAAAAATAAAACAACCCTCTCAGCCAAACATGACACACCTTTATGAAGTCATGATATTTATACTGAAATTCATCATAAAAGCACCCGTATTATAATCAGATGTGTTTGTTTATCATTTCTTCTTTTTTAGGACACTGATAAATTTGAATAAGCAAACTATTGTTGAATTGTTTTTCTTAGCACTATTTTTAATAAAGGACACTCTTCTCAAGCATCCTTTATTGAACCATCATTCACAAGATAAGGTATCAGGAAGACATCCAAGGCAGTTAAAAGATACTTTTTAAAAAAAATCCATCCTGAAAACAATCTGATGTTCAAAAGCAAAGAACTGAAATGATTTCTGTCATGTTTATGGGCTTGATGTGACATAAGAGAGCCTGAAATATCAGGATAAAGCAGCATAACACAGAATCCAGCAGCTTCCAGATTATTTACACATGACAAAGAGAGCGTTGAGCCAAGAATGGAAAGTCTTTAGGTACTATGATAATATTATCCAGTTATTACTTCTGTATATCCTCTACTGCCTCGTGCTTTTGTTTGATCCAATGTACCTGGGCTGTTGTGCTCACATTACAAACTTGAATCCATCTTCAAGGTTACCACTTTATTCTGGTTTGTTTTGGCATGGCACTTAATTAAATCATTAGTGCACTACACTGAAGTGCTACATTTAACCCCTGTTTGTAAGACTGTAACGAAATGACCCTAAAACTGCAAACTTAACCAAGGTTACTGAACACCCATCATAAGAGATGAGCCTCCATGAAACCTTTAGTCCTTCTATTCTTGGTTTGCAGATAATAAATAACTGCTGTAAAAAGAATGGGGGAAACAAAGAGCAGCCCAAACTTTTGTTATATCTGGTGTTTTTATGCATGTAATTAATTCCTGCTACCGTCTTCCCCTGCAGCAGTGATAAGATATTGATGATGTGTTGTCGACCACTAGATGTCAGCATCAACCAGCAACTTCACCTGTGATCACATGCAGTAGATCCCCGACAGTGACAGACTGACCTCTCCTCTTGCCCAGTGCTTTGCTCGGGCTGTCGTCTTGACAGTAACCTAGAACAGTTTGAAACACTGCTTGAAGCAGCACCTTGAAATATTACTAGCCTTTAGATGAGTCCAGAAAGGGATTCAATCTCCCAAGATAGGCAGGTGTAGAAAGCATCCAAGAGAAGTAGTAAAGCCAAATACACAAAGAACACATTACCAAAGTATCGTGAACCATTGACGAGTGTTGGTATAATGTCAGAAAGTGTTTTGCTCCCATAATGTGTGTTGGTGCAGCTAAGCTAAACAAACTTTCATCAAATGTTGAATCCTTTGATTTTTTTTACTGGAGGCATTTATGAAACTGCAACAATCAGATCAAACAATGGTAGCAACATTTTTCACGCAACGTCAGCATGGAAAAAATGGCGTAAATAAAAATGTTGCTTGAAAAGATAAGATTAAAATTCTTGATTTTAATCTTATCGAGTCAGACTGTCAGTGAACCGATGCAGCCGGAGTTTACGCAACCAGAGGAGCGGCTCTCCTGGAGCTTTCAGTTCACGGCCTGGTGTGAGGAGTGGCTGTGTTCACAAACCTGCAACTAGAGCACTGACCGCAAAACAAAGGGTCAGACTAACCTTTATATGCTGTTCTAGAAGGAAGGCAAGAAATGCTAACGTGTTGCATAAGTTTACTTTTATACCGATATTTTTTTGTATTGTTTTTCTGGCATTTCATTTTCTTATTTATTTTACTGTCTACTTACCATTTGTATACAGCACTTTGTGACCGCTCGTCTGTGAAAGGCGCTTCATAAATAACCATTACTTACTAACTGTCAATCAGTTCAAAGTTTAGAAATTAAGTAAACACTTCTGAAATAACATGTGTTGAACAAGTCAGATCACTTTTATACATATTTGTTGTATTTTTTTATTTGTGACCACTTCTCTGTTAAAGGTGCTTATAAATAGACGTACGTACTTACATTCGGTTTAAAGTGAAAGTTCAAAGTTTAAAATTAAGTGAACTCTTATACCACTTATATCCACTCTTGATGAATGAATTATTCAATTTGAAAACCTTTTGAGGGCCTAATGCAGAGAGAGGCACAAAGAGAGAAATGCATTATAGCACGAAACCGAAATATCACTAGGGCTGCAATTCATGTTTAAACCTTAAATAGGTTTAAATACAACAACTGTAGCATTGTTAAAATGTTTGCTTCAAACACATTGAAATACATTTATAATCAAATATTTCTGCAGCCACTTCATAAGTATATCAAATAACGTCTACGGTCAACAATCCCACTGCTGTGTGATAAGAAAGGCTCTGTTTGTTGGAGTTGGACACGACAGAGCTCAGTGTAGAAATTCCATAAATGACTCCAAGAAAATTACAATGTGTTCAGTTTACCCCAATGACCTGCAAAGTCCCACATCCCCATTTAATAAAACACATTTGACATACTGTAAGGTGGGACAGGATGCCTGCAGCGTGAGGTTTTGAAATATCACTGCTTTGTGTGTTTCTGCAGCTAAAACTGATCTAAATCGGTTTTGAAGGTTCTTAAACTGTTAAACGGTTATTTATACCTCAAAATAGCTCTTATGGTATATCTTGTCATTTTTTTCAAATGCTAATCATTTTAATGCTACATCCTGCATCCATCAGATCCATTTCATATGCTTTTACAATGTTTCACTGACAAATTAGGAATAAAGCATCACTGTGTTGCTTAAATGGAAGATTAACTACAACTTAAAATACATCTGGCATCTTCAGTGTTGCTGCTCAGTCCTCCTCGGACCAAAACAGAAGAATTAAGTTCTTCACCAGCAATGACATCACCATCCAGTCATGAGCTAAAACATCTGCTGCCCTAAAATCCAGACTCGCAGAGACAGTGAGACAGATAGGGGAAGCAGGCACAGAAAATGGGATAATACATCACAGGCGAGCTCCTTTTGACCTATGAGAAAATATCTTGAAAGACGAACTAAGAAAAATTCATTCGGCTGAATTCCATTGTTCCTTTGACATTTTGTGGACGTTCAGTGTGTCCAATCTGTGCTGGAAATGGTTTACTTGGATGAAGTCCTTGATGTAATCCGTGAGATTTTTCACTCTTTTCACACACGTTGCTGTCTGTTCTTCTCTGTGCAATAAAGCATTTAAAGTCAAGCAGAATAAACCATTTTTCTTCCCTGTAGGTGTCAAATAAGTATAAACAACCTGCAATCCATTATTGTGACTTTTTTCTTTTGCTTTTATCGTCTTAAGAACTCCTGCTTTTTCTTCTTCTTTTTTGTGGTCAGTATGTGTGCACTGTTTTCTATGAGATGAGACTGTTTGTCTTGGCTGCACAACTTCTTGGAAAGCCTGACTTCTTTATTCTCACATTTGTTTGGCTCACAAAAAGGGAAAACTCTGATGCAACGTTATATTGCAACACATCAGGTATGTGATAACTGCTGTTTGTTTGTTCGCCTTCTTGTCTCTCAACAAGATTATAGGCCAAAACTCACGCTCTGAATTTCACTACACTTGGCTTAGATGCGCGGCATACATGGGCAACACACAGGAAGCCATTAAATGTTGAGATGGTGCTGCTGGATCGCATTCGTTAAAACTACCTTGGCACTGGCCCATGGCAGAGGAAGCGCTCTCCAAGTGCCCTTTGATTTCAGCACATGCGACGCAGAGAAAAGTGCCAAATGCGATCTCTATTAGAGTGTCTGTGTGGACCAAAGCACGTTTCCTACTAATAAGAAGAAACGAGCTTGTCACCAGTTGAAAAACACTGCACCAACTTAAAACATAAGAGGTATAAAAGCACTTACGCAGGTGGAAACAACGAATCACAGTTGAATTCATTTGTGGTGAAACAAAGTTACATATGAAACCTAACATTATGAAAATGCTACGAGCAGTGAAATCAGTAATATCCAGCAACGTCAGGATTCGGCCAAATGCAGATGAAGCTGGCACGACCTGTTTTTAATGAAAATTTTAATCCAAAAAATATACATGCAACCCAAAGTATACCTTGAAGGAAAATGGATAAAATACATATAGTGTGTGACAGCTAAAAAGAATCTAGTTTTAGCTCTTTTTTTAAAATGTAATAATCAGTTTAATGTGTTTCTTTTAAAAAAAAAAAAAACACTTTAATATTTAACCAGACTGTTAAAGCATTCTGTGGTTCAGGATGTTTGCCCACATTAAAATTGACTTCTCTGGGTAATGGGAAAATCTTCTACTTGCCTCCCAGCAGCATTAGAGATGTTCATGATTTTTTTTTTAAACCTACATCAGCATGTTAATAGGTGTTATAAGCCAGAGAGGATTAACTCTTTTGCCAGTTTTTTGGAGATTTACAGTGATGTGGAACAAAAAAGGCCACTGGCTAACCTCCTTGCAGTCTTTGATCTTCTTCTACAATACCTCAGTGTTCATGTCAAGGGATATTTGCACACTGATTAGCTCATTCTCCATAAATGTTCTTTTGACTGGCCAGGTTATAACCTAATGTGCCTAGGAAATGTCTCAGCGGCTCAGTTTCATTTGAGAATCTGGAGTCACTCTGACTTACGGTGACAAATGGAAAGAGTTGCGTATGCGGCACCTCTTCATTGTGGTAGAACAGAACTGGAAAAGCTTTGTTTCATGACACCAAAACCACACGCATACTTACCTCATACGCTCCTTTTTATTCTTGCATTGGAAACTATGCTCTCTGCTGTGTGTCACCAAAATATATCAAGGTTAAAAAGGTGTTTTTCTTTTATATATTTATTTTTTCAATATCATAGAAATAGCCACCTCTGGCAAAACAGACATAGGAAAAAAACTAAATCCATGACCAAAGTCAGAAACCACAATATCAATAAAGTAAAACATACTATATAAAATGGTAACTTCCAAAGTATATAAAAGAACCGATAAAATAAAAAAATAAGATTGCTCGAATGACCGTTCCATATAACTTGCTTCATTAAGCTGTGGGCACAGTGTGAACGTTCTGACAAAACTCTGGGGAGCTGCAACACAGATGTTAAAGTCAGAGTTTAACACTAAATGGCCAAAAGCCCAGGTGGAACTAAAATATAGTTTTTTTTTCATCCCATACCAATCTTATGTAACTAGATTAAACAATAGTCAGCACTTGGGATGTAATAACTCATGTAACATAAGCTGTAGCTTAGTGCTGAGAGTAATAGCCATTACCTACGATGGAACCTGATCATTTGGCTTGTTGTTAAGTTTTGGATTTTTTTTTGTTCTAGTAGACTTTCAGCTCACAGAAAAGCTTCAGAAATGCAGCTTCCTCTTTTCTCTCCACATCATGCTTCTCTTTTAACAAAGATAACATTGTTTATTTTTTTTTCATCAATCGTTTGTTCAGAAGCTTGTCCACATGATCTTTGGCAAACTGCAGCACAGTTGTTTTTGGAGAGCAATGGGTTGCAACGATGAAAATTACATTTGCCAATGTGAACGAGCCTTTAGTTGTCCAGAAGTTTCACAGCGCCTTTGTGACCTCACAGATTATTACATTTGTTGATCTTGAAGCAATATTTATTGGGTGATCTGTCCTTGGGGAGAGAAACAATTTTCTTGAGTTTCTTCCATTTGTACACAGTTTTCCTGACTGTGGATTGGCAAAGTCCAAAGAAAAGATTGTTGTCTAAACTCTGTCAGCCTGATGAGGATCAGCAACTCTTTTGTTTTTGTCAAAGTCCTAACAGATAAAGAGAGTGCATATTGTGATACACTTTCTAAATCATGGGTTGTGAAGATCATACTTGTTTTTAAATAAAAAACACATCTCATTGCTGGTGGGATAAAAACCCAAATCTGTTTTTACCTTCATATTTTTTGCTAACCCTAGAGACTTATATTTTCCCTCACTGGATCATTAACTGAGTTCTCTTTATCTACTTTTATTCATCTTAAGGGTTTTTTTAGGGCATATTCAGGCTGGAGTATGGCAGGAGAAAAGGTTCACAAACCTTTTTCCTGCACCTGTTTTTATTGGACAAACTAGCCCTATACAATAAATAACGTCTTTATCATCAGCTAACTAATTCAGCAAAGTAATGGCTTAATTAGTTGCTCAATAGCTGATGAAATCTCCTAATGACTAGTACAGGCAGTCAGACTGGAGGCAAGGAATGCAGTTCCTGTTTTTGCCATCTGCTGAGATTAAATATGCATACTGTTGAAAAATGGATGGAAAAGAATTTTGAAGGTAAATAGATAAGTTGGTTTAACATGCATGTAAATTAATTAAGGAGTGCGGGCTAAAGTAACTGGCCTAATATTAATAGCGTCTCAAATGGCAATGGAATATCCGAAAACACCTCCTGTACTCATTTTAGGGCTGTCATTTGAAGCACGTCTTCCAAAGCTTAATTTATATTCTAAAGGGAAAAAGTACACTGTGAGCATTAATAGTGTCATTCACAGGCAGACAGTGGCGCAAATGGATTCATTCCTGTGGCCTGGCGCTCAGGCAGACAGTCAGGATACTCACAGAGCCCCAGCCACCATTCATGTAGCAGCACGATCCAAAGATTACCGCACTGGCTCAGCTGTCTTGCCAACTACCACACAAACTGCTTACAGCATGTGGAAAGCATGCACCCACACTAAAGTAGGGGTCCATGGGGCATGAGTTTCAAGGGGGACTCAACAACTCCTTTGTGCTGTGAAAGTTTTAAAAGTCTGCTCGCAGCACAAGCAGCTCTAATCAGCAGCAGCGTTTTATCAGCAGCTCAGCAATGATCCCCACTCACACCTGCTGAAGTGCATCTTAAAAAGATCCGGGCCCTTTCTAAATGTCCTCTGACCTTTACAGAAGCACTTTTTTGTTAACCACAAAAGAAATCTAGAGGAGAATATGCGGAGGTAATTTATAAAGGTATCTTCTCTTAATCTTTCCAATCACGCCTAATGATTCTTCGACTGTAATTTTCAGGATTTATAACAATTAGCACCACAAACTGCAAACGCACTCCTTCGAGTTAAATAGTCAGAGGTACAAAAGCTAAGTTTAAGCTCTTCACGCAGACTCCCACCATCTGTGACCTTTTCCTGAGGCTAATAAGTCTTCTTGCGTAATTACATGCCGTGAAACCTTGCACCGTGGCAGTAAAGGCATAAGCTTCATTAAGACGCACTCATGGTTTCTATTAGATTTTTCAACGCTAACTTCACTTTTACCTCCTTTTTTCTAAAACTGACCAAACAATAATTCCTTTGAATATATCCAGGGGTGTGCTTTTTGACACCTGTGTGGGAGACTACCCGTCATTTTTGCCATGGCTCTCTGCAAAGAAATTCTGTTTAATACATAAATGTATTATTTACTTAATTATTTTATTTTTTAAGGGGTTTATGTCATTTCTCACCAGCACGTGTATTTGTTATCATTTAGTCAGTGTGCAATCAATCTATAAGGCAGGCTTTATTTATGCAGCACCTTTCAGGTTGGTGCAGTTCAAAGTGCTCCAAAGATGACAGACAAGCTGATAATAAGACAGAACACATGTTGAATAACGAAGTAATAAAAACAGCTTAAAGACAGATCCAATAAGCTAAGGAGAAAAATATCATAAAATGAAATGGAACAATTTTACATCATAACTAAACTAAAGGTAAATGTATATATTACAATAAAAGAATTTTTCAAAAAACTGAAACCATAAACTCAGGCAGAATGAATCTTTAAAAAGCATCCTTTTTCCTAACATTAGTGTTATAGTTGGCGGTGGACTGGATTGTAACTAAAACCGAGTGCTGTTAAAGCTCTGGAGAGGTAATAAATAAGAAGACTGCTTTTAAATCTGTCATTGTTACCATGGTGAAGAATAACAATTCATGTCTCTGTAAGAACAATAGCAAAGTCCAGAGGCCAGGCTTACAGTTCAGCACCTGTTGGCACCTTGACCCTGCAGCATGGCTGTACAAAGCTCATAAAATCTAAACTACAGCGCTGCTTCGTGAGGTCACTGCCTGAAATCGGAAGGACACAGTCTGGTACAATCCCTGTCAGAGCAGAGCAGGATCAAGTATCAAGCAAACATGGAAAATAACCTCCCCGAGGTGAGAGGAACATGCACGGTTCAGGAGGTTGAAAAATACCAACCAGACGTTGTTCAGCTGTCCTGCAAACCCTGTCCACTCACGATGTGAACAGCTATGTTGAGACACTCCAATGCAGGTATTGATGGGAAACCCCAGCCGGCTGGGTGGAGTTTACATGTTCCCTCTGTGCCTGAGTGGTGTTCTCTCCTGACACTTCCTCCCACAGTCCAACAACATGCATATTAGGTTAAGTTGTGGTTCTAAATTAGCTGTGAGTTTGAGCATGAATAGCTGTTTGTCTTAACGTGTTAGCCGTGGAACAGACTGATGAGCTGTCGAGGGTGTAACCCGCCTCTCGCCCTCTTTGACAGCTGGGATAAACTCCAGCCACACTAATGCCAAGCAGAAGAACAGTGTTAATAACCAGGTGCATTTTTATTGGACGCTTTGCCACTTTAGGATCCAAATATTCTCTTAAGCCCATTCAGGAACACTTTGTCTCCGTGCCTAAAGTCATCAGCTCCATAGCTAATGCAAAGACAATAAAGTTCAACTGCACATATGGAGAAGAAATTGAAAAAAAACTATCAAGAGGGAATTTCCCATTACCTCAAACAGTAAATGTTTATGTTGTATGTCTTATGAAACTGGATTTCTCATGGAAGGGGCCCCATTTCCATTCCCTTTCAATGCTGTCTCAGTAAATAAATAATAGCATGAGATAAAGCACAAACATGTTGAAGCTTTTATTTAATTTTGTATGCACATGGCAGGCCTTAAATAATGATAATTATAGCATAGAAAAAGAAAAAGAAAAACTCTTTTTCTGAAAAATGAAGAATGAATGAAGAAATCTTCAGGTGGCCCACCTTTGATCTGTGTTACTACTTAATGGGTCTTATAGCAGTAGGTCAAATGGCAAGTGAATTTCATTTTACAGAGATCAAATCTAACCTTCACAACTTCCAGTTATTTCTAAGTGACCGAGTCCATTT
This sequence comes from Simochromis diagramma, assembly GCF_900408965.1. Taxonomy (NCBI): domain Eukaryota; kingdom Metazoa; phylum Chordata; class Actinopteri; order Cichliformes; family Cichlidae; genus Simochromis; species Simochromis diagramma. The sequence goes on from NW_024387075.1 coordinate 2,933,380, forward strand.
TGTTGGTTCAGGCATCATTAACCTATATCTACAGCAGCTGCTGTGCTAACAGCTTGAGTGTGTGCATTTTTACAGTATGTGCTTAAATAAAAAAAAATGTAAAAGAGCTGCAGGCTAGATGTGGAATGCAGATGCTTCCTTCTGCACTACAGAAAGCTGCTCTGTAGCAATTTCTTATGCTACAGTTGCAGCTAGCTTCTTAATCTCAAGCCGAAGAGTGACACACCTCTTTATTGATCTAAAAAGTGGACTTTTTATTCATCTACAAACATGGTTTGTATTCAAAACCCAAGAAAATTGTCACCGGTGTATGTAATTTTTTTTTTTTATATTTTTTTTTTTGATAGCCGTACTGTAGATGTGGAGCTCTTAATGCCTTTCCCCATCACAGCCTCAGATTTACAGCCAGTCTGCTATGCAATATTGCGTGAGTCATTTCCGTTAGTGTCCGAGCAATTATATGGTTCATATCAACTCTCCTAACACACAGCCAGGCTGATTCACTGCGGCTGAATGAATCACGTCTCATTTAAACCAATTCTTATTCGAATCTGCAAAAATTTCAAACTGTGCTTTTGTTTAGATTCTGACTCATCTCTTCATTTTCGCCTAATGCATCATGAAAAATGTCCATCTGCCCAGCAAGCTGGATTAATCCTATTGTTTGCAAAAATGGGTGACTGGTGTTCAAAATCAGTCACTTCCAATCAGTGCTTTATACTAATCTGCATGAGTGTACGGATCAAATTCAGTGTGACAATGGGACTGATTTCATTCTGAAGCATCGCTCAGTTTCTCTTTCATTTCTCGTCTTCCCTCTTACTGTAAGCACATACAGTAGAGTTTCATTTGGGTTTGGGGTTTTTTTTACAGCAAAATGGGTTTGTTTGTCATCACCGCTGTGTATTCCATAACTCATGCAAACATACATGCATGCTTGGCCATTGTTTAAAAGATGACTCAACACTACTATGTGGTTTTTCTGCATTTCTACCCAGATTTCTCCCAAATTGGAACAGCCAGTTCCCCGAGCACTGCGGTCTTCCCTACTGCTAACTCCTACAGTGAGCCCGGTGGAAAAGTTGGCATCCCAACAGTTATATTCGGTTGGCTTACTGCAACTGTAACAGTTTGTCTTTCTTTTTAATTTTTTTTTTGTTTTTTTATCAGTTGCTTGGAGATTTGGGGAGCAATACAGAGAAGAAATCGTATGAATCACTTGGCTTTTTGAAGACCGCTATGATTTAATATCAGCGAGAAGGTCATTTGGTCAATGGAGTTTTGACACAAGGTCACTCTAGAAAAGATGGCCAACATTCGAGGGACTTCAACCCCCTTATAATTTTAGTGATAATCAAATTTGCAATTCATCACAAACCAGCTGACCTACCTAGCACCTTTGAGATCCCCCGGGGTCTGAATCCTGGGGGCAGTTAACCAAGTAATGTGACCTTGGCTGAGCCTGGAAAAAACACATGACTAAAAGAAATGATTTTACTTTCATTTCCTAACCTCTCAGGGCAGGTTGAAGAAATTACTCTAAGTCCTGTTACAAAGTTTGCTGCTCTGGTGTGTTTACTCACTTTCTGTACAGTGAGCATAGGGTATCAGAGAAGGCAAGTCAACCCAAATAATTTCAAAGCAACTGCATTTTATACCACAAATGACTAAAAGGGAGGCAGAGTGTAGCTGCTAAGGTCTGATAGATGGTTTATAATACAATGACGCGATAAGATCAAAGAGTCTAAACTCTAAGGGATTGGAGACGGTCCTGACACTGTTTGATCACTGAATTCTAAAGTGTATTTAACAGGGTGTGTATTTCCATTCTTTAAAAAAAGAGGTTCAAAGAACAAAGGATAGAGTGTCTATCTTGATGTTCTCCATCAGGCGGAGGCCATCACATTTTGAGTGGGAGGAAGCACTGCAGATGTTAACTGAAATGTTCTCAGGTTAAACACAGAAGACTTCTTTGGGAAATGATGATGACACACTATGCTATAAACCTAGTGCTGTTCTGCCAGCAGCTAGTGGAGAGTGCTGAAATTATAGTTTTTAAAGCACATTCACTCACGCAAAGATTCAGGCCTCAAGGACTTGTCTTTTCACTCCAGCTGACATTTTAAACTCAAGGCTGTTTGGGGACATGCTGCTGAATATGCTGCTGTCCTTCATATGTTCTTACACTCTCACAAGGAAATAAAGAACAAAGGCAGCATAAGGTTGTGTATTGTATTTGCCAGTGGAGTGTTTTTTGTTAATTGATTTGTAAGTCATTGAGTGAAATAAGTATTTGATCCCCTGTAACCATGTAACAGGCAGAATTCTGGCTCACACAGACTGTGCCCAAGTGCCACACAGATAACAAATAATCAGTCAATTACAAATATTCCTGATCTCAACTCTTTATGTTTGTAAAGCACACCTGTCCACAGATCCAACCTCCCCACCACTATAGGCAAGACCAAAGAGCTGTCAAAGGACGTCAGGGACAAGACTTAGACATGCAAGAAGCTGGAATGGGTTACAAGACCATCAGCAAGAATTCTGGTGAGAAGGTAACAACTGCTGGTGCAATCGATTGGAAATGGGAAAAAATATAAAATGACCATCAGTCAGCATTTGGTCTGGAGCTCTGTGCAAGCTCTTATCTCACAGGGTGAGGATTATCATGAGAAAGGTGGAGGGTCTGCACAAAACTACATAGAAGGAGTTGTTAATCATCTGAAGACAGCTGGGACCAGTCACCAGGAACACCACTGGTAACACAACACATCATAACAGATTAAAGTCTTGCAGTGTTCTTAAGGTCCTACATCTCAAAAAGGCACATGCACAAGACCATCTTAAGTGTGCTAATTAACATCTAAGCAGACACCATGCCCACACTTAGGCATGGAGGTGAAAACATTACGGTTTAGGGCTGTTTTTATGCCAACAGTACAGAACAAGTTCACTGCGATGGAAAGGTCCATGTATAGTACTATAACATCTTGGATGAGAACGTCCTTACATGAGTCAGAACACTTTAGATGAGTCAGATGGGTCTTCTGACATGTCAGTGACCTCAAATATACTGCCAAGGAAACAAAGGGAGTGGTTAAAGAAGAAGCACATTAAGGTCATGGAGTAGCCTAGCCAGTCTTTAGACCTCGAGCTTATAGAAAATCTGTGGGCAGAGCCGACATTTAAGTTGCCAGGCGACAGCCAAGAAACCTAAAGGGCTTAATTTAGAATCACCAGTTAACCTAACTCTAATACCTGCATGATTTTTGATTGTGGGAGGAAACCAGAATACCCAGAACCCACTGCAAACTAGCCAGATTGTGGATTTGAACCAAGGAACAGCACTAACCACCACACCACGAGCTATCAATCCAGGCTCAACAAAAGTAGGAAAATTATGATTACAAGGCTTGATGTAGAATTTTCTGTACGTTTTTGTCCTCGATGGGTTAAACCACAATAAAGAGCTATAGCATACATGTGGTGTGTATGCAGTTGTCTGCCTCTTATAACTCCAGTGATTTTCCTGCGGTTTGAAATCTCGTGTGATCTTGTGAATTTTGTGAGTCCAGCAACTAACCACTCTTACTAGATTGTATCAGCTCATCTCAACAAGAACAAATTAAGTTGTTGAATTTCATACAGATTCTACACGATTTAATTACGTTCACCATAGAAACATGAAATTATTTTATTTTGTTACTTAGACTTTTGTAAATGTTTCCTTTTTTTGATTGTGGCCCAAATACATATTTCCCCACTTTATATATTTAAGATGGGAAACAGTTTCAGACTTTGCTGAAAAAGTTTGCAATTCTCTTTTAAATGTGTGTTCCAGTACCTTGAAAAGATTGCCAATAATTTATAATAAAAAAAATAAAAAAATACAAATATGTAAGCCAAAAGATAAGCCAGTGTGAGCTTTTATTGTGCAGCCTCTTTCACCTGGCAGAAGGCTACACACACAAACAAATAAATAATATATAGAGCCAGTACTTTTACAACAACAGCAGCAGTCCAGTCATCATCAATGCTGCCTAATACTTGATAAAAGCACCTGCCTGTCCACCTTTAGCGCAGAATAGTGAGTGCCATTTGTTTGCTACCATCACTGGCATAATGAATATAATGCAAGATTAATGCTATTGAATTTTCAGGGGATGTATTTCACAGCTTCTAGATATATTTGTTGTGCCTGAAAAACTGCGGTATAGCCCCGTCTTCAATTCAATGAGGAGCCGCACACTGACAGTAAAATCTCTGCTGACTCCACAGATGCTAACCCGCAGTGTGGAATAAAGGCTCTATATCTGCAGAAGTCTGACACGATTATTAATCAACAATAACTTTTAACCCTCAGTGACAGGCAGACTCATCACACACCACAAAACGACTGCAAACGCTTATACAACTGACGTCAGTTTCGAGCACACACGCTTCAAAAGCGAATGAGAAACTGCCCTAGTAACTTTTGCAACATTAAACCTTTGCCAGTCCTGCCGGTGAGCATAAAACCGCTACCAGGAACTTCGGCTCTTAACACTAACTGTTTTCATCAGCGCTTCATCATAAAAATGAGCAGAAGTTACTGGCTTCCTTCTATGTTTATGTTTCCAAATTTCCTGTGCTGTGAACCAAGCAGTGCATTATTTATGCTTCCCAAGTTCATATACCACAGAGTCCCTGAAGTCATTATCCATCGAATGAGACGTGCACCAAATGACGCCACCCCTGACTGCGTATGCAAGGTATTATCGTTTTATGATCATAGTTCTCCTCGCGTTACAGCCTGCGGGCATGAAACAGAAAGACGTCACATCTCAGGTCTCACCGATATTTTGATAAAAGGTTGTCTTTATGATTATTCAACTATTTTTACTACCTTTGCATATATTCATATTGGACACACGTTTGTGTTTCATTTGTTGATAGAGCAAATTTGTCTATATGTGAGAGATTTGTTCAAAGAAATGTGGAGAAATGTTACCTTTAGAATAATAAGAATTAATAGCTAAAGCGAGGATGATGATTATGACACTATCTCAAAGGGAATTTACCTAGAAAGGGTTTTTTTCTCATGCAAAGTCTCTGCAAAGGTCTATTCAGTCACTTTTGGATCTTTTATAGCAGTAACTGTGTGGTGAAATAGCTGAAGTCACCGCTGGACAGAGTACAAGGAGCATTAAGCTGTGTTCACTCAGAGGAAGGCATGACGCAGGATTCCTCTGACAGCGGCCAAGATTCAAAATCTCTTAATCAAAGGGGGTTGTGGAGTTTGTGCTCTGAAATGCTCCGATATTTATTTCATGGCTCTGTTAATTCAGCAGATTTATCTTGAAATTATGGTGAAATTTACTTGTCTGATTAAATTTAGAGTACAATTTAGAGTTTGTTATGCACGGTGGAAAAAAAAAATCAAAAGCATTCATTTTCCATTCATTTGGCTGCTTGGTTTCATTTTCTTTTTTTTAGCAGGGTTTCTCTGGTATATACATCATAAGAAAAACCACCCAGCATCACCCGGCAGATAAAGCAGGCTGCTCTGCTGAAGTGTGGATTGGGATGTAATGAAAATGCAAATGAAATTAATTATTTTTGTAATAACTGTTCGTCATGTAACCGAAGATAAGGTACAAATTGTGTGTTATGTCTTGTAATTGACTTTAAATTGGTTTTGTTTCTGGACTTGGAAAATTAGTAAGTGGTGCAAAACAAAACGAATAGCACAAAAAAATAAAACATGTCATCTGAAAACTGATATCTAAAAAAAAAATGTCATGGAACAATGTCTTTTATTGGAGGCTTGGGGGATGCTGACTGCCAAACCGATGTTAATACCTCAATATTTACAGATTGTTCAATTTGACATTGAAACTGACACAAGAAGAAGAATGTTGTTTCACAGCATACACTCAAAAAAAATAACTCTTTGAATGAACATAAAAAACACATGGAAAGAATTTCCACATAATTAAATTGCTTTATTTTAGCATGATGCAATTCTGTTATTACTACTTAATGTACTTGATTTGGACTAACGTGATTAATTAATGATGAATCAACTGTTTTACTACAGTAGAGTCCAACTTAATTTAATTGCAACAAAAATGCGTAATCGCAATAGAAAGCCATTTAATAATCTGGAAATCCTTTCCATGATTATTTTAAGTTCATTTAAAAAGTGTTGTTTTTTAAGAGTGTTCAACAACGTCTAGAGTCTGGTTAACATAAAATGTTAATGGATTTATATTAACTTCCACTCCATCCATCCTCTTATCTTTACCAGGGTAGCAGGGAGGCTGGGCCCTATCCCAGATGTGATAGGGTGGGAGTCAGAGTACTGGACAGGTCGGCAGTCTGTCACAGAGAGACCATATGCACTCATGTTCACAGGTATTGTAGAAACGCCAATTAACCTAACTCTAATTACTGCATGACCTTTAACTTCGGCAGGAAACCAGAATACCCAGAGAGAAGCAAATGCAAACTTGGCCAGACTGCAGATTTGAACCCAAGACCATCTTGCTGCGAAGCAACAGTGCTAACCACTGTGCCACCGAGCTGTTAGCCTAGACTTCAAATAGGGAAGCTATGATTACAAGACTTGACATAGAATTTTCAGTACATTTCTGTCCTTTACAGACTAAACCACAGTAAATAGCGATAGCATATACGTAGTGTGTGTATGGCTGTCTGTCTCTTCTGACTCCAGGGATTTTCCTGTGGTTTGAACTTGATCTTGATCTTGTGAATTTTGTGAGTCCAGGCAACTAACCACTCTTACTAGATTGTATCAGGTCATCTCAACAAGAATAAATTAAGTTGTTGAATTTCATACATGATTTATGATTTAATTACGTTCACCATAGTAACATGAAATTATTTTGTTCAAATTACAAGTTTTGTAACTTTTGTAAATGTTTCCTTTTTTTGAGTGTGGCCCAAATACATATTTCCCCACTTTATATATATAGATTATATAGATAGATCGATGAAATGTACTTGATTGGCATACATTTAGTTTATTCCAAAGATGTCGCCTTTAATGATTAATTATTTGGATATATATTTATATATGTTCCAGCTGCATTTTACTCAAAATCAAAGAAAATCAAATCCATCACTACAACCTGTCATTTTGGTTGACGATCTTTCACCTTCAGAAGTGCCTTACTTACTTTTTCGTGATATAGTTTGAAACATTCCTTTGAAAATTTGTTCCATATTGGCATTATATGCTGCGGACGTCTTGCTGCAAATCCATGATGTGAATCTCCCGTTCAAGGCCTTACAGGTCGTTTCAGTCTATCTGATTGGTTCGTGGTCATAATAGTTTTTTGTCTTGCTGAATACACCGTGATAGGAATTTTTAAAGTTATGGTCCAAATTAGCAACAGAAAGGATAATGAAACAGTTTGTGCTTTAGACCACATGTCACAGTGACTTCTATTTTACATTGTGGAAACTCACCAAAACTCATTGGCTGACATAGAGCCTGGTTGTGTCAGCCTTCTTGGCTAGTATCTAGCAACTTCTCTGATTGCCTAGCAAGCAATCAAGAGACAGGGAATAGTAAATAATTGAATTGGTATTTTTACATTTTTATTTATCTGGATATACTATAGCAGATTTTGGTGCAATTCGAGAGAGCCATGTAAGCTGGTCCCCCTGCTTTCAAACTACATGCTAAGCTAACCAGCTGCTCAGTGAAGCTTCATCATTGTTGAGCATGAGAACGGGATTCATTTTCTTATCTACGTCACTGCCAGAAAGCAATTTTACCCAGACTTCCAAAATGTTTTGATTTAATACTAAGCTACCTACTGCGAGTGAAAAGAAACATCTTTATTTACTTGTGTTAAAAAACAAACTGTGCTACTTTGTGCTCAGACTGAGGTCAATGATCCCAAGGAGCATGAAGTCCAGTGACTGTTTGACTGCCTGTTTTATTTGGAGTGAATCATTTTTGGCATCAAATAGTTTGCCAGTGAATGTTATATGGCACTTGGAAAAGAAATCACCACAAACAGAAACCTTCATGTTTATCTGGAAATACTGAAATCTGAAGGCATTTAATTTCTTATTAGTCTCCACAGAAATAATGACGAAACACCCAGCGTCCTAAATCCAGCTGTTTTCTGGCGTGAAAGACCAGTTCACACGAGGTTCAGTGTGGTTAAGTACTCCCTGTTTCTAAAAGATCAATCAAGCCACACATGTGCATGAACATAGTGCCAGTACAAGTCTGTGCTTTGCTGCCTATTAGTCACAACTGTCTTCGTTTTACATAGTGAGTCAAAGGATATGAGCCAGCCTGAAAAGCAACAGCTGCAGCCTGCCAATGGCTGCAGGGAAGAAGACCGTGATTTGAAACAGACAAGAGCTTGGAAACTTTTTAGGCGAAAGCACTCGTGGGCTATCATTTTTTTAAGACTTCAAATAAACATCCAAATATCTGACATCAAGAAAAATGACCGTGAAAAGCAGGAAGAAACACTTTTCATCCTGTGAATCATAAAATGCTTCAGAAGTTCCACATTGATTTTAGGTTGGTAAGAATTGCAGTGAGTCCAGGTATCAGAATGCTAAAGACAACGTTACAATACAGAAATCAAAATACATTCAACAAATGGAAATGGCACCACATCATGCAAGAGGAACCTTCACAGATGTCAGATACATCCAATTACCGATCACAAATCGTGTTAGGACTAATTATGTTGTGCTCAAAATTAATGAACACCAAAACAAAATGACATACCGAGAAGCATCTTATTTTAATCCTGCACATACCTCAGAGACACTAATTAATGTAATCTTCCTCTGTCCGTCTGTCTGTCTGCCTGTCTGCCTGTACATTTTTTGCCCGTGGGTAGGGTTCAGCCTCATCTCTTTGCTCGTGTGGATAGAGCTTATAAAGATCACTGAGGATGGCATCAAAAGCAAATCCATGTTAGCTTTTCTCTCGCACACAAACAGCACAATTCACAGCAAAAAGAATGCATTACATATATTATGGAATTTAGCAAAGAAAAACTGAATTACCAGCCATTTTGAGACGTCTTTTGTAATGACACAGACACTGAGTGTGCAGAGAAACAAATTTGTTCTCGGGCCATTATCTCAGACTGAGAAGAAATAACTTCATTAGGGTTGGAGACGGAAGGTGCAACGAGGCTGCTGGAGCAGGAAGTGACAAGGGGAAAAGGGAGAGGAAAGGAAAGAAAAAAGGAAGAACAAATAAATTGGAGCGAAATAAATTAGGCGAGAATAAACTTAATGCAAACAGCAGTTACAAAAACAGCAAAAGTTACCCAAGAAATGAGAATTGCTGATGTATTCTCTGTCCAACTCAATAAGAGCAAAGACAGTATGCATATATATCTTTGGCTTACTACTAATTACAGAAAACCCCAAGTGTGAATGGTTGTCTCTATGTTTTAGTCCTTAGATAGACTGCTGATCTGTTCTGTTTTTTTACCCTGTGACAGCTGAGAAAGGCCCATCTTCCACACTTCTACTCCTAATATACCAAGTGGTTATGAAGATGGATGGATGGGCAAAAAGAAAACATGGGACTGATGGGCAAGTTATATACTCAACAAGTATTTAGTCGTAAACCAAAGTTGACTTAGAGATGAGGGAACGTGTTTTTGGAACCAATGAATAAAACAAATCCATAACAACCATTCAGCTCACGTCCTGCACCGATTCTAAATCTAAGATCAGGTTACAGATCTTAGACCTCAGAAAAAAGTGGTCTGTAACCAGGGATGGGCAACGTGTTACTGTAATCTGATTACTTTTTTCAAGTAACAAGTAAAGTAAGGGATTAATGTTGCAAAAAAGTAATGTTGCTTTCGCGTAAGCACGCTGTGTTACAAAACCTTTATTTTGTTGGTGAGAGTGTCTCATGACAGTGACGTATGAGCGTGCAACGTCTGTCGCAGCAACAGACGTATGGAAAACATCAATGGATAGTATGGAGTGCGGGAGAGAGTACGACCATGCAGCGTTTAAAGCTTGGAAGTACTTGCATTACTTGTTTGATTCCGTAAAATGTGACAAAAACATTAGCGTCCGCTGTACACTCTGTGTGGGAAGAAAACTTCTTTCTACAGCAAAAAATTAAACTTCAAATCTGAGCAAGCGCCCGGCATGGGAATGTGAAATTCACAGAGAAACAACCGGATCCCCCCACTGACACGACCGCTGTGACACCGGGCAAACCTCCACCGGGCCCACTCCTGCTAAACAGCTGAGAATAGTTTTTTTTTTTTTGCTGTGTTTTACTTGCAGTTATTTGAAAGAGTGAGTGTAAACACAAAAGATCATTTTATTTTATATGCAATTTGTAAAAAGAGACTTGATGAAATATGCAGAAAAAAATAGAATCGGGCTGGAAGGTCTATTATTGCTTTATTACGTATACAGGTTGTATCTCTATGTTTAAAAAGCAATAAAGTTACTTTAATAAATAAGTCATCAGTAAGGTAACTGGATAACTTTCTTGGAGAAGTAATCAGTAATTAGTAATTAATTACTATTTTCAAGTAACTTGACCAACGCTGCCTGCAACAGGTGAGTGTTCCCAGTCTTTTCAGGCCATGTCATGATACAGCAACTTGTCAGGCCAAACCTACGTTATATTCTGTGTTATTGGTTTTCTGGCCCTTAATGGGGGCTTGAATGTACAAAATAAACACCATGTTGTATTTAATAAGACTTCAAACTAGTGATTCAAGCCATAATCACATCAGACAAATCAGAGGACCCCAAATAGTCATTTTCCTATATACACCCCATATATAACTGTACTGCTTTTTTTTTTTATTACCAAAGGAATCACTCCTGCCAGCCACTAGGCACAAAGCAGTTTTACTGCAGTGGATTCACTTTTCCAATCCAGAAGATAGATCCATCAGTTACATATATAGTCTCTTGGAGACAGGAGAGCTGCAGGTTGTGTGTCTATTTTCAAATTCTGGCTTGTTAAATTTTTTACTCAATTTCTGCCAGTTGCAACTTTACCAAAAACAAAATAGTCAGGGCTTCAATCTATTAGTGAAGTTTGGGAACCTTGAATCTTTCCCCCACATTAGTGGCATTACGACCTGTTGCTGTTAAAAATTTCATAGAGATCCCAGACCAATGTGCTGGACAGAAAGAAAATCCACCGAACTGTGGCGGGTTCATAAAAACAGCAGTTTGGTTGCATTTTACAGTCTCTGCATTTACAGTTGTTGCCTTTCTGAAATGTCTAACTGCTTCTGTCTGAATCTCTGTGCCAACACATCTGTTCATATGGAAATAAAGATCATGACATGTTCTGCATATTGTAAAAACATGTGTCTGGTGTGCATGTTGGACAGAGTCCAAAGAATCCATTAAACCCATGTAAAAGACTGGGCTGGCAAACGTTTTACAGCTGTACGGTGACGTAACATCACACTTACCGTGTGCATTAGCTCCGTCTCACCAGAACAGAGGGAGCCCAAAAAGCGCAAAATGATAGGACTGTCGACTTTACAGATACTCTGGACTTTTTGCTTTACAGATACTGAGTTTGAGGCTTCTTAGACGAGGCCATGCATCTTCAAGCTCAGCTGTCTCCCTGCTGTACTATCTAAATCCTCCATGGCCCACTATCTGTCAGAAAACACAATAGATTTGCTGACTAGCAGAAACAGCTGATAATGAAAAGGATAAGAATGAATATTGGAATTACCCTTTGTGGAACGTTTTACAGAGACTGAGTTGCTGCACAAACAGACCTTTTAAAGGCCCCATAATGTATGATATGAGTGCCACCATCCTGTAGTCACTGGATATGCTGGGTCATTATTTCTCTGGCTCGTGGATATACAAGCCAAAGACAGAAGAATGCCACGGGGTTCCGTTTCTGGATATAATTTGAAACAAACTATGGCATAAGGGCTCAAAGTAAGCAAGGTTGTAACAAGTGCAGCCAAGAACAATTTCATGGGAGACTTTCAGTTGTGTCTAATTGGAGGAGACTAAGTATGGCAGAATTTCGTTGCAGCATTATACACAATTTTTAAACAAGTGAGCTACTGTGTGAAAAGGTTTAGGTCAGGAGATGCATGAATGGTCCAAATGTGTGTTGTGCTCAGATCAAATGCTGGAAAAATGTGCCACAGTTTAAGACATGACCTTTTGCCAGATGTTTAAATTGTTCAGATGTCTGATATCAGAATTACCACAAATTCGCCAGGCTGCATTTCCTGCATTTTACCTGCAATTTTATGTACATGTATTTTATTTGTGCTTTTACAAGATTCAAATACCTAACTAAAGATATCATAGCATCCATTTGTGGTCAAAAGAAGATCAGTCAGATGACCCACATTTGAAAGGATTTATTTTAGCATGAGAATAGAGTTAGATTTGGCTTCTAGGCTCCACATTCACCACAAACAGGTTATAAAGAGAAACTAAGAGTCTGGAGGGGCTAAAAAGCAGATAACCTCCTTAATCGTCATGTGGGTCCTGGGTTAAAACGTCAGACAAAGATGCAGGACAGAAGCAGCACTGACAGGTCAGAGAGAAAGAAGAGAAATTTTGTAGATTAAATAAACCACAAAATGCGGAGGATGCGTTTGATATATGATGTGAGGCATTTTAAGTTTATTGCTGCCTCAATTATCACATTTACTTGTCTTATCTTTAGGCATTTTGTTACTAGAAGCCTGTAGCAAAAACACATACGTTCTTCCAATTTGTAGTTTGTTATCGTTGGCATTTTTAATAGATTTAACTCAGTTTGACAGACCTAAAATAGTACTTTTTCCAAAAAGCTGATTCCTAAATAGCCAATTTTTTGACACATTGCATGCATGCTATGCAATGTGTCCCCCAAAAAATCTGAGAAGAAGCTGGCCTGAAAAAAAAATATCCATAGCAGATGAACATTAACTCAAAGTCATGTCCTTAAGAGACAGGGAAAAAACTCCAAAGAAAACCTGACACAGGACCTGAGAGATGCTTCTGGTCCTTCAGTGGATCCATCTGCTTTTTACTGAAGTGTCATGGGAAGTGGTCTCAGTGGAACGGTGGCTATCCAGAAGCCATTCTTAAGAAAGTAAAACAGGGAGAGAAAGCTAGGGTGCCATCTGGAAAGCATCTGATTGTCACTGCTTTGTTTTCAGCATGGCAAAAATCCCAAACACACTGCCAATGCACTAAAAGTATACCTGGATAGAAAAATACTGAATGGATTTGAACATTATTGAAGCATTGTGGAATCGTCTTGACAAAAAACAGAACAAAAGGCAGAAACATCCAAAGAAGAGCTTTGAATGACCTTCAAGAATCCTGGAGAACTATTCCTGAAGACTACATAAAGAAACTATTTGCCTAAGAGAGTTCTGGCTGTGTTAAAGAATAAAGTTGGTACCAAATAAAGCACCTAGAGGCAACTTTTGTTGTGAGTTGTCTAAATAATGCTTTTATAAATTGAACCAAATACTGATTTCAAAGATTCTTAGAATTCTACAAACTCTGTTTTTGCCTCATAAAATTTCCATTTATGTTTGCAAAGTTTCAACAAATTTCTAATAGGATACCTCAGTGCTTTTTTCACAATATTGTAACTTAGTAAATATATACTTTTATAATAAAAAGAGGAGTGGACAAAAGATTGCCAACCAACCTGATTAGTTAGATTAGTTTAATCAATGGAGATTTGTATAGACTTTAACCTGTGCAGCAAGCAAGCAAGCTGTTCCTTTTTAGCAGAGCGCTTGCAAAAAGGGAAGTTAAAACAATTCAGTCATTGTCTAACTCGTCTACCTATTTTCCCTTATCAGACATATACTTTATATTACACATACCTACCCACAAACCCTAGGTCTTTGCCAAATTGCTCAGTGTCGCTTTTGTCTTTGAGCCATCTGCTCCTGTTCTGCCTGCTGTGTCACATCTGCCATCCAGCTCCTTTTTGCACTTTTTCCTTTCTTTATACTCTTCTGAACCATGATCAAACGCCCATAATTTAATTTGCTCTGCTCTTGATGATATTCATTTTTACCTACAGGAACTTAGGTAAGAAAGAAGTCAATCCAATAACCACCCATAACATGGTCTCCAATAACATCAATGACTTTAGAGCAGAAGTAAGTCTTACCCGGTGCCATTTTCTTTAAAATAAGCCTTATTTGCAATCATAGGAAACACTCTGAGCCTGATTGCTGAATCACCCCGAGTCAAGCTCAGTTTGGGAAGCAGCTTGCCAAGCTGGGATCTAATCCCAGTTCGGTCAATTTAACTTAAAGTTGGAGGCACTTTATCACAAACAAGGTTGTTAAATGCTGTTATGTATTGTTAAATTCAATTTTCATTCAATATCCACAATAAAGTGGAGAAAAACAGACTGCAGCAGCTCATGCTGCAGAGAACTGGGAGGACAGAAATATCTGGCTTGTGTTTTGTGTCGCAGCTTTAGTGCTGAAAGAGGGAGGTCACTAAAACCTCCTCACTGTTTTTTTCCCCACTTTTTTTTTATTAGATTGTCCTATGTGAGTAGGTGGCTTTTTCACCTCTTGAAAATGATTTAATGTAGATGCATGCCACAAAAGGCTTTGAACCAAAACAGCATCACACCCTGAGCCCATAATGTGACTTCATTTTCCATTTCTTTTCTTCCTGACACCATAGAGAAAGCCCTTCTGCAGAATGATGTCACAGGATGGGCGCTGTTAAGCGTCTCAAGGCCTGTCTGGTCTTTGACAGCACATTGAGTTGACACTGCAGGTTTTCTCATAAAAGTGAAGGTTGCACTTACTGCTGTCACGACCCAGATGCAATGAGCAGCAGAGAGGATGGAAATAGCTTTGCACTAACACATTCAAACCTAAAACAAAAGCAGTAGAGGCAAATCTGTAAGTAAGCGGGCACTGTATTGTTAAAATAGGGTATTCTGAGTAGGGTGGAGGCTAAATGATGATTGCTGGAGAGTAACACAGAATGCCCAAACACCCATAAACAGCTGAGCCCACTGTTAGCTAAAAAAAAAAAAAAAAATACAGGACGTTAGTGGGAGCATTGACAGTCAGAAGCTGTCACAGTGTCTTATTAATGCTGGTGTGGGGGGATACAATTTATAATGGAAAACCTGGAAGCAAGAACTGGGTGGGAGAAAACATCAAATTCTCTCTTTTCTCAGTTCCTCGTGTCAGCGAGGGTAGATCCAGACAGGATGAGGAGTGAGGTATTTGTCCACATCATAAATCTGACTGATTCACATTGCAGACCTTGGTTTATGTAAGGCTTATGTAACAAAGCCATTGACTTTCCTTTTTTATAAATATATTTCTCACAATGTTTTTATTCAACCAACCGAAAAAGAAATAAACATTTTAACATTGTGTTTACCGAACAAAACGTGTCATTCTCGAGCTAAATTCATGCAGGTCCCAACCCCGAATAATCACTCATGTGGCGAAGAACAAAATTCCTCTGAGGTTGGTGACGGTGTAACGTTCACTGTTTCAACAGGAAAGATATCCACACGCTGAGCGGAATTGTGGGTTTGACAAATTAGATCACTCTTGAGATGTTGCTCTTTGAGATATAGAATTACATATAAAAACAAAATTATCCTTCCCTTGGTGCGTTGCTTTTGTGACTAAAGCCGCTTACAAATCACTACATTTTCAATTTAATAGCAACTCTTGGATTTCCAGCCCTGGCAGAGTGTTTTAATACAGGAACATATTTCACAGCTGTGGTTTAATTCACAATCAGTAGTTACGAGCATGAGAATTGTAAAAATCAAAACAAATTACATGTCAATGCTAAACAAAGTTTTCTTTCCTCATTCACTATCTCGTGCATTTTCACTCCCTTAGCTTGAACTAGACTCGGCCTGTCATTTGACACCAGTAAGTGACCCAAAGACAGGTGGCTACTGTGTTAAAGCCTGCTTAGCAAACATGTTTTTACACTCCTTGGATTCGACTTCTCTATGTCCCGCCAGCGCTACAGATCTGAGTTTTTTACATTAATGTGGACTGCATTAGCCAAATACAGTACATTTCTAGTCTTATCATCCTCTTAGAGGGCTTTAAACTACAAGCCACATTTAACCCGGTCACACAAGTCTCTTTTTATAGAGCAGCAATCCTATCACACACACTGGCTGATGGATCAGCGGCATATTGTGGGGGTTCAGTATCTTACCTGAGGCCACATTTTGGTTCAAAGAGTCAAGGATCAAACCACCCTACTATATTAAACAAATAATGCAATATTTGGCAGAAGCAAAGTGAAGGTTAAAATGGTTTTCTTTTACAATGAAGATTCTACATTATCAGGTTGGTGGAAGAAGTACAACCCAAGTCCAAAAAAGTTCACGCCGTGCAAAATGTAAATACAAACTGATTGCAAATCTTATAAAACTGTGTTTTATTCATTGTAGAACACAGAAAACACATCAAATGTTTGAACTGAGAAAATGTGCCATTTTAAGAAAATAATGAACTAATATTTGAATTTGATGGCAGGAGCACATCTCAAAAAGGTTGGGACAGGGCAGTGCTTACCACTCGGTAGCATCCCATCTACTTTTAACAACAGTTTGGGAGGAAGTCAAAGGCAAACCATTTCAGCACCTGGACACTCCTCAGACAAAGTCATGGTGTTGTAGTAGATGTATCACTGTCTTGCTGAAATGTGCTTTCTCTGAAAAAGACATCTGGATGGGAGCATATGTAAAATTCTAAATCTAAAACTGGTCTTTCACTGATGGTGCATTTCCAGATGTGCAAGAACACATGCAGGTTTTTGAACTGAGTGCTGATAGCAAGCTAGTTGGTCCCTCTCCTCTTTAGTTCAGGAGCTACAGCATCTGTTTTCCCAAAAACACTTTCAAATTTGTCTGACACCAGGACAATGTCAGTCCTTTTTAAATGAGCTTTGGCCAGAGAAGACAGCAACATATTTACATTTAGCTTAATTTGCTTTAGTGGATAGGAGGACGAACAAAGACAAAGACTTATGGAAGTGTTTGACTTACATTTTACACACCATCCCAGATTTTCTGAATTGCTGTTGTTTGGGAAATGGAAATAGCATACTATAAAAAGAAAAAAAAAACTTAAGTCATCTATCAATTTTCTTAACTTCTAACTTTAAAATGGCATTTCCACTATTGTTTGCAAACTGCAGAACTTGAGTAAAAGTCCACAGCAGCAGACCATTATCTCACCATTAACCCTAGCAAATCAATAATGATGCCTAAACCCTTAAGGACCGTTTTAATGTAGCGTATTTATGGGGGACAAATTGCAGGAACCTTGGATAGTATTGGGTCTATAACAGTTTATGACATAATTTATGAGAATATTTAATGTTTTGCATATAAAAAAGTAACTAGTAACCATGGCTTAAAGGCAAATGTATCGATTACTGTATGTACAGTAACTTTAAAAATTAAGCTACACGAATTACTATGACTGTTCATAGGCAGCATATCAGTCTCTATTTATTCCAGTCTCACAGTCCAGAGAAACAAAACATCAGACAACACAAAAACGAGATTAAAAACTGAAAAAAGAAATGCACCCACAAGGAGACAGCTATACCAGCGTCTCCACATAGACTTGAGCCAATGCACTATTCTGCTATGAAATGCAGTGACTTGGATGTAAGGTGTAAGAAAACAATCCTGCAAACTGTAATGAAATCAGATACGTTTTTCCTACATACGTAATGCTGTTTGTGTCCACATCATCTTTATATTATGCAATACTACCACAGAAATTATATGTCTGCCACACTTCACGTCAGGTATTAAAAAACAGATTTTATAAAACCAGGCCACTACCTGGTTATATTCACTATAATTTTAGGGCCGATTGCATTTCATGTTTACATGTGGTCTTGTGTAGCCTATATTTCTCGGTAGGGTAATAACTTGTTGAACCTTTTCTGCCAGCTGGTCACGGTTATGTGAATTCACACAAACTTGGTCTTTCTTGGTTTCGATGGGGCTTTAACAGCTTTGGCCTTGCTGGTAGCAGCCTGGTGCAGACTGAATGCAGCCTTTTAAGTGACGGAGGGGCTGTAATTTGAGAGTAGCACAGAGGTATTATTAGCCAAAAACCGAAGCGCGGCACTTGAGACTTCCAGATGTTGCGTTTGAGGCACCAGACTAAAGCCGGGGGTACAACTGCTGAAACAAACTTTCATACATCGCCTTCGTGCTCGCCGACAGTGATGGGAGTTGGCAGGCTCCGTTAAAGGACGAGAGGTGGAAAACAACTTACGCCACTTCATCTGCTCGGACCCAGAAGAATATCAGAGAGGGTTGCAAGAAAGTTTCAACCAACTGCGCACTTTGGACTTTAAAACTAACTGAAATGTTTGTGGTTTTCTGCCGGTTTGGGATTTAATAGACAACCGGGCTCATATTTTTTCGAATACATCATTTTTAAACTTATTTATTTCCTATTTGTGAGTATATTTGGGACAAGTGGGCATCATGGCTCTTTTTCACTTGCTCCTCTTTGCCGGGTTATCACTGTCGGTGTATGGAGGCTTTTACCAGGGACCTTTACATCCGGAGATGTCTAATGGTACTTTCCATCATTATTTCGTGCCGGACGGCGACTACGAGGACAACGACGACCCGGAGAAGTGCCAGATGCTTTTTAAAATGAAAGACGAGCGAAAGTGCAGCCTCGGCGAGGACCAGGACGCCGTCATACGGGATGATTTCACTATCATCAAGAGGCAGATCGAGGACTCTGCCAGGGTGCTGGAGGGGATCGGGAAAAGCATCTCGTACGACCTGGACGGAGAGGACAGCTACGGGAAGTATTTGCGGAGGGAGACAACCCAGATAAACGAGGCGTTTACAAACTCGGAGAAATCTCTGCTGGAGCTCGAGGTGAAATTCAAACAGAGCCAGGAGAGTGAGCTGAAGGAGGAGCACCGGCTCAATGACGACTTTCTTAACATGATAGTGCACACGCGGGACGTCCTGAAGGAGACGTTGGACATTTCTCTGGGCCTGAAGGACAAGCACGAGCTCCTGTCTTTGATCATCCGCAGCCACGGCACGAGACTGAGCAGACTGAAGAACGAGTACCTCAAGTTCTGAGTGAAAATAGTCCCTAATCATCTCATTAATGCAGCACCACATTTTTCTTTTATTATTATTATTGTTGTTATTATTATTATAATAGTTGCGCTTGACCAAGAGACAGAGGCAGAGAGAAAATTACATACCAGGGGCATAAAGCCAGAGCATAAAGGATCAGTTCTCCTGAACTAACAAATATTTTCCTCACTAAAATGTTCTGTAGATGAAGATAATTTTGGGTGCGTGTGCCCCGTTTATTTGTATTTGTATTTTTAACATATCTCTAAAGATTTCAAGCCAACAAATTAATAAATAAATAAAAATTAAAAAGTGCAATATCATAATTGGCATTGCAAAATCTCAGGGAGGAACCAAATGTGTTTTAGGGGGGAACTTTGACTTTTTTTTTTTTTCTTTTTCTGTTTTTTTTTTTTTTATGTTGGCTTCATATTCCAATTAAGTCAGTTCGAAACTAAAAACGCAGTATGGGGGACATTAACTTGGCACTGCATACACTGCAGTAATGGTAGAATTTCTTTTTGAAGGAATATAAAAACAAAGAACCTACCCTAACCTAAAATGTAGCTATCTCCATTTGTAAGGTACAGATAGAGTTAATCTGTTCTTCTTATTATTATTATTTTAGAAAAAGTCTTTTGGACTGTCTCTGGCACAGTAAAGCTTTTGTTAAAATAAACAAGAAATATGAGTAGGAAACAATCTTTAAATATTCTTATGAAAAAAGGAATAATCTTTTTCATCTTATGCAACATAATCCAACAATAATGTGATACCATTTCTGGGGGCGGGGGGACAGTTAAGACATTCCTAAATTTGGTCTATTTCTCTCAGAATCATCCAAATACCAAACAAATCAAAGTGCTTCATCCAACTGATGTAAAAACATGATGTAAAAAAATTCCAGTAACACAATCCAGGTTTAGTTAAAGCATCCAGATATTAATAGGATAAACAGCATGGTGACAATTCTGTGTGCACTGTTGTACTTTGATAACTTTGTATACTCTACAATACAAAATGTTAGTAGAATATCTAAAATGATTCAATATAAAGTAATGTTTTACAGTAGATAATACATCGCCTTAATGTTACTCCAATACTGTCTCTCTGCAAGTGAGTGTACCAGAAATGTCTCTTTTTGTCTTTTTATTGGTTAGTGGTCTGCGTTTACCTGTCACGGCTTTCTGCATGTGTGTATGTGTGGGGTTATGCGTGTGAAACAATGGCTTTGTATAGGAGTCAGCCAATCACAAGAGTGACAAAAGGAAAAATCCTTTTTCAAAACACAGGTCTTAGTTTGAGTTTTCCAACACTCGTTCGGTTCTCTCTCAGAGTGAGTTTTGGAGCAGAATCCTTACCCTGCGCTTAATGCCATCTATTTGGTTTGACTTTGACACCAAAATTTAAATAGATTAGCAGCAACATTACAAGGTTATGTGTTTATGTCGCTCTTAGTTTGTGCTTCAGACGAGTGTTTCTGGCAAAACCAAAAATAATGTTTACATATGTATCTGATGTATGTTTTTGTTTATAGGCTAGCAGACTTTGCACAATTCTTTGCTGTCGCGATGCTAAAGGTTGTGACATGGTTAAAAATGCAAAGCCTCCTGTAGTCTTTGAAAATGTACAGTGTTTTTAGAGGTAAGTAAATACTGTGAGTGCCAATATCTTTATTACTGAACATCTATTATGTATTCATTGTTTATATAAATAGAGCAGCAAAAAAATCTATTCTTGTATATCTTTAAGATATGTGGCCAGATGTAATACTTTGATGGATAAGACTGCAGGCAGCACTAGTAGACTTCTGTGTCAAATACTAATCTGTAAAACAACATACTTAATGGATTGCGTCGAGTCTTCTTAAATAAAGAAGTTGTGTTTGAAGTACAGTGTTGCTGCAACAGCTGGTCCTTTGAGCACTGGGTCCCTCCCATTGTTGTTGTTTTCTTCTAGTAGTTACTGACATGAAAGTGAGTTTACACCATTCATTATGTTGCAGGGGATCCCCATGGATCCCCATCCAGGAGGTCCTGAGAGTTTGTGGTGTTTAGCACACCCCACAATGTTGCTGTAGCAGTATAACAATGGGGGAATGCACAATATATTGCCACGTGCTTCAAAACAAAGTTGCCTTCCATGTTTGCTTTACAAGGTTTTGAAGTCTGCTGTGAATTATACACACAGGCAATTCCCCCTAATTATGGATGCTTTGAAGGAAGAAGCTGCTTGCTGGCATTTACAAGAAACAGACATGTGAGGATGTTGTGTAGCTGGTGTTTTAAGCAGTGTGGTGGACCTTACAGACAACTTTGTTTGTTCCTGAGTTCTATTTCAGTAAGCTGAAAATCTTTTTTTCCCTTTGGCCCTTTAAGACCACACATAAGGTTGAATAAAGAGGGTGAGGCTTTGAGTTGGAGAAACTGAGAAATCATGAGTCAATAATATTGATTCAAAACCATATTTAAAAGTGCCAGCTTGTGCGCATTATGTAACACTGGAAAGTACAGCTTTACTTGCAGATACTTTGAGTCGACCGATTAGGATGAAGCCAACATTAAAAAGAAGACACAGTATAGGCCCAGCAGCAAACATAAAAGCTGGGAACACTATAGCTTACACTGTGTTTCCACAAGAGGGTAAAAACTTTGGGGGGTTTTAGCTAAAGTAAAATGATTATTAGCAGCATGCAGAGCAAAAAAAGACACTGACACTGAATCCTTGTTCTCTAAAGCCACTGACCCCAACCATTGACCGGCTATGTCAGGGTTTCCAGCAGGTTTTCCTGCTTTCCCCAATGTGTACATGCAAAATAGATTGAAAAAGCCAAACTTTTAAATTCCAATTATAAAAGTAAATATCTGCAGTGATTCATGAAACCTGGGAAGCAAGCTACCAGAAGTATTTGTTAGCTTAAAATTAGGTAGCTAAAAAGATAGCTCAGCTGAATGTTGTGAATTAAATCACTATCTAAAAGTACCAAATCGATAGCTAAAATTAATGGATAAATGATGGAAAATATGCTGCTGAATATCAGATAAATTGTTAGTTAGGAAAATAATAAAACATTTCTAGCCAACTTTATTTTAACCAAATAGTTAACTTAAAATATCAATGAATTAAGAATCCACATGGTTGATGCAAAATTAATAAGGACATTAAGTTATGTCTAACCAGTGTTCTGTTTCCAAATATTATATATGAATACCAGGTTTACTCAAATGAGCCAAACACAGGCTGCTCAAATGTATGGAAAGGATTTTCTTCTTTCAGTTGCACTTTTAGGGGTTGCCACAGTGAATCATCTGCCTCCATCTCACCTTGTCGCTAGCATCTTCTTCTGTCACAGCAACCATCTGCAAGTCCTCCTGCACTACATCCATGAATCTTCTCTATTGTAGTAGTTCAATCAAATTAACACACTAAACCACAAAGAGTTTTATCAATAAACAGGGAAGTGAAGCTCATCTGACAGGCATGTGTGAGTATGCACACCAAAAAGGCTAGGAATCACTTACATACACTCAGTGGCCAAGTTAGTAGGTACACTTTGTTAGTACCAGATTGGACCCCTTTTGCCTTCAGAACTGTTTAAATTCTTCATGGAACAGATTCACAAATGTGCTGTAATCATTCCTCTGAGATTCTGGTTCGTATTCAAATGACACCCTCACACAGTTACAGCTTACATCAACAATACAAATGTCCTGTTGCACCACATCCAAAAGGTGCTTTATTAGACCAAGATCTTGTGACTGTAGAGGCCATTTGAGCACACTGAACTCACTGTCATGTTCAAGAAACCAGTTTGATCTGGGCTTTGTGACATGGTGCATTATCCTGCTGGAAGCAGCCATCAGAAGATCGATACACCGAGCCCATAAAGGAATGAACATGGTCAGCAAATGCTGTGTGCCAAGAAATATCCCCTACGCCATTACAGCAGCAGCAGCATCCTGAACCATAATACAAGTTAGAATAGATCCAGGCTTTCATGGTGTTTTACAGCAAATCCTGACCCCTCATCCAAATCACAACAGAAATCAAGCCTCATCAGACCAAGTAATGCTTTTCCAGTCGTCTAAAGGAGTGGCACGCAGTGTGGTCTTCTGGTGCTGTAACCCATTTGCTTCAGGGTTTTGCATTAAAGATGCTCTTCTGCTTCTGTTCTGTTTTTAACAAGTGGTTATTTGAGTTACTGCTCCCTCCCTATTAGCTCAAAGCAGGCTGGTCATTCTCCTCTGATCTCTGGTACTAACAAGGCATTTCTTCACCGGCAATTGGTGCATTCTGGATATTTTTTCTGTTCCAGGCCATTCTCTGTAAACCATAGAGATGGTTGCACAGCAAAATCCCAGCAGATCAGCAGTTTCTGAAATATTTAGACTAGCCAGTCTGGCACTATCAACCACATCACATTCAAAGTAATTTAAATCACCTTTCTTTCGCATTCTGATGCTCGGTTTGAACTTTAGCATGTAGTGTTGATGCCACGTAATTGGCTGACTACATGTTCCTTTAATGAGTAAATGAACAGGTGTACCTAACAAAGTGGCTAATGAGTGATAGCAGAGCTGTTTTAACTACCATTCTTACTGGTAAGTCATCATTTCACCTTTGGTTTTCATATGAATTGCAGTGTTACATAATGAACAGTGTTCAGCTGTGGCTGGGCACTTTGTCCATTTGGTTCAATCATTTCAGAAACATTGTGAGACAGATTTAACGGCATATGTAACACAGAGAGTATACTTGAACCAGTTGCACAAAGTCCAGTGCCTTTGGGTGACTGAGTAGAAATTATCACTTACCCTTTGAAACGCACATCTATTAAACTGTAAACTAGGTGACCATGTGTCTGACAATGTGTCTCTTCCTGGGTTAATCATTTCAAAATGATGCTTTTCAAAATAAAACTCTGGCATTAGCAGGTGCCACTTGGATTAAAACTCCTCCTCTGCTGTGTGCTGGTCATCCTCGTCTGAAACCTACAAAGAAGGCATCAAAACTGAGGGGAAAAGGTATGAATAGACACAAAAGTTCTGTGCGTTATCCACTCATGTCTTTATCACTTTTACAGTTTTCAATATGCGTTTTTGTTTGTTTGTTTTTTTTGATTACTTCCCAACCATTGGTCTAAAAGAAAAAAGTAGCAAGTGGACACACTTTCAAAGCTGAAAGAAACAGTTTATATTCGGACCTTCATTCCAGATAAATGTAAAAGATTTATTGATATCAGAATGATAAATATTTGATCTAGTGCCTCCACTGGCATCCTCAAAAGCACAGAGACATATAAACTTAGAATTTATGTAATTTCTATGAACATTTATAGGCTCTGGGGATTGGCTGTCATCCATTCACTTTTCTCTAGACTGAAGTATAAATACATAACAGATATTGGATGGCTTCCCATCAACTTTTGTACTCATTTCTTACTCCTCAGGAGACTTTGGGGAATTACAGGACTTTTTTCTTATGTGCTGCCATCAAGCTAACATGGTTCAGACTGAAATTTGTTGACAAGCAGTAGAAGCAGATGAGATTTATGAAAGGAAATGTGTTGTAATTTTTCAGCAGAATTTGATTTACAGCAGTCATTTTTAGGGTCCTTCATACTGTAAAGTGCAGGCCTGGTATCTGCCTAATAGTAGCACAATATAATCAACACTTTGTTTATAACCGTTAAGGTTCTGTATGAAGCCCACTGAATTGTGTTATTTATTTTATTTAATCTTTTTGGGAAATGAAAAAATATACCTCAGTGAGGCACCATGAAAAATGTCTGAACCTTATTGTGTTGACTGTCACGTCTATTTCAATTATAACCAATACCACATTTAAATAGCAGAAGCTGGCCCACAGTGCTTTAAAGACAGGCACATTCTCATTCCAGGTCTCCAAAAAAAACCCGTTTTAAAATACATGAAAAGCTGAAAGTGAAAGGTCTAAATGCTGGTGCAGATCTGCCTCATTTACTTTAAAATGGGGGATTGTGGCACTGGCCATTTTTCTTCAAGTGCTCCTTTAAGTTTCGTTCCCAAGTTAAACAAACAATGCTGTTCCCAGCATTTGTCTCAAACCAATGAGCTTTAGGCAGAGAGGGCATATTTCGCACATATTGGCTTCCTATTAAATCCAGAATCAAATTTGAACTCTTATCACATACAAGGCCCCATTTTAACTTAAAGACATCATAGTATCATATCACCTCAATAGAGCACTTCGCTTCCAGAGTTCTGGTTTACTTGTGGGTACTTAGGATACATAATAGCAGAATGGGAGGCAGAGCTTGAAGTGCACTGAGTGTTTCTTCTTTACTCACCTTTTTCATTGACTGTGTGTTTATACACCACTCTACATTTAATCATCAGTTGTTATTATACCCAGGCATCTCTTCCACGGCATGTCTTTTGTCCTGTCTTTCTTCCCTCACCTTCAGTCGGTCATACCAGATGTCTTCCCCTCCCTGAGCCTGGTTCTGTGGAGGTTTCTTCCTATTAAAAGGGAGTTTTTCCTTCCCACTGTTGCCAAAGTGTTCGTTCATACGGAGTTGCCTGACTGTTGG
Organism: Simochromis diagramma; assembly: GCF_900408965.1. Classification (NCBI taxonomy): domain Eukaryota; kingdom Metazoa; phylum Chordata; class Actinopteri; order Cichliformes; family Cichlidae; genus Simochromis; species Simochromis diagramma. Next base: position 2,959,080 of record NW_024387075.1, read on the forward strand.
AGTTTTTTCTGTGTTATTATAGGGTCTTTATCTTTTAATATTTGACTGCAGAGTAAACACAGATATAATTAATAACTTTTATTACGGCTCTTTGTATGTTAGCTAACTGGATTGAATGCGGTACACCAAACAAATGGGACTGTAATTCATTTTCGTAATTACACCTGCGGATAACATGCAACGATAACCTAGTGGACCTCCAAAACGCGCACATGTTTGCCCCTAACCACCCAAAGGCGCTTATCACACTGAAACTGTGACCCACCTACTATTAGAATTAAAATAACGGTGTTAGATTAACTGGTAGCTGTGTAGCGTGTGTCTGCTGTACTTTCCCACTACTGTTTCTAAAAACACATCCACCCTGTCCTTATCAGATTGTATCGTGGCTGTATTATGGCTGGGATAAGAAAGTAGAGCAAAGTTTACGCGCGTGTAGTGATTGTGTCTTCCTGTTCAATACTGCCGCCGATCAACCTTTCACCTACTTTCTCTGGCACGCTGACACCCGGCGGTTGTGTTGTGACGTCCGCAGTGCTCGTGGGAACAACACACCGACCGTCATCTAATTGATCCAGGTAAATTCTGTTGATGGCGAAAAGGCGGACTTTTTTTAATTCTTCCTGCCACACAAACTTGACACAGGAGTCCTGCTGGGTAAGCGGCTCCACTGTTTAGTCTCGCTATTAGCTTTGAAGCTGAATTCAGGATGTCGTTGTACCGGATGAACGAGTGCGTTGACAGAAACTAGCCTGCTAACAGTCGAGGGTTAGCTCGTTCTTCAAACCCAGCGGCTACCGGCTAAATGCTGTCATTTTAAACCTTACGGAGTTAGACCGAGGATAAGTCACTCTGTCAGTAGCTGTTCACCAACTCATTTCTGATTCAGTCAATGTATGTTGTATGCTTATCAAAACCAGCTGTCAGTGCCACAGCCCTGTTCAACAACAGTAGAATCGGGAAGCTTGAAGTCAGCAGTATTAAAGAAATAGAAGCTAATCTCGCACTGAGTTATATATAAATAAACTGTAACAAAACAAGCACCCACAGCTGTCAAATGAGGGGGGTACGAATCAAAGGGCTAAACCTAACCCTGTTCAGCACAGACAGTTACACCCCCGAAATGTTTTACAGCTATTGTTTGAATCTGTGAAAGTGGAATGATGCATTAGTTAGTTGGGTGGCAAAATTACCCAGCTGTCTTTTATTTTTTAAAGCACATTCCGAACATTTCACACTTATAAGTGCCTAACTGTGAGTTTGCTGTCTCCAGTCGTTTTTTTGTGGTTGGTGGTCAGACATTAGAGGTGGGCGGATCAGGCCAAATATCGATTGTATCGATACCAAAGCTGGTATTGGTATCAGATTGATACTAACACAATAGGATTGATACTTTGTTTCCATCCAAGTTCAGTATGTAACCCACTGAATTGTCATTGTCTGAATCATTTTTTAAATGAAAAATGTCTAAACCTTGTTGTCTGTTTTGTTTATAGCCTATAACACGTTTAAACAACAGAAGCTGACCCAGAGTGCTTTAAAGACAGTCTAAACCCAAATTTAAAATACACGAAAAGCTGAAAGCTGTGTTTTGTTGTATTAACTCATTACTGTGGAAAATACAAATCACAGTTATTTACTGGTCAGTGAAATCTTAAAAGAATTTCAAAATTAATGATTGTTTATCTCATAAATCATAACGAGCTGCTCTCCCCCTACATAAACTGGCTTTATAGCTTAACGGTATCTGTATTGTATCGGCACATCACCGATGAAACGGTGAAGGTTAATATGTGAATATCATCATCATATTCAATTTCAGATTGCTAATGTGTCTTGTGCATGCAAACTGTTCAGCATTTCGGTCAAAAGAAAAATTGTGTGGTTTCTAAACTGCAGCTTTGTCTTATCAACACAGTCAGCAGAGTGTAGCATAGCAACAAACCACATTTCCAAAAGCTGCACGGAAACGAGAAAAAAAAAATCTTGCTTTTTAATATTGTCTAAAGTCACTAACTTTTTCTCTGCAGAGTGTTAGCCCTTTCCAATCTGGCGATAAAGCTGCCGGGGGCAAAACCCTTCAGAAATGTGGATGAGCACTGTTGCACGTTCGGCCCTGCCTGCTCTGCAGAGGAGCACCTCTCTGACCCGCCAGGCTCTGAGGGCTTGTCGTAGGCTGGGGCCAACCGCTGCTCCTCTACCTCCTTGCCTGATTTCATTACATCTTCGTGGGCGGCACACACTGGAGTCAGCCTCCTTTCCTGTCTCTCGCCACCTAGTGAGGCATGTCCGAGCTCTGGACGATGACAGGCAGATGGAGGTGGAGTGGGAGGATGGAGGCCACAGTCTGTACCCATTCACCTGGCTGAGAGACAACTGCCAGTGTCCACTGTGTACCCTGCAATCTGCTCAAGCCCGAATGCTCTTGCTGGCCGATCTCGATATCCACACAGGAGTAGATGTTGTGGAGGTCACCAATGACAACAAGGTGGGCTGCTGCCAAACTTGGCTTGTGGTTTTCAGAGTTCCACACAGACACACAAGATGGATGTTTTATGTTTAGAGAAAAAGGATGAAAGTTTAAATTATGACCCAAGTTGGCTGCGAGTGGATTTCCAGAGCTACTCTCTGGTTCAACAGTAATTTCTCTCCAGTCATGTAGTTGTACTTGCACATTATTTTGAAATACCACTTCTTTTGCGCTCCTTATAACTTTCACCTGTAAGATCAACAGCAGATGAGTCGGTCCTCTTTTAAGTTAATCAGTATCCAAAATATCCAAAAGCTCACTTAAACTCAAGGATGAACTGATTAGATTTTGGTGGTCAAAGGTCACTGGTGTTATCTCACAATTTCTTTCTTTCTTTATTTTTTTGGCCATAGCGTAAGATCTTTTCACCAAATATCAAACAGGATAAAAGGTCAACTTAACTGATATTATGATGTTCTGCACGTTCTTGCCCATTATTCAGAACATTAACTCGGAAACAGAAGGAGGAGATGTGATTAGATTTCAGGTTGGTGTGATACTTAAAATGTTAAGTTCCTTTAGCCTTTACTGCATACATCATGAGTCAGCACAGATGTGCATGAAAGCTGCACCTTGGCTAGTTTGCTGGGCGTACAGGCACTAGGCAGGGATTCTAATTTTGACTGTTCTTTAGGGGAAAAAGTGGTGTCACCTTAGGCCCTGGAAAATATATAGTGATTACTTGCTTTTATCTGATGTTTTCAGGCCAAACAAATAATTAAACATGAATTCAGCAGAAGAACTGATATTTCAAATGTTTTACAAAGATTCAAACATGACATCTCCACAACTCTATTCTCGTTGCTCTGCTTTAAGCAGTTTGTTTGGGTGCGTTTGTGTCGTTGTCGTGTTTAAAATTTTAAATGCATCTCATTATACTTGGTTGTCATGAAACTTGTTCCAGTTCGGGAATGACATTTACACTTCGCTTATTGTTACTGAGAAACTGCCTGGTGATGAACTGAGGAGGTCGATGAGGTCAGACAGTCTAATTTTGGCGCATTCAGCCTGACCTTTAAGTCCTCCAAAGAAATCTCCCCAGTGAACTGTGTCCTTCAGAGGATCCAGGCCCTGAAGTAGGACACGGCTATAAACAGATTCCTTTGACGTGACAGCACTGCCAAGCTACCGTGTGCATCCTGTTTCCTGTGCCAAGATTTACTGGATAGTCATTATGCATTATAGCAAACACGTGTCTTTAAAAATACTAAAAGGTTTGAGGACGTGGTTGGATTGGCTAAAAGCCTCCACAGGTATTTGGAAAGAAGGGAGTAAGTTTTGGGGGGTTTTTAACCTTATGAAGCAAAAAAACAAAAAAAAACGCCTTCAAAGATCAGTGTTCAAACCCATCTTTTTTTCTATCCTAGTCATGTGTTACTAAAAAGACAATACCCTCTAAATAAACAAGTCATGGATTGTTCATTTGACACAAACTTTACTTCAGTTGATTAGCAATCACTACAAAATATTAGGTGAACACTTAAAAAGAAAAAGAGCCTCAAAACACTTTGACAAACCAGTTCAATAAGCTTTCATCTCTCCACAGGTCTCCATCGTATGGCCCGACCAGCACATCAGTGTCTTTGATGCAGAGTGGCTGAAGAAACGCTGCTTCTCTCCTGCTGCCCGACAGGCAATGCAGGAAGAGCTTTTCCTCAATAGTGAGTCCAGCTTTCATAATTTTCACTCAATTTAAAGTCTGTACTTTTAGGATGTCATGTACTTGATAGGAGCAGCGGCCTCGCCCTCTATCCAGGATTTCCTGTGCCGAGCTGTGCTGTGATCTTTTGAATTGCATGCGTTTCATCATGGGCTAAGCTTTGTCACCTGAAAGAAGGTAGAAGGTATTATCAGATTGCAACAGTGTGTGCAAAAAATCTTTCCACCAAGAGAATGTTTTATGTACATTTGGGGAGTTTCATTTAATATCTCTGCTTTAGTTTGTGATGTTCTTGTAAAGTAGAATTTACTCTTATTTTTGATCTTCTACTGTATTGTATTTACTTATGTGGAGTTTAACTGAGAAGGCCACAAAATGAATCCATTAAATTGGTGACAAAAAGGGCCGCCGTTATTGGGGCTGCTGTAGTCTTAAACCAGTGATTACTTTCTAATTATTGTTGATGTAATGGTAAAATAGATTATCTTTAAAGGAGGCCATAAATCACGCCGCAGCTGTCTCAAAATTAACAGGATGAACAAACACTCTCATGAATAACTGCATTTTCAAAGCGGTATCTGAAAACGGCAATTTATCAGCTTGCCGAGCAGCAGGTGTTACCAGCTTGCACGTAAACGGTAAAGCAGCAAGTCCAACGAAGCTCGTCACGGATCACATTTTCCATACTGTGACCACAGAACCTCATATTTCACATTAGATGCGACTCACAGTCCGAACGGGAAGAATAGAAGTTAAGTGCAGCCGGTTTTATTTCAGCACACGGTGATTAATTTGACTTCTTTTTTTCTTTTTTTTGTCCAACACAGAAAAGTTCAGTCAGCGATGAGTTCGTATCAAACTCTGAGTAATGCATTCACAGTAATTTACTGCAAAATACAAGATGATTTAATTTTCGTCTTTCAACGCAGGCACGTTGGAAGTGGGTAATTATGTATCCTCCTGTGTGGACGGTGTAAATGAAACATTTTCTGCTTTAGCGCTGTTGGACATAAACTGAGTAATTTCTGTAGGCCTATTCCACTGTGTCACAATTATATTCGGAAGCTGTTTGTGCGTATCCCTGTAGTCTGTTAATGAGACTGTCAAGGTTGCTCAGTTGAAATAAATTTCTTGCTGGGATTACTGTAGAGTTAGAACAATTGCAGACTGGTATTTCATACTTCATGTAGTTGTTGTTTTTGTTCCTTCGTCGCTTTTTAGTTTAAAGTGTTTTCCAATCAGTTGTATCTGACAATAGTGTGTCTGAACTAGACGGGTTTATCTGCAGGGAAATATATGAATGAATGTGTAGTAGAAAATGTAATAGCACTTGGCATGCGACGTGAATACAGTCACTGTGAGCGCCGCTTGACTGTGTAGCTGCTAAAATGAAAATTCGTGTAAATTCCGAGCTTTTCCCAGGGAACAAAAAGATGCCCCCGATTTAAACTCGTCTTTGCAAACATTGGTTTTTTTTTTTCCGCTTTGTAACATTACAATACTTTTTTTTTTAAAGACTAGAAGAAAACTCATTTTACAGTACATTTACAGTGGCCCAGGATGCTTTACAGTCTGCCAGACAAGCAGAGGAGAAAGTTCAGCTGTGGAACAAGGTAGCAGCACTTCAGTGGAGCGGGGGATGGACTGTAGTTGGTTTGTGTACACACACGTGGTCCTGAAGGACCCACAGGGCTGAGCGGCTCCTGCTCTGTTCCAGACTGATTAAGGGTCTGTACGTGTGTGTCTTGTGTTGCAGAACTCCTCTATTCATGTGGAGGTGTAAGTAGATCGCCCTCATAGCAATTTACAGACAGTCATTTTGTTGTTTAGGGTTTGTTTGTTTTTTTCAGAAGCGCTCAGCTCAGAGCCAGGAGCGCTCCTGGAAGGCGCTGCTAAGATCATGCATCAAAACACAATAAAAGATGACGTGTACACACACACACACACGCACTCACTGGGTTTAATTATTTCCTCCTGAGCGCCAGCATGAAATTCCTCGAACTGAAAAATACCGGAAAGGTCTACATTCTCAAAAGATGGATGATGCACAGCGTTCACCTCTGAGGTTTTTTCTCGTATTCTCACTCACTTACTTGTTTGTGGCTAAAGTGAAGCCCACCGTTTGAATTTCTGTGTGCTTTTTCATGCAGCGCTCCTCGATTTTACAGGCCCAAGTGGGCTTGTGAAAGCGAAAGTGTAGCACACTTGAGACGCAGTGAGGTCAATGTGATAATTTGAGCTTTGGGGTTTTTATTCATCATGTTTTAAAACTTCACTTTTTGTCTAAAGTAGGGCTTTTTTCTTGCTTTCTTTTACTATTTGTGCCTTTCAAATCACAAGTGTGTAGCTCACCAGAAAGCTATTGGTGAAATGCTATTAGACATCAATCAAGAACAGTTATTCAGTGATACAGATGAGTATCACTGAAGAATGCCTTTTTTTGCCTTTTGTTTTGTCTACAGCAGGGACAAAGTGCTTAACCATGTGTCGCACTGCATCCGCCATATTTCACAGGGAATGTTGTATGCATCGGATCGTGAGCCTTTCCAAGCCTCCTCCGTACTTTTCCCTTCTCCTTGTTCTGGTACAGACTGGACTGATCTGTCTCATCTGTCCAAAGAATGCTGTTCCAGAGCTGGGCTGACTTTTGGTTTTAAACAGAATTCCTTGGCTGACTTCGGTAAAATTTTATCTTTACGATGGAAATGATTCTGTGATCATCTACCAGTGCTGTTTTTGTTGTGGAAGTCCAGGTGAGTCTGCACGTTAAGCCCGTATTCTTCATAACTTTACCTGGAAAAAATAAAATAACAAAGATTGTGTCAGTTTCCAAAAATGTATAAACTTAAATATATTAGATAGGTCTGTAATATGTCAGAATTTCAAATTTATTATCCTGATAAATACACTCAGTAAAAATCTAAGCTAATGTGAAACACTGTAAGGAAGTGGGCTGTGTTTAAGAAAAAGAAAAAAAGCTGACGTCAGTGTAACAGAGTCTCACGCAGACCCCTGTCTGTCTGTACCATATGGAAAATGAATTCAGACTGAGGGTCAAGAACACAGCAGCATGTTCTTAGCAAATACAAGCTCACCGTTGTATTTCCTTCCTTTCGGAACAAACGAATCCCTGAGCCTGCAGATAACGTGCGACCACAGATTTAAACTCGCGCTGCTCGGTTTCTGCGAGTGGGGATTTCTTATAAACTCCACTGTACCTTTTTATTTTAAACTGTTGTGGTTCTTACTGCCTTATATGCTCTCATGTTTTACTGCATTTGTGCAGAAATTGTTTGATTACTTGATAGTTAGAAAGAACTTATCTAAAATTGAGATTTGATATAATGACCAAGAGTCCACCGCGAGTTAAAAAAGCTTTGATGTGTGACATGGATCTATGAACATCAGTGCTTTCTTGTTGTTCGATCCACTGCTTTCCCGATCAGGATTATTCCTTGAGCAAAGCCTGGACAGGAAGTACCAACTGGATTTGAGATTTTATGCTTTATTGCAGCATTACAAGTTTAAATAAGTGTTGTTAGTTCAAGTCTGTTGCGTTAGAAATGCTGCTGTAAATAAACATAGCTGTGAAATCATTCCTGCTCATACATATTAGAAAATATTACAGCAGATGTGTTGGCATGCGCAGATACTGAGCTCAACGCACAGTCGGCACGGAATGACGCATTTAATAGACTTAGCTATTCTGTGTGGATCGAGTATTTACATCTCCTTTGTAGATATGTTCGGGACCTTTGGAATACACTCATGCCATTATCTTGCTGGCACTATGAACCCTTTACATCGTTTAAAGGAGAGTGACGATGTCGCAGTGCTCTCGGGAACACTAAAAGCATATGTCACTCACATCCTTATCTGCAATGAGTCTTCCTTTCATAATAAATCTGTCAGTGATTTACTTAAAGCCTGCCAGATGCTTTCAGTATTTGAGCCATGTAATCATCTCGGGCCTCCCACTTGGAGCTTGTCATGTTTATTTAGCCGGGGTTGATTTCATGACTAATTTTATGTCACTGGTATTTAAAAGGCAGAAATGAAACAGGTTAAGTGGGGTTTTTAAAAAAGTAAAAATAAGCCCGAATACGTGGCTTTGAGCTTTTTTCCTCACACTTATCCACCACTTCACATATGTAGTCTCTTCTTTTTCTAAATTGCAGTTATGAGTATTCTCTAATTTAGCCAACTGTTCATCCTCAACTGGGGCTTAATGGCATGTCATTACTCTTGTAACAAGTTGAGTCTTTAAATGCGATTTCGCAGAATATCAAGATCAGGTTTTTTGAATATCCAAACAGTGCTTCACTGATAGATGGCAAAGTCACAACAAAAGATTTATGCCTGTGTTTACAGTAATCATTGGTCCCCTGGTTTATTGTTAATCATATTTCATAAAAGAGAAGGGTTTATTTTACAATCATTTTGCAATTTTTCTTCAGTTGCACGGCGTTTTCTTTCCATAGTCATAGCTCCTTCGACACATGCATCACTCAATACTCCTGCTGTTGATCAGTTTAGATAAAAATGAAACACAAAGTGTGTTTAAAATCTGAAGCAATACATGAAGTAGTATACTGGAATTTTATTTTTTTTTTAATTTTGAAAAAGGTTTCTTTTCGCTTTTACAGCTGTCCTTTCTCTGGCCTGCCAAAAAAACTTCCTAGTAACTTATCACAGCCAAAAAAGTATTTCTGCTGTCAAAAGTCTGACAAAAGCTGACCTAAACAGAAAAAGGGGGAAATATTTCCCTACAGTACGTACTGCACCAGACTGTGACACTTTCATAGTACTTGCTAATACATTTTAAAAACATCCACAGAGATACTCCCTAACAGACTTTACAAACTGTAATGTCGTCTTGTCAAATTGAAATCCGTTGCTGCTCGATTTTGTACCGATTCCACTAACTAGAGAATTCCAGGCTAAAATGAAACTGTCCAAAGGTATCAGGGAAATGATCATTTTCACATCAGTGCAGCCATAAAGTCCAGAAGTTCAGGTTCAGTTTCTCTTTCTGGGAGATACATTGATAAAAATGTCTAAATATATGCAGTTTGCACACATGTGTGTTGGCACCCATGTCCTGTACACAGATACATGTTTTTTTTTTTTGTTTTGTTTTGTTTTTTCGATCAACCTGGTTGCCTTTTTCAGTTATCCTTTTCCCTTCTAAAGAGAAAATGTGTCAGTTTTCTTTGCTCTCCGTAGCATTAAAAATGTCTTTTTTGCCCTAATTTCCTGCTTTTAATACTTACATTATAAATCAATTAGTGTTCCATTTGAATTGGACATATATCGTAAACGTACTGACTGACTGGTGGATTTTTCTTCATTAAGTCTGCTGATGGATTTCATAGCAGCTGATTTGTCAGTTCCCAGTTTCAATGATGTTTTTCCCCTTTGCCATCTGGTCTGAGTTTAGCTTTCTGTGTCACCAATCATCAGTCGACCGAGCGGCTTCCCTGGAAACAGCCGTGGAAGTCCAACAGCGGAAAAACGCGTACGTTCTTCCAAACTGGATCATCACTTCACGCGCCGTTTACAGTTTCAGCACAACCAACTTTCCAAACACATGCGCTCTCACAGGCTGTATTACCAACCTCACATGAGAAAGTGGTGTATACTTTAACTTTGGGTGTTTTTAATTTGTCATAAATGGCTTTTATTTATTTACTGTGTACTCTGCAATAATGGAGTCTTGAGGAGTTTAGCACTTCAGACTTGTCAGAAATACGATTGGTTCACCAAGCCTTTCATATATCAGGTGTCTCTTTCAAGCGACCTCAAAATTGGCCCCCTTTCAACAGATTTCACCATTTTTCACCCGCAACACAGTTTATTTCTCACGGTGTATTCCTATAATTCCTCACGGATCAGTTATATTTGGGTTAAATCCCTTTTCTTTGTCATCTCATTTGAAATTTCAACACCTTTGCATCAGACTCCACGGGAAGCTTAATGACTATAATGATTGGATTTTTCATTTCTTTGGCAAGGCGGACGTCCCGCTTGGCACTTGAAATAATGCTGAAAGAGTTGCGTATAAGTTTCCAAAAAAAAGACATGATTTTGACAAACTAGCACAGTGTTCAGTTGAGTTTCGGGAAACTAAATTTGCAGATGGAGAAAGTTTGGATTAGCGTGCGGAGGGGACTGCTGCTCCTCGGTGAGAAAACACTGCTCACACTGTGTCTTCCAAAGTGGTAATGCACAAGTTGGCTGCTCCGTAATCCGCGTCTGTTTCATTAATAAAGGTGTGTTTGTTGCACTAGTGGAAAGGTGGCGTGATGGTCTTGCAGTGCCATTGATAAACGCACACTCTGGTACATATGCTAGGAAAATGCAAATGTGCTTGGTAATTGTTGAGTAGAATATGACTGCACATTTCTTTCCAGGTGTCTTCTTAGAAAAGGATTATATTGGAACATTAAATAGTTTAAAACATTGATAAAAGCCAGTAGTGACCGTTTCTGCTCTTTCTTCTTTACATGAAAAGCTTCTTTTAGTCCTTCGTAGAGAGACAAAGCAAAATCTATTGGGACAAAAAAACTAAAACAAAAGTGATTTGACTGATTGTAGATCTTTAACCAATAAGAGTACAAAGGATCCCACCATAGTTTATATTGATGCATCACTAAAATCAAATAAAAGGTACAGATAGCGGGGTCATTTTTCCACTTTAAAAAAAACAAAAACAAAGGAGATTGCATATATTCAGTAAAACTTCTAAAATCTGCTTTCAGTATAAACAGCAGTTTGAATTGAATTTCCTAAGACTGCTCTTCCTTAAAAAAATAGACTGTGTATGCCCATCTGGCCGTGCACCCTCCACTGTGCATTCCACAGACGGACCATTGAAGTGAGCTGATCTGAGCTCTGTGATAAAACTTAACCAAGTCAAAACAAAAGCTCTGGATAACTGCAGTGATTCAAGTAGAGCTTTGAAGGCGCTCCCAGTTGCAGAGGAGAGCGACCCTGGGCCTGCGAGCTTAAATCACACAGCCCAGCGAGAGCAGAGCCAAACTGCCATGAGCTGCCTGACAACCACGGGAACCACGGCTTCAGGTTTCCTCATCTGGAAAAGCCACTGTAGCAGACCAGGACTGGGGGGGTGGGGGCACAGTGGAGGGGATTATGCACATATCTTGTCAGGCTGTCGGAGGGTGTCCCTTCAAGCACATGGCAGCACAGTCCTGTGTGTGAAACCCACAGTGATTTTACACAAATGAACACAGTGCAGACTCGAGGCTGCCTCAGTTTGACACTGCTCTGCTCTGTTTTATTATTTTTTTTCTTTTGCATACTGATATTTAAAAAACACACACATGCTAATTCTGACACCGGACCACCGGTAACCACAGCTGGAAACTATGCAAAAGAGAGTGATGGTTCTTATTGCCTGTGTGGATGCTTTTCCAAAAGAATACTCAAAAAAGTTTGGGGATTAAGAGCTTTGAGTGGTTTGTACTTACAGGACAAGAATATTGTGTACTGGACTTGATCTGCCCAGGTTTACTGCTGCAGGACACTGAGCTTGTGTTCACTTCATTAATAGAACTACAGCATTCACTTCACTAAGATTTGATTTTGGTCACCCCCACCTCCTACAAATCTGTCTCTTTAGCTACCAGCACTCCTCAGTGTTCACCAGCATCTTGGCAGCTGTGTTTTTTAACTGTTAAGTGCAGAGCAGGTAGAAAAAAACTTGGTGTTTTATTGCCAAAAACCCACTTCCAGCTGCTTGGGAAAACAAGCTACGAGAGCAGTGAAAAGGAGAGGCTCCAATAAGCTGAGGCAAGCTGACGACTGAAAATTGTCTGACATCGTTCATATTCACATGCTGCTTTTAATCCATTGTTGATGCAGAGAAGCAGCTTTAAATCAAAGAATATCTTTTGAATAGAACTGCACTGTGAGTGTAACAGCAGCTGCAGAGAAACAGGTTAGCAAAAGCTGTTCGGGTGGAAAAAAAAAAACTTATTTTGTTTCATAATGTGTGATCAGTGTGACGGGGGAAGATCCTCCTTTATGATTCCTCCCATGCAAGATTTGTGATTAGCCTTGCCGGTTAAAAACAAGCTAATGTTAGGTGCTGATTACTTGATTAGAAAGCAGATACTCTGCAAAGTTCTCGTCTTTTGTTCAACCCAGCAGCCACACTGTGAATTCCCCTGATAGCGGCGAACGTGATTCGTTTCCACAATGAGATCGGAGCTGAACTAGAGCCAGGACTGCTCAGCTGATGTATACGCACACTGCAGCTAACGCTGTAGCCCCTTTGTCACGAGTGACACCCTAAACTGCAGAGCTGAAACGCCGCAATGCCTGTACAAGACAGTTCCAGTTTCACAAGAGTAATTGTAACACTGGGGCTTGACCTTTGCCCCAGTTTCTCGTTCCCCATCTCTGTTGCCCACCGCCCTCTTGACAAGTTTTAACAAGCAGCAGGTTCCTGACCCTTTGAATTGTGCAGCCAGAAACTGATTGTTTGTGACAACAGCCTGGAGGGAGGTCTGCAAGTCACGATCGCTGTGTTTCTGACTGATGCTGCATCTCTGCCTCAGCGGCTCTGAAACTCTGCATCACCAGTTAAAGTCTTTTTGTCATACCTCTAAATCTTTGTGGCCTTCAGAGCAAACAGTCGCATTTTGTTTTGCGGTTTGAAACACTTTAGATGATGATAAATTATGCATTAGGTTCAGCGCGCTCGCCCTGTGTGTCCATCTCCTGCGAGCCTTAGCCTTGTAATCTGCTTATGATGCAGCCATTTGGAAAGTTGTTTGGAAGTCGGTGGACAAAGGGGGAAAAAAAGACACGAAAAGGAGCCACAAACATCAGACAGGTACAAAATCTCCTCAGTTTAAACCTTCCTCTTGCTCCTCCCCCCACAAATGCACTTAGCAGCTGTTTCGTTGGAAGTCACTGGAGGGAGGCTGCACGGAAAAAGAAGTCGAGCCAGTTGGGTGGAGAGCAGTGGGAGGATTTTGGGGGGGTTTTCTCCCCACTTCTGTCTGTCTGATGGAGACGTGCTGATTTTTCCCAGCAAGCTATTCTTCTTCAAGCGCACACACGATGGCATGCAGTGGAGAGCTGCAGCGTTTCTAGATTTAATTGGAACTAATAAGCAGGGGGCAGTAATGGACTTTAAATGAATTGTTTCCTTTTTTGCAATAAAACAAACATCACATCAGTCATACTGTTAGCTGCTACTTAATATTGTTGTTGTTTTTTAAATAAAGGAAATCCAACTACTCATTGTGTTTCATTTGATAATAAAAAGTGTGTGTGGTCATATTTCCGTGTTGACTTGATTTCGTTCACCTGCAGCATACCAGGATGAGAAGAGGATGGGGGGAGGTTTGGAAGGTCAAATGTGTGCTGATGGAAAGTCTGAGAGAGCAGACGTGCCCTATATCTGATTGCAGCTGCACATCTGGCTGATTCTAGTCTTTTTCCATCAGCTGAAGTCAACAGGCTCAGATTAATTCTTTGAATTTTTACGCCTTTTATTGGAGGAGGGCGGCGGCGGAGGAGAAGAGCTCGGAGGAAAGAAGTGAGATGACTTGCAGGGACTGGTTCAACCACCTGAGGATCCACCTTGGGGGGCACGCAGCTCAGAACGTTTTGTGGTGTGGGCCCTTGCCACCCAGTTTTTTGGCTTGAACTCCTTCAGAGAGTGCAAAGACCTCCAAATATCTACAGGTTATATAAAACTGTCTGTGCAACCTGCAGTCTCTCAGTCAGCTAGAAGCCAACTCGGGTTTATACCAGCACGCTGACAAAGAAGGACAAAACAAGAGTGTAACGTCTGATAAAATGCTTTGCTGCAGAGCACTCCTGCCCTCGCTGTACAGCATTTGTTTGTGTAACGGAGCCGTTATGGCACAGAGGCTGTTGCTTTAGAATGTGTTCCTGTGTCGCACAACCAGCTTTAATTCTTGACAGACAGAAACCAGAAATAAACACGTACATAAGAAGTGAACTTTCTGCCGTGTCCGCTTCCTCGTTTCAGGGCGTTATTATTGGGACTCGACACTGCGCATTCCCTCAGCAGACTTTGACGAAGTCCTCCGTGACGATAAGGCCGCGCTCGCTTGGCTCCTGGCCCTGCGTCGTGTTGGCATGGTCTACCTGAAGGGGGCTCCTGCAGAGCAAGGCCAAGTGGCCAGACTGGCTGAGAGGATTGGCTATCTCAGGCTGACATTTTACGGGTAAGACTCTGTGATCTTCCTCCATTTTTGCTCCAGTGATCCTCAGCCAAGCCATTGTTTAATAATCTGACTCCCCTCTAAATCCCGAGCTGTTGAATTTTCCACCGATCATATATTAGCTGGAGCAGAGCCCAGGAGTGTTATTAGTAAGAATTTAAATACAAAAGACCCTTAAAAAAATGCGTGTCTTTTTCCAGTGAATCAGAAAGAGCTCGATATTGTGCTGAAAGAAGGGCTCAGATTCTGACTTTGGTACATTAACGAAATATGTCTGGGGCCTGGATCTCCTCCATGCCTGCTTCATGCCCTGGGGGACGGGGCTATGGCTCTCTACATCCTCTTGCAGACCATTACATGTGGAAACCATTTGAATACAAGCGCGCTGATCCACACAGGTGTGCACACGGGTGTGTTCACTGTTCGTAGACTTAAATTACACCTTTCTTGGCTGCTACTTCAAAGCACATTGTGCGCTGTCTGTCCTGCGTGCTGCACAACAACATTGAATATTTAGTATTTACTGCTGTTTACACTTAGCTAGATTAATGCGATGGTGTTGTGTTTAGTATGTTGCTTTGTTTTTTTTTGCTTGTTTTCTATTCTTTCTCTCTCAACAGGTGATCCAGGAGATTTTTTTCCCTTTCTCACTGTCCCTCTCCCCTTCTGTTTTTCTTTTCCTTCCTCTTTCTTTCTCCCTTTCCTATCCCTCACTCATGTCTGTCCCGTCTGTAGCAACTGAAAATAAATAATAAAAACAAAGGTCGATCAAATGGACCAATATGGCAATGCCATGATGATCCATTTGGCAAAATAAATCCATTGGGTATCCTTGTTGGTCTTCAGACAACAATTCTGACGGCTAAAGAACCAAATGGGACAGGCAAAAAAAAAACAAAAAACGAAATATGTCCAATAGTGAATAATCCATAGCTTTGATTCATTTCGGTTTCATGGAGGAGCTTAGCGAACGGCCGTCGGGGCCCCTTTCACCACACCAGAGTTCATCATTTTGACTTATTGCTGTGCTGATTACTTGAGGACAGAGACGGGGAAAACAACCTAAAAGCATTCCAGCTTTTTTTTTTTTTTTTTTAAGCCAGAGGAATTACCTGGTGCACTCAGTCAGAACAGAGGTTTGGAGCGTAAAGCTTTGCCTCTGCCAGCGGATGAGCTCATGCCACTGGAAGTAAAAGAGTCTGCAGACTAAAGCTGAAGGCCTGCCATCACAGAAACGAGACAGTTTTACGACCCCCGCATCATCGGAACGAGACATGCAAACAGAACATGGAAGATAACTTTACCTCATTAGTGCTCGACTCTTGCTGCATCTCAATGAAGTGCCTGCTTAAGAGGCTACAGGCTGAGCATTCCTGTGAAGCTGCCTGCTTTCCCCCCTCAGGGAACCCTCCGAACTTCATCTCATCTCGCCCTTTTTCCTCCACGCGGCCTAATTGTCGCCGCTGATCTTCTAAAGCTAAAGTTAAATAATTAAAGTGGAGTATATGTTATCAGTAATGAATGTTATCTTTGTCCTCAGGCACACATGGCAGGTCCAGGACAAACCCATGGCAAACAATGTAGCCTACACTTCAGGAAAGCTCAGTCTGCATACAGACTACCCGGCGTTACACTTTGCACCTGGAGTGAGTAAAATCTTACTTGTACGCTCTGTTTGGAAGATGAAATAACAGCAGACAGATATGGTATCGCTCCTGAGTTATGGCTGCGTTCGGCTTTTACGTTGTCAGAGTTGTAAAACGAGCATTTGTGGAGCATGTGTGTGTGTCTGTGTCGGGCTGGCGTAGGTGCAGTTTCTACATTGCATCAACCAGGCTAAGGAAGGAGGGGAGAGCGAAGTGGTGGACGGCTTCCACATGGCTGAGCAGCTGCAGAGAGAAGACCCAGAGGCCTTCCAGACGCTCACCTCGCTGCGCGTGGACTTCACCGACACCGGGACAGATTACTGCGACTTCATGCTGCAGTCCAAGAACTGCATCATTGAGTAAGTGGAGATGATCAGGCAGATCATCAGTTTGTGTTTTGAGGGTTTTTCCCCGGCACACACACACATTTACTCATTTTATATAAAGCAGAGATTCAGACTTAGAGAAACTACACAGTGACATTTCTGTACACTTATATACACTTAGGTGTGTATTTTTGTCATTTGAAATGGGACACTGCCATCTGCTGTTCACAGTGATTATGTTCACACATGAACTGTGCAGATCATAAGAGCGTAGCTTCGTATTAATTGTATGCTAATTAGATGTTCAGTCACATGTGTCTGTTCAAGTGTAACTGAAAACAGCTGGATTTATGTCAAATTAGTCAATGTGCGGTAACTACTGTCACAATGATAACAATGATAAAGTGGGAGTAGAGAGCAAAGATGAATGAGTAGAAAAATGATCTGCAGTGAATTTCATAATCAGTTGCTGGAGTTACTTCTAAGATATTAAACTGACTAATTCAATTTAGTTGTACTGTTAGACTCAGTGAATTGGTAGTGAGTTGCATGCTTCCTTAATACATGGCTAAAATACCTAATAATGAAATGCTTTCTAATTCATTCTTGTGGAGCATCTAATGGACTGGTTGTCTCATCTCTAAAAGTCCCGATTCACTTTAGTTTGACTTTGAGCTTTGTCCTCTCGGTGCAGCGTCGACGCAGACGGGCGAGTCGTGAAGATCAACTACAATAACGCCACCCGAGACTCAGTGCTGGACCTGCCCGTACATCAGGTCCAACCCTTCTACAGAGCACTGAAGGCCTACGTGGACATCATGAACCGACCGGAGAACGTGGTCACCTATAGGATGGAGCCAGGTCAGCGTGCACCTCGTTCCATTAAAAATGAGAAGAATAGGAAAATGTGTGTGTAAAAGGCCCCCATCCATGCTCCTGTATGCCAAACAGTGTGTGTTAGTGGAAGAACGAAATGAAAATAAGTGAGAGGTGCGAGGAAAGAGAGTGCAAATAAAATGGATGCGGAGAGGGAGGTGGGCGCAGTCTGCAGGATAATGCTTGTGTTAAACAGAAAACGAACTGTGACGGCGATGGGCAACAACAGCTTTGTCCTCGTCAGGGTCGCGATGACATGTGACGTATCAGTGCTGCTGCTGCAGAGAAAAGCAAACGACCAGAGTGTAGTGCAACACCCTCTGAAAAAACAGTGTGCTAAGAGTCTGCAGCATCAGGTAGCGGAGATGAACTTATTTAAAGGACTTCAGAGTGGGGCTCGAAGGCACAGTGGTGTTAGCAGAGAGGCAGTTTTTTGACAGCATTCCTCAGGCTTCCATCCTGATGACCTGACTTTAAAGCTGCTTTTGTCTTGTGCTGAATTTTGCCCACAGCACAATGAGACTTTGGCTCGTGCTGTTTGATGCGGTAGTGCCAGCTTTGGGAAGTTAGGACTGTCGTCCAGCGGTTTCCAAGACTGCGATGTCAGAGGTTTCAGATTTTATTTGAAGCATAATGACGCCTGTGAGCTATTATAAGCTGTTCTGCAGCCAACTCTGACCTCTCTGAACGAGGTGGGGCATATAAGAAAATTAAAGTCTGTGCTGAAGTAAATCTAGGATCAATGACGTGCCCCACAGCTTCACATCTGATCTCTGGTGGTGGTTCTATTTCAGGTGACATCGTAACCTTTGATAACTGGCGTCTGCTTCACGGCCGAAAGAGCTACATCAGCAGGCTGGAGAGGCTCCGGCACCTCGAGGGTTGTTACCTGGACTGGGACGAAGTCATGTCCCGTCTCCGGATTCTCCGCAAGGCGGTCCACGAGGACTTGTGAGCTCCAGACGTACGGCCATATTGAAATAGGTAGCTTTAGATCCTTTGCAGAAGAAGTCAAGCTGAACGTGTGTTTTAAAAATGCTGAGAGGGCAGAGTGCAAACGTGTTATACATATATACATATATATATGTATGTGTATATATATATATATATCTATATATATATATATATATATAGATATATATAGATATATATAGTGATTTACAAAAATCTGCAAAGGTTACAGGATGACTGGAGCTCTGCAGATGTGTCGCACTGTGCAACGCAACAATGCAAGAATTAAGAGAAACACCTTACTCCTAAATTTAAAGGTGTTTTAAAGCTGACAAAGGTTTTTATAAATGAGTTTTTACATGCTTAACTATGAGATTTTATTTTCTGTCCTGGTACTTCTTAATTTATACATTTTCTACACTAATTTACCATTGCCCATTCTCTGGTGGAAATATTTGGCTCAGCAAGCC
This sequence comes from Simochromis diagramma, assembly GCF_900408965.1. Lineage (NCBI taxonomy): Eukaryota > Metazoa > Chordata > Actinopteri > Cichliformes > Cichlidae > Simochromis > Simochromis diagramma. The sequence goes on from NW_024387075.1 coordinate 2,977,765, forward strand.
CCGTTTCTGAAATCTCTCACTTGTTCTGTCTGAAGACGACGATTCACGAGTCTGAAATCAAACTTATTGTTCATTATATTATTGTGTACAAGGAACAGGGAGTGGTTTCAGGTGGAACCTGTTTGAATCCAAGTTTCTTTTCTTCCCCTTTTCAGTTTTTCACTACCTGCTACAGTATCTTTCTACCTCTACTGTTTGATCCTGAGCCGATGTGAAGGATGTGCTGTCCTTCACTTTGCTTTCATTTCTGTAGAGTTGCAGTTTCTGAATTGCCTTATGCTACAGCACAGCGGCTGTGCTAGCTGTGGCCTGATGAAATACCAGCAGCAGCTCAGTTATACTTCTGCCGCTGTCCAGGGTTATTTCCAGTGTTGGTCAAGTTACTTGAAAAAAGTAATCAGTAACTAATTACTGATTACTCCCCCCAAAAAGTAATCCCGTTACTTTACTGATTACTTATTTTCAAAAGTAATTAATTACTTAGTTACTTAGTTACTTTTTAAAAACACGATTTACAACCTGAAGAGGTGATAAAGCGATAGATCTTTCAGCCCAATTCTACTTTTTCTGCATAATCCATCATACAAAATGTAATCAAATGGAAAAGTCTCTTTTTTTAAACTTGTTTTATCAGTTTTAATCTTTTAACTTTATGCATCAAGCAAAAATTTAATTATATGCAACATTCTCTGACTTGAATAAATTAGTTTAACATTTAAACCTATTTTCTGCACATTCCAGCACATAAAATAAAATATTTTGTGTGTTTACACTCAGTCTTTCAAATAGATGCAATTAAAACACAGCAGAAAATAAATAAAGTCAAAGACTCAGCGGTCCTGTTGCTCTATTTTCACCTGTAAAGCAGGACTGGGGTAGGCGGAGGTTTACCCTGGTGCAGGTGTGCCGCGGTCAGTTGAAGAATCCGCGAGTTTCTCTGTGAGTTTCCCATTACGTCGTTGAGCACTCGGTGCTTGCTTGGAGGTTTAGGGGTTTTTTTCGCTGTAAAAAGAAGTTTTCTTCCCACGCACAACGGACGCTAATGTTTTTGTCACTTTTTATGGAATCAAACTCAAAATAAGGTCAGTACTTCCACACTTTAAACGCTGCACGCTCATACTGATCCATTGTTGATCTGCACACAGCTGTTGTCACTAACGGCGCACTTGCTTACGTCACTGTCGTGAGACATTCTCGCAAAAAATCACGGTTTTAGTAACGCAGTAACGCAGCGTTCCTACGGGAAAGTAACGGTAATCTAATTACCGATTTCGCAATAGTAATCCCTTACTTTACTCGTTACTTGAAAAAAAGTAATCAGATTACAGTAACGCGTTACTGCCCATCTCTGGTTATTTCTACATCTGGTGACTTGAAAATTAATTTTTCTGCTTCTGATGGTAAATAAACTTTAAAACTCATCGAAAATCATGTTGCTTTTTTTTTTTCTGTTGACTGTGTGAAATTTCAGCGAGACATCATTGAGATGCCCAGCATCAGTAAATGGAATGTCACATTAACCAGACTTCATCAGGTACACCTATTCAGCTACTTGTTAGTGCAAATAGCTAATCAGCCAGTCACATACTCAGTGCATGTAGGTGTGTAGACATGGTCAAGATGACCTGTTGCAGTTCAAACTGAGCATGAGAATGATAGGAAAAAGGTGATTTAAGTGACTTTGAATGTGGCATGGTTGTTGTTGGTCAGAGCAGCCATTTCTAGGGTTTACAGAGGATGGTTGTAAAAACAGAAAATATCCAGTAAGCAGCAGTTCTCTGGATGAAAATGTCTTGTTGATGACAGAAGAATAGTGTGCTTGAACAAGCACACTTTATAACCAAAGAATGCACAAAACAGCACTGAAGACCACACCAGGTACCAATTCTGTCAGCTGACAGGAAACCGAGGCTACAACTTGCACCACTTGAAGACTGGGAAAGAGTTGCAATATTCAACATTGATGAGAAGCTGACAAATCTGCAGCAACTGAGTGATACCATCAGGTCAACATGAACCAGAATCTCTAATGAGCGTTTCCAGCACCTTGTTGATTCTGTGAAGAATGAAAGCAGCTCTGAAGACATAAGGGGGGGTTCAGCCCTGTAGTAGTAAGCTGTACCTAGCAAATTGTCCAGTAAGTATACTCTTGCTTTTCTCCTTTATTCACAAACACAGAGCTTTGGTTCCTGTCTTTGAGCACCTTCTATCCCACACGCTCCAGTGGATGTATCAGGAGCACTATGGGGTTCAGTGTCTTGACTAAGCACCTTTTGATACAGCCTTTAGGAGCTGAAGGTCAAACCACTAACCTTCCAAATTGGTGGACCCACTTTACCTCCTGAGCCACAGCTGTCATGGCAACCACCACTCTGATTAGGTTACTTTGAGCAGCAGCTCTTTAGTTCTTTTTGTGATGGCTATAAACCGATCGAGTCCCCATAAGCAGTTTGAGCTTTATTCAGTAGCTGCCCCGCTCACCCACTGCTGTTAGTGGAAACAGATCTGTACTGTGATGAGACATGCGTACAGGTGATGGCTCGTTCTCCGGCAGCAAAGATGGGTGCTTAAAATGTTTTGCATTCTCCTGCAGACTTCATGCTGGCATTTATGTGGTGTTTGCATCTTTGTTACTCAGCCACTGTTTGCAGCTATGGTGGACCCATCACACGCAAAACGTAGAAGAAAAATCAATCATGATCAAGATATGGATGGAAACACTTCTTTTGATGAAAGCCTAAGGTCTTCATTTGCTTCTGTAAAACAGTGTCAACTGATTTTTTTAAGAAAAGGTTTCAGCAACTAGCACCACCTGTTGCCGCTTCCCTTGTTTGCAGGATGACGAGCACACAGAGCTTCGTTTGGGACATCTTTATTATATTGCCAAAGCTGTACATATTTTATAAATACTTTTTGAATACTGGAATACTTACACCATCCATCTCATGTCATTTTTCCTTCTCTTTACAGCTATCAGATTTCACAGCAACAGAGATGAGTTGTAATAATCCAGTTTAAAAAAAAAAAAAAGTTAACTCAAGCAGAAAATTCTCAGATCAGTTTTGCAGATGCTTCAGATCAAGTTGTCATTTATTAACAGCATCTTCTCCACACTCAGATTTCCTTTTGCACAGTTAAATTCCTTAAAAATACAAGCATGTCAGGATCAAAATAACATCTTCCAGCCTTACAGCTGTACTGATATATTGCTGATCTAGAGAAAAGTGTTCACCACATTCACACACGCGAACCACAAAAAAAACCACGCACTCTCACTGTGAAAGTAAACGAGCCAGCGATGGGACCAGACACGACAAAGACTTGATCGTCTCCTTGGAGATCAGGTGACCACAGATGGCATCTTCAGCGCGTCTGAAGGGTCAGTCACAGGAGGAAGAACTGCTGCTGTGGGTTTGGTGGCTTATTTCTCATTTCTCCACACCCCATCAGTCGATTATGCAGCTCCTACACTGGTTTCGGCTTCTCTAGTGAATATTTGTGTTTTCAGTCGCGCAGGAATAATTCCAGCACGGATGTTACACTGTTACTAAAAATGCCTTCTTTTCCCCACTACCTTTTATTGGTGTTTCATTAAGTACCAGCGTGTAACTCCAGTGTTTGTACCACAGATATGGAAATATCTACAATTATGTCTCTAGATTATCACCCACCACTGAATGTTTTAATGACTTACATACTTGTATTTATGGTCAAGTGAAAGAAGAAAAAAAAATTGCAGAAGTTTTGAAACATCCGTTGTTCAAAGTGGGCACACAAACAGCTCACATGTGTACCATCAAAGACATTTTGCACTGCCTTTAGTAGCTCATTATCCATGCATCCTTTTCCTACAATTAAAAGCTGTAAGAAGACGGTGACATTTACCCCGGCATCCCCGCCGCCTGCTGTGACATCGCTGATTGGGGTGGGGTTTGTTAGCACCCACAGAGAGTGGCACAGCAGCAGTCCTTTGCACCAACTGACCTGTGATCACCTTTTAAAACTAAATGCTCGTGTCACACTGAAGTCGTAATATTCAATCGATCGATGTGTACTATAGAAAAACAAACTCGTTCTTACATTCGTCACCCTGTGAAAGCCAGTTCACTCGAGAAAACCTGGCTCTGGCAATGGCTAACTACTTTTTAAGTATTGCACATCTAGCAAATTAACATTTGTAACATTTTGTTTTCCAGAAATGTACAGTCAATATATGTATATATTAAATAAATACTATATATAGAAATATATATATAATATTTATTTGTCATCCTTATAGTAACATGCAGTTGATAACAGCAGACCACAGACGAGAAATTTTACAGTAGAACTAGAACAGTAATTGAGCCGGGTGGGCCGGGCTAGAGTACACATCTGAGAACACTCACAGTATTTTAGGGTTCAAACACCATAACGAAGCGTTTACATGCGGTGCTCTGGTGCAGTATACAGTAGCATTTTCAGCATGGAACATCCCGCACTACATGACAGTCTCTGGTTGTTGGACCAACTGGGACAGACTGGACCTTTACAGTAACCACATATCACAGAATACGTCATACAGTCATATGGAGACGGGCAGGAGAGGGCAGGTAGCTACGCTGTACGTCGAGGCTGTGCGCGGGACCTGCAAGCACTCAGTGCCTCTGGGTTGGGGGGTGATGGGGTAGTGGAGCCCTCACATCACATACGAGTAAAAACTGTTGGGTCCTGCTAGCAGGAACAAGGAGCAAAACTTTCACCGGGAGCAGAGGAGCTCTGGGGGGAGCAACTTTTCCAGAGTAATGAAGCGGGCAAACATTTAGCTAGTTTGGGAAGAACATCTGGGCAACAGCGGTGAAGAGCTGGAAGTATTTACATGACATCACAGACCAAACATGTCTACACAATTGGATCTAAAAAGGGTCTCGGGTTTGTATATACACAGGAGGGGAGCGCGGGAGTTGTGTGCTTAGAGTGAAGTTGGGGATTGTCGAGTCTGGTTTTAGGAGCCGAGATGCCATTTTCAAGTAGAGAGAGGCACGCCAGGGATGAGGGAGAGAGGGAAGGGGAGGAGAGTGTGGGGTGTAGACTAGCTAGGAAGGGGTCTCGGTGACAGCATCTTGGGTTTTCCTTCCGCCTCCTTCCCCTTGACTGCCGCCACGTACGAGAAAAGGCAGAGGACCGAGTAACAGATCTGATGTGCCTGCAGAGGAGGAACAAACATGAGGAAGTGAGAGGGAACCACCTGCGTGCAGTTATTAATAATACAATGAACAAAGCTGGATAAGAGGCTCCTCTCGGTCTATATACTGTGGGGTATTTCAAGGCACTCTGTCAATCATTTGCCACTAATGATGGTATGATGCGCTTTTTACAAATGCTTCAGTTTTATTTGTGCTACGGGAGCTGGCATCATGACACACGTTCCTGCCGCTGGCTGGAAACCACTAATCAGCGTAGCAACTTAATGAGCAGTTTAAAAAAGAGAAGTACAAAATCACAAATCTTTAAATGTCCCTGCACTTCTTTAATAAGAAGCACTATTTGACCTTTAACCTGAAGGCTCATCATGCTATGGTCTTACTTGAGTTGTGGGAAATGTGTCACTTTTTGGCACATTATTGAGAAATGTCATCGTGGGGTTTTACAACTGCTAAAACCTCATTTTCTGAGCAAAAAAGAAGCTACAGCACTGCAGTGTGGTGGTTTGACAAGAAGCAGCGTTGAGCCACAGATACATGGAAGCGGGCATCTTTAAACGTTATATAACCTCAGGTGATGTCACTCTGCTGTTTACCTCTTGAACAGTGGGTTAAAATGCAATTTTCTTGTGTTAAAAGAACCCGTCTAATACTATAAAATTAAGAAAAAAAATCCAATCAACACAGAGACACGAGGCAGGTCTTTCACTTGTGTCAGCATACTGTCGAAATGAAATGAAAACCAAAGGCAGTTTCAGACCAGAGCTCTACAGACGACCAGTGCCCACTGGGGAGCTCGCCCCTAGAACTACGTTTACCTTCAGGGCTTTTTCCTGTTTGCATTTGCACCACCAGAGCGCACACTGATATTCTCCAGTCCACAAAAAATCTTCTATAAACTTTGAGAGTTCCTGCTTCATGTGGTGCAGACGCACAGAAAAAAGTCAGTTCTTTGACTCCAAGAGTTCAAAGAACTATGAAATGAACTCTGGTCTGAAAGCACCTTAAGTTAAGCGCTTTTATTTAAGGAACATTTCTGCTGTGTCCATCTTGTCACTGGCATTCAGCAGTCACATAGCTGTATGTATTCATGATTTCAGACAAAGGAAGAGAGGACTCACCATCGGGGTCTTGTACTTGTGGATCACCACTTCTTTAGTTTCAGGAACTACGCCGGTGCAAGAGACAAAACAGAGAATTCAAAGGCAGCAGAAACCTCAATGAGTTCATATTTGAGAGCTTTTGGGAGGGGGCGGGGGTGTGGTTATAGGGTTGGACTTTCAACAAGGTGTAAAATGAGATGTGGGCCAAGAAAAGTTCACCATAAAGGTCAATTAAAGATCAGATTGAGGGGCAGAAGGGGCTGTCTACTTTTAGCTTAGATAAAATTCAATTGTGAAATCCTGCTCATGTTGTGTTTCCTTATTGTGACTAATGAACTGATCAAATGTTCTCTTTGTCTTCAAATAAGAAAGCAAAATGTTAAATTTCAGCTTGGATTGGTTGGTGAGACGTTCATGGCCCACATGATGAACAAATACGAGCACAAATGTCATAACAAGAGAGTTTGCGACCAAGAAGGCCGCAAAGTTAATATATGAAAAAACAAACAATAAAAAGGACGACCTCCCCAAGCCCTTCCAGCCAGTGAACTCAAAGTTAAACATCACAGAAGAGTCGATACAAGAGGCCAAAATCCTTCGACCCGGGACCACGTCGCTGTCCACGGGTCAGGCTGACTTTTCATTAGTAACTGAACCCATAGCAGAGATGGAAAGGCTGAGATCTGGACAGGTGAAAGGGCTGAGAAATCCTCAACCCCCACAAACTAACTGTCCCACCTAAGATCTCCGCTTGCTGAGATACAGATGGTCAGAGAGTGATGACCACGTGAGTGATGGAGTCTGGGGTGATCTCCGAAATGAATCAGAAGCAAGTGATGGAAGAAGCAGAGGAAAAATTAGCGGTACAGAAAAGGGGAAAGAGAGGAAGAGGGGAAGAAAAAAAAAAAAAAAAATCTATGAAAAGGACTGAGTGAAGAAATATTCTGCACAGGTTTAGTTTCAATAAGAAAGGAGAAAGGTGACGACACTTTACCTGCTGGAGAATGAAGGTTTTCATAGTGGCAAAGATGAGGGCAACATTACAAAAGCAGCACAGAGACACAACAGTAACCCAGCCAGGCGCTCGACGTCTGAGCAAGTTTAAGAGTTACAGCTACTGCTCACCATTCAGTCAGGCATTTGCGTTTTCCATGAAACTTAACAGGAACCCACTAACTGTGTGACGCATCTCAGGTCGGACAGAATCCTCATACTTGAGCTGTACTTTCAGCTGCTCCCTGAAGTAGGGGGTCGCACAGCGGATGGATCAGTGTGACTGATTTGGCACAGATTTTAGACCAGATGCCCTTCGTGACGCAACCCTCCCATTCATCTGGCACTACGAGTACACTAGCTTGTGACCCCCTGAGGCTGGGTCTGTGTCTCCTCCGTAGGCAAATGTGTTAGCCACTACACCATCCTACTAATGAGACTAAATGTCTTCCTCTTCATGTATCAGGCACGATGCAGTATCGACTGCTTTTAAAGACATTCAGACTCTCCTGCTCTCTTCCCTCAGGCTGACTCAACATGGAACAGTTTAAACCAGGCCAAAAAAATTAATGGTTTAAGATCTAAAAAAAGGTTACAGTCTTATTGAAAAGGTGGCAGCTCAAATTCTAGTAACAACTTATCTAACTCAGGGCTAGAACACATCACTGCTGTCATGGAGGACAGGCTGCCATTTAGCTACGAGGGGACTAATGTTACTTGAGAGATTTAGATCTATTTATGGCTTTTGTCAACAAATGAAAACCATAATATGAGCAAAATGCCCTTAATGCTTACATATTTCCAAGCATTATAAGCTTTGATTACGTCGTTTCTGGAAAATGAGTTAATATGATGCTTTTATTTCTAATATTTGTATGGCACCTTTAAAGGGGACCTTGTCCTTATTTTCTGCTGAGTTTGTGTGTGTCTATATGTCAATACTACAGTGGTGGATTCTCATTTGAAAAATGTGCAATATTTTAAATATATAGAACCAAAATCAGAGCATTCAGACTAGTTTGAGAGCAAATATCTTTATACTGTGAGCAGAGCCACTCTACTGCCACGCTGTCCAAACCTGCTGTTTGTGGGTAGCAGCGAATCACAGAAAGCTGGCTTAAAGTTAAATAGGAAGTGTGCAAAAATGAGACTAAACTGCTTGCACCATAATCTAGTATAAGATCAATGAGGATTACTAATTACTCCAACATAAAAATTAAATTGGAAACAAGCAGAACAGGTCCCCTTTAAGTCACACATCTACACAAACTGGCATAGCTATTTATGATACACGTTTCAGCCTTCCTTCTCTACACTGCGCACACCATTTCTCGCAAACTTTGGCTTTTTATTACCTTGCTCTAAACCTCAACACTTGCATATGACTAAGCGCTAACCACACCCTCGAAATAATGCATGACGCACTTAATCGCCTGCAGACGTCAGTGTCTCAATGCTCCAGAGGAGAGCGGCTATCCAATTTAGTGAACCCTTATTAGCTTTCATCAATACATTTGCCGTGAAGCTGAGTTACTGCCGTGCCGAGTACAGGCCTAGAATCAATAGATGGTGTAATTACCAAATTCCTCCAGGACAAAGACTCCCTTCACTGTATTGCACTTTTTAATGTGACTCAGCTCTATGAAAACCTAAAAACAAACAAAAAACAAAACAAAACAAGACAGAACATTATTAACTCAACAACACTGGATGGTGAACACGTCATATTTAAAGAATTAGCCATGTTTAAACTTGTTTTATTCAGTGTGAAAGGTCAAAATAAAAGGCTACACATGGAATGCAAGCTTTGAACGGCTAAGAAAGGAAAAGAAAAAGCACACTATGAGAAATTTTCCATGATCAAACGCATACATGGGCAATGAGGAGAAGCTCAACGCTGATTCAACGTGGCTCATCAATGAAATGAATCAGAACTGGGACAGTTTTGTCATGTTTGGTGTAAACAGCATAGATACTTTTAAAAAAAAAATCTTTTCTTTATGCTCAAAGATGCAATATGGCCCATATGATGCATACATGGAAGTTCCATATAAAATGTAGACAAGGACACAAAATTAGAGTTGCCATACAGCTACAACAGGAAAGAAAAGAGGTAGAGAAAACAAAAGGAACCGAATAAGATGTAACTGCTAATAAGCAAACACAGCAGAGGTTGTGTACCTTCCGCTCCTTGCAGGGGGAGAGAGCATGGGAGAGAAATGGTTTGGATTATTATCGGACAGAAGAGCACAAACACTCGACGACACTCTGAGAGGGCACTGTCCACAGGAGCCTCGTACAGATTCAAATCAAAAATCCAGGTAAGTGGTTACAAGAGCCAATATGATTTGAAGAAAAAAAAAAAAATCCATCACCAGAGGACTCAGCCCACAAAAAACTATTAGGAAATAGGAAAGAAAAAAAAAAAGAAGACAACAAAAAAAACAAAAGAAGAAAAAAAAAAGAGAAGACTAGAGGTTTGACTAGGGTATTAAGAACTGGATTCACCTCTGTTTGCCTGGACTTTAAACATCTCAGTTCCCCCCAGAGCCCTCCATGCCTCCTCCTCCAGCAACAAGGGCTGGCACCAACGCCACTTGCTCACACAGCAGAACAAATAAATGAGGGTAGTTACTGATGGACAATAAATCCCACTATGTGCAGGATGCCTCCTCTGATACATCTCACTGCAGAGGGACCCAACAAGGCGGACGCTCACTACACTGCTTAGTTTTCAGTTAGTCTTCTTGACCCCAACATGATCTATGAGGACGTTTATTGAGCTGATGCAAATACTGTGCATGGAAATTTGTAATTAATCATGTTGTATTTGGGATTAGTAATAGTGGTCTGTTGAAATATGACAGAGCTTAGGGCTGGGCGATATATCGAGTTTTTAAAAAAATATCGATATATTTCCATACGAGATATAAGAAGTGACAATATCCTTTATATCGATATAGTCTATGTTACGTTATAATTATAGTTGTGGAGCCACAAGTTTGCCTCTCTTTCGTCCACTTTTGTCTCTACGCAACGTTACTCGGCCTCGCCTCTCCTTCACTGAATACAACTCCCCCCCCCCCCCCCATAGCTTCACCTGCAGGCAGCGACCAGATGGACACGGCATATCTCCGTTAGAGAGTTGTGGGGCTGGACGGCGTCAACGTGTTAGCGAGCTAACCGCGCTAACGAGCTAACCACGCTAACGACATGCACGGCCTAAAATACTTTCATTTTCTCAAAAGTTGACAGCGCGCCTTATATATATATATATGAATTCTGGTTGTGCTTACTGACCGCAAACCGATTTTAGGTGGTACATGGCGCTCAGCAATCTGTCAAAAAATGTTTTACGACTTTGGTAAGCTACAGAGCTGCAGCGCTTGATGGATTGCGCTTGATGGATTGTCGGAGCATTACGGCTACCGTAGTCTGGAGCCTTGCGGAGTGATACGTACTGTGCTTCGACGTAATATTACTGTATTGTGTGTGTATAAGGACCATAAATGGCACCTGTTAAGAGACATGGTTACAAAGAGGGTTTTCAAACTCAAGGCTGTCAGTCACGCAGTAGAAGTTGGGAACAGAGCAGCTGTGAAATCTGTCTTTGTTATTATGCTCAGCGTCTGTTAGTTTACATTTTGACTGCACAATTATGAGGTTTTTGTTATGCACAAAAACAACATTGTTTTCTTTTATTTATGGAGCATGATTATTTAATAAATGCTGATAATTTATTTTTGAGTAATTTCTTCATGTAAATCTATGCTGTATGTAAATAAAAGTGCCTGTGTGACATCTGGGACACAGTGTGACTAAGAACTCTTTTTGTTCTTAACTTATGGCTTTAAAAAAAATATCGAGATATATATCTTATATCGCCACCCAGCTAAAAAATATCGAGATATGAATTTTGGGTCATATCGCCCAGTCCTAACAGAGCTACTGAAATTATATACTACTAGTTTGATATTATTAGTCACATTAGGTGGGAAAAAAAAAAAAAAAAAAAAAAAAAAAAAAACTATGAAAGTAGACATGATTGTTAGTTTTGACAATGGACTGTATTTAAAAGATGGAAGAAGCCTTTAGGCTTTAAAATACCAAGATGGTCATTTTGATTTCCTGGCATTTCAAAAATCATGTGGCTCTGTCTAAAAACAAAAACAAAAAAAACTTCAAAACTATCATCTGATATTCCACAAGTTTTCCAAAAATGGAGTTACTCAGCATATAGGGAATTTTTTCCACAATGTACTGAATCACATGAGGGGACTATATATATATATATTAAAAACTACCACTTATACCTAGAATCTGAGTAATTTTGAACCCCACAGCTCAATATTAGCACACCTGGCTGTGTAGCAAAACAAAGTTTACACACATTTTAATGCGAAAGCTGCTACACCATGAGCCAAAGCTAGCTAGATGTGATTGATAGATAAAAATCCTTCTAAACACATACACACTGAAGAAGATGAATAATTACTGCAGGACTGAACGGGTCGTTGATGGGATGTTGAGCAGAGGTGCTGCAAGTCAGAGCGGGGTAGTGTACGACTGTGCAGAGTGTGGAGAACAGGTTATTGAAAGGGTTTCAGGCCTGAGAAGGAGAGTTGGGGGGGTGAAGGGTGGCAGACCGATGTGGAGCAGTGTGGACGATGAAGGAGGTTAACTAGGTTCTAGTTTTAAACCTGCAGTCTTTCTAATGGCCACCAGGGGCTGTTTCCTCTGGCTGCAAAACCAACTGAATATGTAAAAGTTAAGTGGAAAACAGTACATTATTTAAGGCTATTATTTAAGGTACCTGTCAGTTCCTTGGTTGGATCTACTTGTCATGTCTGGTTTGTCATGTTTGGTTTCAAAGAAATCAAGATGACAAGGGCCAAAACGTTCAAGTCGACACTTCATAAACAGGGTCTACAATATCAGAGTGGCTATATCCGTCTTTAATATACAGTCTATGATTGCTGACCAGCCAAACATTTACACACATGTATATATCTACAGTCAATAGTTTGCATACACTAGGTTGTTTCTTTATTTTTGGTTATTTTCCACATTTTATCTCTACTGTGATTTGTGAATAATTACTGTAGAGTTATTCACCGACCAACAGTAAGTTGAGCTCGTTTTGCTGTAGTACTGTGCTGTCCACCAAATATGTGTATCTTGGGTATACCTTACTTTTCTACAACATAATTGTTTAAGATAAATCATTAATAGCTCACTGAGAGAAAAACTAAATTATAATCTTTTTTCTTGTTTAGACTAAATTTTAAGACATTTAATCAGATTTTTATTAAATTCAGTTCATGAGAAATATGCATGCCCTCACTATGCCCAAAATTTTGACTGGTATTGCATTGGGCACCATCATGAATGAAAACTAAATAGAACAAAGTTCCTCATTACTATCCAAAAACTTGTGTTTGGGCATTTTGCTTCTAATTAATCACAACATCCAAAATATAACAAGGTACAATTAAGTCTTTTGTATAATACTGCAGTGCATGTAATTAAAATGGGAGAAATTTATGCGCTAACAGAAAAATTATATTTCAGTTTTTGGGGGGTGGAAAGTGGGTCCAATGACACGTCTCTGCAGTGTGATGGACCGTCCAAATTACCCAGAACACCACTGCTGCAGAATTTTCTAAAAGGAAAAAACAAAAACAAAAAAAACGTAGGACCTCGGGTGAACTGATGCCAGTTTAAAGATAGTGGGTATCTAACAATGAACACTTCTACCCCTAATTTGTATTATTCAGCATAGTTCAATCAGAGCTACACATTTTAAATGAACCTGTGGAAACAAAGCACCCAACTATCGCTACTGCTCAGACATGAAGACAACACATGAAGATGTTCAAGGGGTCCAAACTTAAAATCAAAGGTTGCTATAAAATAGCCAATTATTAATGAAAAGTCTTTTCTCAAGGTCATCCGTCTTACCACTGTGGAACGTCACTCTTACACACACACGAACAGATTAACATCTCCTCCCACACAGTAACTCAACATGAAATCTGAGCACCACAGATGTCAAAAGAAACTTGTGTGGAAGGATGGGTTCATTTTTTTGGCAAAGACATGCACACAAATAAACTCTCTCTCTCTCCCTCTCTCTCACACACACACACACACACACACTCTGAGGGGGGGGGGGGGCAAATCCAAAAAAAAGCAAAAGCACAAACAGGAATTCTTCCTCTATGGGAAAAACAGGTATGAGTAGATGCCAATCAAATGTGTTGTAAAGATTTTCTTAGTGATAGAGGAAGACGTCACACGATGAAAGGAAATGATTCAGAGGCAAACACGACAGACGAGCGGAGAAGGTGGTCAGAAGGACGATGAAGTCTGAACCATCATGAGTGATTCTACATTGTCATGCCCTTCTGTGAGATGAGACGCAGTTTCTTTGCAGTAGAACTGGTCTCTTACCTGGCTGTGCATGAATTTAAGGTTGATTCCCTCCAGTGTGACCTGCAGTAGTCCACCTTCACCAGTCTTCATGTCCTGGACGGGGAACTCGCCGCCCAGTTCGGGACCTGAAGGATGGACACAGGAACAGGAATGTCTGAAAGCTTGTCACATGTTCTTCTTACCTTAAACAACCTGGAAGTACTTGGAAATTTCAAAACTGCAGCAGTGCTTTATTAAACTTTAGGTCTGTCCATGTTTTGTGTTATTGTCAACATATCTATATCTATGCAATACTGACTGCTCTAAAATATTTAATTAATCAAAATAAAATACTATTTTGTACTACTGAACAATCAAACTCTCAAAAGAAACAAATGTCCATGTTAAAGAGAATAATGAATGAAATAAAATGCAAAAAGGAGCCTGTGGTTGCTCTAACTCACTCCATACCTGGTTTAATGCTTTGCTGTCTTGCTGCAGCCCTTTCCATACTGTCTTTAACACAGTAGTAGAGTTCACGACACTGGAAAGCAATCAGAAAGTTATTCGATTTTAGAATCTTCTTAAGTCAATTTAACACAAGAGATGCAGACACAAGAAGCCTCTGACCTTTTTGGTATAGAACTTATTCAGCTGCGTCTCTTGGCCGTTGCGTCTCCAGAGACACAGCACCTTGGTCTTGGGGCAGTAGGTCATGTTGATGAGTTTCTCGTACCACCAGCGTTCATAAACGGTACCGATGTTGCTGCGCAGGACTATGCAATCATCGCAAACCTGGAACAATAAAGCACAAGTAAAATAAGCACACTCTTTCTATGTTCAGGAAAGTTTCCGACACTCTGAGACCATTTGATATGTTAGAAAAATATCCTTTGCTACAACCTTTGCGTTATGCTACAGGCACACTGGTGAAAACAGTGGTTTAAGACCACAACATGACCTAAAATTACTGCGACTGTGTAATGAGCTTCCAATCTCATCTATGAAATGGTTACGTCAAAGACAGGGACTAAGTCTGCAACCAAAAATGGTTGCAACTTTAGTGCGCCAATTTGGCAGTGAAATGGTCTCAATCTGCTATTGGTTGGAGGTCAAGTCGGCAGTTAAACAAACTCCATTTATGATAATGTGAAATTTACAAATCTGTTGCCATTTGCATACACAGAAATGCACATCATCTACTTACATTTAGAGTCTAGCCAGAACCTCAACCATCTGAAATTACTTCACAAATAGTGACATAGTTGCTGCATTACACCAATTTAACTGCAAAATAATATAAGCACTCTGCAAACTTGCTTTTATCTAGGACCAGTGTAACAGTTGAGTCCCCTGCTGCAACGAGATACACAATCTTTTTGAGTTTGTTACAATCAGACCAAGTCAGAAAATGATTGTTTGGAGATCGGTTGTTCCCAACAGGCGACCTGTGCAATTGTCCGGAGGTTGACGGCGGTTATGTGCTCAACCTGTGAGCAAAAAGTTGTAACTAGTAATCAATCTGACAAACCACAAATTCTTCCTAGTCACAAGCAGAATGCCCTCTTATTTTTACTCTAATGTGACCAAGTCATTAGGGAGACAGTACACATAAAATGCAGACTTTGCATACCTCCATGAAAAAGATGTCTCCTGTAGTATCAGTGCCAGCATGAACAACAAATGTTTGTTTCTTGATGTGACGGCTTCCGCTGGGCCTGATGGACAGCTCTCGGCCGTTCTGCAAATGTAGTTCAGCACATATTTCATCAAAACAATGAACTGAAGTTTAACTGGGTGAAATAAAACAAATACAAATTTTTACCATTTGAGCCAGTTTGTCAAGTATCTCGTTGATCTCTTGGCTATACGTGAGGCCGATGTGGGACTTGCCCATCAGGCGCCTCACTTTCTTCCTGATGTCATTTTTGCTCACCTACATGAAAACAAACAAAGACAAACCTCAAAGGTTGAGATATTCACAGGGAAACAAAAATTTGTGTATATTAACAAACAGTTTTACTGTGCTTTGAATGAACTGACAAAAAGCACTCCATACTTTCATCATTAGCATGTATGCAATCATGTTGTGCAGCAGGGTGGCCAAAAGTCTGTCTTCATCATCCTCCAGGCGCTTGCGGTCATGTTCTCCCAGTGACAGGTATCTGTGTCGACATGCAACACAGAAGAACTTATTCACAGTCCACAATGAGTTCCATGGAGTAGATATGAAAACGGTGATGCAACATAGTGTAAAAACCAAGACCAAGAGAGAGAGAAAAAAAGCATATGAAAATTAACATAAATCACACTGGCTGAACTAAAACAATGGCCAAGTGGAACCTTTCAATCATCTCCTGAGGTCCTTGGTCCATGCCCATGCCCTCACGCTCCAACATAACAGCATCTAAGAAGGCATCCTCCCAGAATTGCACCTGGTCCCAAAGTGTGGAGCGCTCCTTACCTAGAAACATCAAGAAGACAGATGAAGCTCCCGAACTTTGAAAATCTTCTCTGTCTGCACCTTGGCTGGTAACATATTAACACAAACTACACCACATGCAGCCACAAGTGCAAGCTCTTTCAAAGACTTGCATACATTTCTATAACAGGAGAAAATATGCGTGTATCGGGGTCTGATACATGCTGGTCGTTAACACATCTTACACACAATAAGGTTTACTGGAACATTTGGATGAGCATAATTAAGCGCACATCAAAACAGGTCCAATGAAAACTAAACCAAAATGGTTTAGTTAAAACACACACACACACACACACACACACACACACACACACACACACACAGCAGGTACAGTGTTGTCTGCTGCAGCTTTTAAGTGCGGTTTTTGTAACCTTTCCAAAATAACAAGTTAGTGGAGCTTTTTCCCCCTTTAGCCTCAAATTAGTTGCTTTCACTTTCCATTACATCATTTTTTCTCACCCCTATTACAATGTGGTAATTGGTCACTAGGAATCTTGACATTTAACAGTATCACTCATCAGCTGGTTGCTTGAGTGTGTTCAGCTGGTAATTACATCTCTAACAGCACTTAAAGGTAACACTCATCCAGTGTGCAAACCCATGAAATGTTAGGCTGTTAGGTTAAAATAAAAGTTAGAGGGAAAATGTTTGTGAACAGAAAAATCAAAGAAACATTAACTAAAAGCTCCTAGTTTAACTGTGATCTTCCTGTGAGACATCTTCCTATTGCTTACATGCTCTACCCCTCTGTATGTTTAACACAGATGTGCAAGGAAAAAAGAAAACCCCACAGAGACTAAACACAGAGCTAGCTGGGGTGAACCGTGGATACGCTCCACAAACACAAAGGAATTAAAGGGCAAAGGCAAGAGATCAGCCCTACTTAGTGAAAAGGTTTCCATGGCAGCATCCTCTAGTTGATCCCAAACGGAGCTCTTATCACGGCCTGGAAGAATTCCCCATGAGGAGCAGCAGGAGGGAAAAAAAGCAGCAAAAGCAGGAGGGGGTTAGGCGAAGAGGTGAGTAGGTTTAATGGCAACAACAAAAGCGGAGCGGGTCGAAACCCCACACGAGAGGAACAAAAACAAGGAGAAATGGACAAAGCAAGCCCAGATATTCACAGATCTAGAACTTGGCTGGCTTGTTATTTTATAAACAGCACTCAAGGAGATGAGCCACTATCTTAAGTTCTTACTTTAGTTTGACATTCTGTTTTGTTACACAGAGTCACAGTTAGATACCATTTTTTCTGGTGTTCTAAATTACAGTCATTCAGAAAAAGTCACAGACAAGTGCCACCTTCAGGGGTGTTAATTCATCAGCAAAGAAAATTAGTCATTTGCACAGGTTAGGAAGGAGTGACAAATTAAAGGAAAAACTTGGTAGAGAATAAAGCATTTCTATCTTAATAATGGGAGTGATCAAAGATGACAATTGTTCCAGCTATAAGGCCTTGTGGGAGGGGCTTCACAATTAGAAATATCTGTATACGCTTTTATATAAAGTCACCAAAATTTTAACCAAATGTATATCTATGGAGATGTTGGACTCCATTGAGTCCAAAGTCAACAGCACTCTGAACCACCATGATGAAAGCATCAAATGGGGGAATGTTTTTTGGAGGAGTGATGTTGGAGCCTTCAGTGGCGTTCCAGACACTTGAAGAATCAATGGAGAACACTGAAACTGTTATACTGGCATGTAGTGGGCTACTACTATTATTTAAATTATCTTTACAGTTTATTTTATTTTTTAGACAAAACAAAACAGCTTTTAACCTTTAGCTGTAGTTTACTGGTTTGTAGCATTTAACATTACATAATCCTAAATCATCACATGTCTGACTTCTGCTTTGCTCTATTATAAGCAACTCCCAAATTAGTGAAAGTTCACTGTGATTACATTAACTGGCAAACCAAATTAGGAAGTTGCGTAAGTTAAAGTAAGTAAGGGGTAACTGAAAGTGCTGCCGTCTTTACTTTAGTGGAAAGACCAATTTTAAGTTGTTAGTACAGCAACAAAGAACAGAAAGCAAGTTTTTACCAAGCATCAGCTGTTGGGGCAAACTGTAAGAGAAAGCCTTAGAACAAGAGAGCAGGAGCCTACCCAGCAGGCCTTCAAAAAGGTAAATCCTCATACTGGTGTCCTCGATGGGCTGTGCAGGCAGCCCCTTTGCCAAGGCAGGTAAATGATCTTTTACACCAGGTTTCAGAGTATGGGTCTTCCCCTTTGGAAAAAAGACAAAGTGAATCAGAAGTTATTGCAATAACCCCAAATATGTTCGCAAATGTGCAAATATAGAAAACTAGCTTAAATTCATTTAAATACTTTGACACCACTTGGGTTTTAACGCAACACGAACACTGAATTGCTGGAAGCTGTAGGTTTCCTTAGTTTAATCTTAGCTAAAGAAACAAAAACTATTTTCCACTTCAACTTTTTCAGGTTTTAACCTCTACTGGTTGTAACTGAACTTCAACTGAACCTTGAAATCCCACCAAGGCCCAGTACCTTTTGTGAAGCTTTCACTTATTTTAACTTGTGAAGTCATAAACACAGCAGTGAGTCCTTTACTTACAAACACTGAGCTGGTGGCTGGGTTGGTTTCAATCTCGCTGTCAGAAAGAGTCCCCCTGGACTGAGTTAAATGAGGGGCGGTTCTCCCGCCAAGGCCATCGCCTGCTGTGCTGCTCAGATCACTGTCAGCTCCGAGAGTCTCTCCAGAGCTATTGCTTATCTACAAAGTAAGAACCAAGGTGTAAGAACAATACAGAAGTGGGGAAGGTTTATTCTTGGGAGTATTTAGTTACTAAAAAAAAAACATTTAAAAAAGAAAAAAAAATAAAAAATAAATAAATCATGCAAAATAAATTAAACAGTTATGCAACATATTCCTCATCTTAACCCAGCACTACACCAGTTTTAAAAACCACCTTAATCAGATATACCTTGAAATTATGTTTTTTTTCTGTGTACTTTTATCAACCTCTCACATTGTGGAAGAAGTTTGGCCACAACACACTTCTTTACTCTGATACTGCTGTTTCTGTTCATTGAGGTTTATGTGCATTTCTCCTATGCACAGCTCTGATAAAGACCAACCACATCATTTCAATCATAGTGAGGTCTGGGCTTCAACTGGTCCATTGCAACATCTTAATTCTTTTCGTTTTCAGCTGCTCTGCTGTAGATTCACTGCTGTGCTTGGGATCATTGTCCTACTGCCCTACAAGCTTTAGCTGGAGAACCAATAGCCTCAGATTTGACTCCATGATATTCAGTGACTGTGAGGTGCCCATTTTCATTCTTCTTAACATCACTGTATGATGACTACATGTTTTTAAATGGTTGCACTCTTTGAGAATGACATCTGCATCATTTTTATATAATTACTTTTGTTCATGGAGAGGCTGAAAACTCATCATCTAAGGACATTTGGCATTTTCAGTCTTCACTAAATCTATAACCTAGCAACAGCAACGTCACAGCTCTCAGAGGACTGGTTTGTTTGATTACAGCTAACAATATGCTAACACATACCACCCACATTTCTTGCTTCTTTTTTTTTTTTTTTTTAATTACTTTGTAGGTGGAATAAACAGAAATTTAGTGACTAATATCTGAGTTGGCCATGCCCTACCACTGTGCTGGCCTCTGAGTCCTGGCTGGTGCTCCTTGTCAAGATTGGTGGCTCTGAGCTTGCTACAGATTCAGTGTCACTCTTCTGTAACCCAAAAGAAGAAAAAAAAAAAACAATACAGTGGTATTTTTATATGTAATGGTATTTTTAAGGGAAGCAGTTTTATGACATTTATGGAGCAACATCAAAACTTGAATACTACAAGAATTACAGGCTCTGGCAAAAACATATACAAAGACTGGGGAATTAGATTGAACTATTAAGCTTTTATATTTTAAACCTAGTTTAATCTTCTCTATGCTTCACACAGGTTTTCGCACAGTGCTGCATATACAAACCTGAGATCCAGATGTTACACTCAGGCCACTATCAGCACTGATTTGGGACTTCTTCTCCTCTGCATCTGTCACCTGGGGGCGCTGCTGCTTTGCTCCTTCTGACCCTGCAAAATAGGCATGATTATAAGCACATTTTCATGAAGACAACTACGCTGCCTTCTTACCTTATTCAGAGCCGCCTCACTCAAAGCCAGCACAGCACAGCGACACTGACGCTACATCCATCTGAAGTGCCAAAGCCTCAATTTAAACATTGCATTGCACTTGTGCACAGCAAAGCATACAGTATAACACTAGCTTATCAAAGTTTGGTATCAAAGACTTGGTGCCTTAACCTCATTCTAGCTGAAAAATACTGTAAGAAGAAAAATTAATAATTCCTGCATCTTAAAAAAAAAAAAAAAGTTCTAATTATTTTATTTTTATCTTTCCATATAAAATACTGGTGTTATAATGAAAAAAAAAAAAAAAAAAAAAACAGCTTAAGTTGTTCAAGACCAGACAGAGAAAAGACAGAAGGGGCAAGCAGAGTGCAGTAAAATTGGGAAAAAGTTACAAATGAAAACAAAACTGCCAGAGCGTGTGACATTACGTCTCAGTCAATGCTGCAAATGTGGCCCAAGTTACACCAAAAACAGACACAGGCAGTTAGGCATGCAGACAAACTGATGGACGGTAAAGGAGACATTTTCTGTTTCAAGTGTGATTTGCAATTTGTTCCGTCACCTCCGCAGGTGCAGATGGTGACGAGTACATCCTGACCCTTCCTTGTTCCTTTTTCATTTCCCCCCCTGGGATTTTGTGACATTTAACTTTTCTAACATTTCATAAGGCTTTTAAGTGTACCTGTGAAATATTGGCTGCAAACACACAGTTTACAGCAAGCCACTTGAAACTGGAAAGAATACAGTTAAAAGAGGAGGACAGGGCAGCAGGTATTCATATCTGTTCATCATAATGCATGTTTGCAAGGAAAAAGAAACACACTGGTAAAACAAAATGACATATTGCTGGAGCTAAAGCCAGTAACTAAAATGAAATTCCCATTTTTTTAAATGTCAATTAAGTTCCACAAGATTTTGGAAACAGTCTCTATTAAACACAGCATGGCATTTTTGAAAATAAAAGGCTTTCTTTTCCCTAAAAGTATTGTATTTGTGTAAAATGCTTTAGCCTTAATTATTTTATAGAAAAAAAAAAAAACAGCCTGATACACATTTTATTTGTAAGAGTAAAATCAAGACCTGTGTAACTATATTTCTTGGGTTATTCTCCTTCATTTCTTTTTTATTTATTCATGTATAAAAGATCCTGGTAAGTTTGAACAGGTAGACAGAAGGCAGCAGGAAAAAAAGGTCAGCAGCTGAACACCCTAATCCTTTTTTTGTTGGGTTTTTTTGGGTGTGTGAAAAGTCTCTTACTCTGTTGTTTTTCCATAGCTTTTTGCTTATCCTGGTGCTTGCTCCACAATTCTACCCAAGATGCATTGCAAGCAAGGAGAGAAAGACAGAGAGAGAGTCAGAGAGCTGGTTGAAAAGGCATGTATGGTGGATGAGCATCAAAATCAAAAGCAAAACAAAGTAAGCATTGAGAATCTGTCAATATTGACGGGAGGTATTTTGTAATGTTTGCATGTAGCTCTGCTTTAATCTGGAACATTTTAAAAAATAGAAAAAACTTTTTTTTTTTTTTACGTTGAATCCATCATGTGTAACAGCTACTAAGGGAACATTACAACACACCCGTAGTTCCTGGCACAAAGTCCTGGAGAGCCACACAGTGACGTCAGAATGAGCTTTTGCTCTAATTACAGGCCACTGATTTGCATTTATTGCATTTGTCTGGCTCTCCAGAGCACAAGTAAGACAGCAAGAGAGAGAGATCAGGAGCTAGAAAGAGAGCGAGAGAGGGAGAGAGATGGATGATTTGGAAAAGAGCATGGGATGAGGTTGAGAGGCCGATTAGCCAGCATGTGAAATGGAGCAGTTGCAGAAGCCAGGATGCAAGTCTCACAGCTTTCTGTAGAATTGAAGGTGCAGCTTCTAACAAGAAAAGAAGGGGGTATGGGTAGGAGAGGCGTCAGGGTGGTTTAGCTGAGAAAGTCCCCTGTATACAGACCCAGAATAACTTTTGGAAATTGAAATCCTGAAGAGATTATTAAAGATTTTTCCAGTTACTTCCATCTGGACCAATAGAAAAGCTTCTTAGGTGACATTTGCATTCTTACTGGGACTGTTTACTGGGGAGTGATTCTTCCACCCACCATGCTGAGAGCAAAGGGAGCTGCTATTTTCTACAGCACGCCTTGCAGAAAACCTGCAGTGAGGGTAGTCTCGACTACTGATGCGCATACCTCTGGGTTTCCCTCATCCACTACTGCAGATTTACGTATTGGAAGACCAAAACAATGACATGCATTCAAGGTGCCGAGAGGCTAACGACAGAACTCTGGGAAGGAGGCAAACAGGGGCACAGATGTTTAAGGGAAGGGAGACAAGCACACGCAGTCCAGGCTGAAAGACAGGGATATATTCCAGACACTTTGCAAGGCTTTCATCATGTCTGCAACCAAGGCCTCATTCTGAATTTGAATTTTGAAAATCATCTAAGCAGAACATTATTGTTATTATTGTTGTTTTGGTTTTTTAGTTTGGCTGCCCACTCTTGCGATTATTTTTAGTCAAAATGTGTGGAATATTATTGCCCTGCAAGAATCTGAGTCTGGGACAAGTGAGGGGATCTTTCTTTGAGACGGCTGGAGGAGGGGAGGGAGACTGGTATTAAGGGTGATGAGCTTGTAGGGGGAGGGGATTTTTACAGTGCACATGCAACCGGGCTGGAGTGGTGTACACACCAATCGAGGCAATAAAGTTCTCCTCATTCAGACTCCGGGTATCAAAATGGCGGGCTCCTTTGCCCGTTGTGTGGTGTGGCAGCTGCAGGTGGGGAATATTCAGAAGGCCCTGAGGTCTGGCAGTCTCCATACGACCAGAAGGACTCTCTTTACTCCCTGGGCTGCCAGCACTGTCTGTGGGGCTTCGCTTGCGCTTTTCTGGGTCTACCGAGTTACGGAAATTAAGGGGCCAAAAACAGAGGTCATCAAAAATACAGAAAAACAAAATAAGCGGTGGGTTAAACTGGGAATCGATTAAAAGTAAGAAAAATCACACTTTTAGTGCTTCGAAGTCTAACATGCAACACAAAGCCTAATATAAACAGTGCAAAGACGGACAAGTGTTAGTAGCACAGGCTCGCTGCCGTTACACTCCTCAGCACAAAGAATCTTAAACAAGCTGAGAAAAGTAAAAAATAAATAAATAAATAAAAAATATTTTTAAAAAATCCTCTAACTCGCTCATTTCCACTCTTCCGTGTTAAAAGCATGAGGCATACCTTTGGTTTGATAATGTGTACGTGCTATTTCCAGCAGGCTGAATACACTGGCCATTCCCCCGAGGCCTGCATTAGTGTAGGAGTGCTCCAGACTGGAAACGGTGCACTTCAAGATGTCCAACATGCCTTTGTACACCTTCCTGTTCACCTCCTGGAAACAAAACACAGTAACATGGTTTCTACTGAAAAACTGAATAGAAAAATACAAACAACACTACAAGCTTCCATCGTCAAAGACCATCATTTCAAAACCTTAAACAAGTCTCAGTTATTAAAGGCAAACAATACTTTGAACAAATCCCAGATTGAAACACTTCATATATAATATATAATCTCATGGAATTATTATTCCAATAGTTATATTCTGAAAATTAAAAAAAATCCTCGAAGTTCACTGTTCTTCTAAGTGTTTATACACCATAAAAACATGCAGGATAAGTTGCTCTCGAAAATCTTGTGTGATGGAAGCAGCTGCAGGAAGCCAACGGTGGGACCATCACTCAAACTCAAAGAGTACCAACCAGGGATGGGTGGAGAGGGCAGAAAGGATACCATAATGTTATACATTAATGTATGTATGTATACATTATGGGGGGCTAGGACTCTTATTGAAAAGCTGTTCTTTTGTCACTTTTTGCAGTGATTATGTTTCAAACGAAATAACGACCGCTAGTGAAAAAGGAGAAGAAAACCTACAGCCAAGCACTTTTAACAGATAAGTGCTTTATAACATGCTGCAGAGTGGTGGAACTGTGGTTAGCTTATTTTGTTGCATCTGTATATGCAAAAGCCTGGCAGGTTGACATCAAACACAGCAGAGCCTTAGAATACTGTTTCAGAACTTCCTTCTATATTGTTCTGGCTCAATACTGGACCAATTCCAAATGTTTTTGTCCAGATTAATCATTTAGACTAAACAAAATGAGAAAATATAGCCCAGGTTTAAAAAATACTCCTGGTACAGGCAAGCGCTGTCATGGAGTAATGAATAAGAACAAAGATCTCACCACATCCCGAATGATCTCCTGCCTGGCGTCTTCCTCCGACTGGACGGCTCTGTTCAGCTTACTCAGCACAAACACACGAAGCTGCTCGTTCTCCAACAGGCGGCGCACCTTTTTCATATTGAGCCAGCCCACTCCCTGACCATCCAGAACACTCTGCACTACTTCCTTAAGGAACTGCTGGTTCTCACTGAATGGACATAACACAGGTTCAGTCACACTAAACACAGCTTCAGTCACACTAAACACAGCAATTACACAACAATTAAAACGCATCCAATCTAAAGCCTTTAGCTTAACAAACACAAAAGAATTAAGAAATACTTTTAATCTAAAATCGTTTACTACCTTGTGTTGTTTACCCGGCCCTGAGGAGAGGGCGATTCTCTTTTCACAGTCGGACTGTGTTTGATCACTGAAGACTTCTGGTCAACAAGTGCTCGAGGTGCGCGTGCGCCTGGAAGAACAACCATGACAATTATGTTTCTAATACATCACAAAATAATAACACACATAAACTACAAACTACTAGCTCGCTACACAGAGGAGCACTGGATTAGACTCACACAGAGGCACTTGCTAACCAGGAATTGTAATCCGGGGGGGGGGGGGGGGCTTTCAAATCAGATTTTTATAAGATTCAACATCAGATAGGAAAGAAAGCAGTTTACATCACTTTGTGAAGAGGACAAACACTGAAGGTTATCTACTGCTGAACACACAAATTACTGGCGCTGCTAGAGTCTATTATTACAACAGGAGAAGTGAAGGACAAATCAAACAGGGACATGGTGCAGACACTCTTCTTCTCTTGCTCTCTACACACAAACACACACAGGAGTCCTAATGGTGCTCTTGGTGGTGGCAT
The DNA here is from genome assembly GCF_900408965.1 of Simochromis diagramma. NCBI lineage: Eukaryota > Metazoa > Chordata > Actinopteri > Cichliformes > Cichlidae > Simochromis > Simochromis diagramma. Next base: position 3,003,186 of record NW_024387075.1, read on the forward strand.
CACACATTAGCAGAATAGTGATTTGAGGTCAGTGGGAGGACAGTGTGTAGCAAAACTACATCAGTGATAACATGCATGAAGGAAAATAAAGACGTGAGTGGATGGATACCACAATGCAGTAGATGTTAGGACTGTGGAAATCATTTCATCATTGTAGTATAAAATGATTCAAGTCCAAGTATTGCAATTTCCATCCATTTTAAACCTTTACCTAACTGTGTGTAAGAAACCTAAACGCTGTTACACATTCAGCCATTTCAGACAAAATAACTTCCACTGATCTGATATTTTATTATTGTTTTTCTATTCCAGCTACACCGTGTTGACTCAAACTACACATTTCAAACAGCCTTTCCTAATGGAACCCGCTCCTTCTACGACTCACCCTGTATGTGCCGGCGTTCATGCTAAATACTAATGTGCGACACACCTGTTCGGTTATGTCAGTTAACAATTCCAGTAAAAATTATTCAAACACAACAGGTGCATTCTCAACAACACTAAACCAAAAAAAAAAAAAAAAAAAAAAGCATTAAATGGAGCTTTTTCACTATAAATGTAACATAGAAATAACAAAAAATAGGCATAAGTGGAGGAAGCCTGACATTGTGTTCAGTCTGGTGGCCCAGTTCTAAAATTGGTCAAAGGTTCCTTTCATTTGCTGACAGAGCATGCTGGTTCAAACACAGAAACTCTGCTTTGACTCATCTGCAACTAAAATGGCCAGTCATGCTGTGGCAGCAATAACCAACAATATGAAAGGATGCTGTCCATTATAACCACACATACAAACATAACACGCGGGAGCGCATCAAGCTTCAGCAGTTTTTAAGACTGGGCTGGGTGAGGAGCATCCCCCTAAAAGAAGGGGATGGAAATCTCTCTTTTTTTTCTTTCATCACAAGCTTGTTTACTTCCACTTTTATATGGCAGTGGGGATCTATTGTTTATTTCTGTTGTTGAAGTTTTATTGGAGATCAATGCTGCGACTGCACAAGAAGAATTTTTCAGCATGCTTTAGTCTGAAAACCAATAACTCATAGCTGTTCTTTCGGTTTTCCTTATGATTTATTGTGGAAGGGATGGCAACTGAAGCAGCACTTGAAACACGGGGAATTTTCAAGTATGATGAATGTTGCAGCAGGAAGAGGGTGGAGACTGCGTATGGACTCTGTCCACTATGAATATGAACAGATAAGTCTGAGGCCAAATGAAAAGAAGCTTGTTGGAAACTCAGCTTCTCTATTCGGAGACTCAACTTTCATAATTTTTTGTTTGTGGCTTCTTAAAGAAGCTAGAAAACAGGGGTAAAATGCTCGGAAGACCTGAGTTTAAAAATAAACTGGAAGCGAGATCAATCTGCATACCAGTCTGAAGCCTGGAAATAATATACAACTGTAAAAGCAGGTCAGGGTACAATCATTGGTCAGATTTTTGCACTGACTGAGCCAGGTGGAATAACAAATTCTGTCAATAAATCAGAAACACTGATTCATCATGATACAAATGAAATAAATCTGCAAAAATATAACAGGCATAATTTTAAGATATGATTTATAGTTAAGATATTATTTGTGGATCAGGTGACAGAGTTGGTTGCCCCACCATTATCAAAGGAATCAGTGGGTTCTCATTCCTAGCATTAGTTTCAATGTCTCCCCCTACGATGCACCTCCCTGTCTATTCCTGGGAAGCTTTTCTTATTACACATATTCTGATTGGCTGGTGACTGCAAAGTGCAGCCTGCATAGAGCTCTACTGCACAGTCATTATTTAAACACCTCTTCTTGTTTCGATATGTTTTATAGGGTAGCCAGCTCATCCATCCATAGGCAGGTGTGCTTAGCCAACTTCTCCATCACCAGGCACTAACTGCCTTTTTGCTTCACCTCACCCTGAACATGAGTCTTCACCATAGGCTGGGACATCCCACCATTTAGCTATGCAGTAAGGTAGTTTCTTTGTACAGTTTAGTATGCCAGCTAACACATGCTGTCCTTTTTGTCAGTACTGTACTTTGATTTGTTCTGTTGTTGGTCTGTCTGACAGAGTGGCCACAGACCATTTGTACCATATGCTCTGCACTTTGCCTGCACTCATCAGAGGGAGGCAAAAGTGGCCTCCCTCTGATGAGATCTCTGTAGGCAGACGGGCCATCCTTTGACAGCCAGCAGACTGCAAACATGCTAACCCTGCTGGACAATAAATTCCACTTTACCTGCCCACAGCCAGCATGCCAACAGATGATGGAGTTCCATCCGGGCCGACTATACCTTGGCCCAATGTAGTAACAGAAACCACCAGATCAATTAAAAAAATTAAGAAATTGTCCCAGGCCACCAGCATGGCAAAAACAATGTTTCCTCCATGTCGCTGCTTTCAAAGCGGAGCTATTTGAGAACGTGGCCCCTAAAACTGACCCAAATATGAGGTAGGAGACTAATGTGACTATGGACATTTGCTTCAGCATGCAACAGTCTCAAGTCCTGTAATGTGCTCTTGTATAATACTACTGGTGTTCCCAGAGCTATGGTCAAAGTTCCAGTAGCCCTATTCAGGAAGCATGCTGCAGCTGAGGTGTAAAACAACCTACACATGTGATGTATTTCTTACATCCTTTTATCCGTCTTGTGTTTCATTTGCTTCTCTGGGCTTAATAGTTTTATAACATATTGCTCTCATTTCCCTGTGATTGCTGAAAATATCCTCATTTGTTTTAACATTTTGTGATATTGCTAGTGAAATAGATGAGGTTAAACATACTGTGGCGTGAACAGTTAGTCTGAGAAAGAACAGTCACTATGAATGGCAGTGCGATAAGACAACACTGGACCTTTAATGACAAACACAGTGACTGAAATGGAGAGAGACACGAGGAATGCTGGGAGATGTAATTGACTGGCTTGGAGAAGCATGCAGCTCACGCGATAAAAGGGCAGAACCCACCTTCTCCGCTCCCCGGGCCGGCCTCTGTAATTATCTCCATTAGAGAATTTAGCCCAAATACTGCACACAAAACCCAGAATTAGTGCCGCGAAAAGGTGGACAGAGAGAGGGACACCGGCCCAGACACAACCAGTCTGAACATCAACCCATAATACAACACACATGCACACTCAACATGGCGTCAAACAATAGAAAAAAAAAAATATTTTAGGGGAAAAAAAAAAAAAAAAAAAAAAAAAAAAAGTAGACAGAAAAGAGAAATACACAGTATGTACTGATGATGGTGTTGACCCTGAAAATGTTGGATAAAATGAACAATGCCAGCAAGATGTTCAACATTTACAACCCAAGTAAGAGCAGAGTATAGCTCATACTTTGTTGTGCACACATCAGTAGCCTGAACCACATGAATAATGCTGAACAGTTCAACATAGACAGTGTAAATCTAGTGCAATGGACTGAGTCCCTTCTTTTTGAACATGTGCATGAAGGAATTTATCACTAAGTGATTATCTTGTTTCAAGAATTAAAAACCAAACCAAAATAGAAAGCAGTAAAAATACTCAAATCTAAAATCATATTTGTTAAATAGTTCATTAAATCAAAAAGAAAACGCCACCAAACAAGCAAACAACATAATAGGTTAAGAGACAAGCGGCCAGTGGGAGATAAACAGAGCATTCAAAGACTTAAATGTTACTCCATTATATATAAGGACTTGACATTTTTCCTCTAGCGGTAATGATGAGCAGATGCCACACCAATAACAGATTATAGTCAAAAATATTTTGACTGTAAATGTGTGCGTCACAGTGCATCAAGAAGACTCCCAACAGGCACACAAAGAGGGATGGCAAAGAAACAAAGGGGAAGGTAGGGGTTTAGATCTGTGGTGTTATAGGTGTGTCTTAGTCTAAGAAAAAGAGGTATAAAGATAAGCAGAGGTCACTTCAAGGTTAAAGAAATGCCTATTCAAGAGGTTACAAACTATCACACCAGACATAACATACCCGGGCTTTCAGGGGAATCTGGACAAAGACAAAACATATCAAAATCAAAGGAACAGAACATTTTCTATGGCAGCTATTCTACATGGTGTGGAGCTATTGAGTTAGTTTATCATGCTTTACCTGTTTTGTTTTTTTATATTGTTTTGTTTTTCTCTCAGCTAAAGTGAAAATCCAGCCTAAACAGAATTCATTATAGAATTTGAATTTGCTCATCTCTGCAAAAACAACCTGCACAAGACCATGAAAATAATGTGAACTCTGTTTCTGAGTGGATTTTCTGACTCGAGAGAAATTTATTTATTTCATATATCCTCAATATTCTCCTTTAAATAGTGCCATATATGTTTGCCAATCCAAAAGGAGGAAAGTCAGGCTACAAAAAAAAAAGCAATTCTACAAACCTGCTTGCTCCACTTCCTCCTCAATATCAAAATTAAAATATTCTTTTTACCCCAAAACGAATTAGAAAAAGAAAAGGCAGAGAAGGAAAGTAAATTAATCAGTCAATAATATAAAAAAAAAAAAAACAACTTAAATTGAATTAGAATAGCATGTAATTTAAAGCATCCAAAATTGTATAATTGAGTAAATGAAGCCAGTGATGAACAAAAAAATGTATCAAAATCATTATTTTTCCCACGATTCCTATTTTTATGTGTTTTCATATCCCCACAAAATATATTACAATTTTTTTTTAAATCACCGCTGAAACCACGCTGAACAGATAAGTATACTGAACAACTAAGTGTTCACATTAGCCACCTACCCTTTAGACTGGGGAACGGTGTTGATTTCTCCCTTGCTGCCTTATTAGGAAGGGCAAGATTGGACAAGCTGAAACTTGTGCCGTGGTTCTTGTAGAGATTGCCTGTAAAAGGAGTGATGAGAAAAATCAAATACTGCTTTGTGTTTGAATTCCTCCTCCAACATGTTTATTAGGGGTGCAACGATACACAAAATTCAGGGTTCGGTTCTGTTCGGTACTTTGGTGTCACGGTTCGATATTTTTTCGATACAAAAAAAAAAAAAATGTTCATGCCTTTTTAATTTGTCATTTATTAAAATTATACATCTATATTTTAACTCGAAAGTACAGTTTTTAAATTTAATGTTGCTGAAACAACAAAGTAATAAAAAAATATATATATCCGATTGAGGAATCACTCATCTTTGGAAAAGAGTTCATTACAGAGAAATGGCTCTTTCCAAAATAAAAGCTATACTATACGCTTCTTCTGGGCTATATTCTCAGCAGCATATTAAACATTTCAGGTCCCCATAAGGAGAATCATGTGCTAACGGCTGTCTAAATGACTCGGGTAAAGTTTGTAGCATGCCTGCTTGTTGTTTTTGTCTGCTTCCACTTGTCTTTGCACTAGGATGCTGTCGGAGTAAATGTGCAGTCATATTCGTTGTGTTCCCACTAGTGCTGTCAGCGTTAATCTCGTTGAAATGACGTTAACGCCACAACACGGCAAATCTCCGTTAACGAGCTACCGCGGATCGCCCCGTACGTGGGGCTGGACGGCCAACACGTTAACGAGCTAACTGCGCTAACACACTAGTTCCCACCCATGTAATTGAGCATTGCGTGGCACATCCAACATACTGTTTTACTTTAGTCCATGACGCGCTTACCTTCAGGGTCATACGTCACATGAAAACCAAAATAGTTCCAAACGCCAGATCTGAATGAGGGTGGGGGAGGTTCAATTTGCCATGTTGCAAGGAGAGCTTAACTTCTGTCTCGCTAGCTTGCCCTGCGCTCAGTGAATCTGCGTTCGACTACTCCGCCTAGGCTGCACTGTCGAGCGCAGATCCACTGAGTGCTCAACACAGACAGCATCATCAGAAGGAAAGTTGATAAAATAAATTAAAAATTTTGTATTGTTCGATACATATGCGTACAGAAAAGAAAGCACTGTATGAACGGTTCAATATCGATACGAGTATCGTTGCACCCCTAATGTTTATATCTGTGTTTATGCAGACCCATATCATATGCATATACAGTACACACATTAAATATACTGTCTTTGGCTGTGAAATGCTATGGAGGCTTAAAAACAAGATGAAATGATGATGTAATAGCAAAGGCTGTGACATACCCTGCCTTCTTCAAAATGTTGGTATAACTTTTTATGACATATATAAATGCCATATCTCAATATCAATACTATAGCGACACCATATGTTTACATTCCCTACTGAGCACAACAACAACACAAGCAGTGTGTTGGTTGTGATGGATAAGCGGTTTTATTTTTTAGGTCCAGGGAAAATGGTGCAAACGCTACTTTTGTGCTTACATTTGACTTCTGCTGTATATAATGCTGTCACTATTATTGCACTATAATGCTGCTGCTAATAGAAGGTTTTTTTCCCCTTTATTGACATAAACATCAAAAATGTCCTTGAAATGTAATGATTTAATTTTGAGACTATATTGCAAAAACTCTGTTTAACATCGCTGACTCTTATCATTAAGTTTGGTAAAACATGTTTACTCTCAAAACAAGCCTTTGGTAAAACGAGGAAACTTGAACTTAAAAAGTAAAACCAAAAGCAAATATGTAAATAAAGTATGTCACATAATAACAGATTTCATATAGAAACAAATCTCCTAATGTAACTCATCTCATCAACCTTATCTGGTCTTTCTGGCACTGCTGGCAACATGTTCTTCATCTTAGCATACAGTTGCTTTTTCTCCATATTCAGATCAATCACATTATATTGCCTCAGGTTAGCTGACAATACAATAATATTTAAATGTTCTTACTGGCGAAGGACATGAGTCCTCCAAATCCATCGTTGCTGTTGTTGGAAATGGTGGAGTTTGGTGAACTGTTACGCGAGTCTCCCTCCCCATCAGACTCTCCTGGGAGCCGAAGGCTACTGGGGCGTAAAGGACGCTGTGCCCTACGGAAATAAAATGGTGAAAAGACATTACAGTGCATCGTTGACACGGGAAAATATACATACACCACTGGTAACCCTCCAGCATTCACACTGTATAACATAACACCACCAAAGATTCAAGACCATGAATGAAGAGAGTATTCTGACATGCTAGGTTTGGAAAGAGATCATTGCATGGTCAGAGAGCCCATTTGAATGAAGATAATGCATTCATTCAAGCAATGAACAAGCTTAACACACTTGTTGCCATTGAGGTTCTGGTTGAATCGAGGGGTGTATGATTCCACTTGCTCTTCTGCATCAGGGTCATCCTCTGAGGGGAAGCCATACTGAGGCTCAAAGTATGGGTTGTCATACTCTTGCTTTTTGTTGGCTTGCTCCACCAGACCAGCATCAGCTGCAGGTCTGAGGAACGGCTGATTGGCCAATCCCGGCACAGGGTTCTGTAAAGCAGCGCTTGCTGATGCCTCAATTTCAGGTACTTCCCCTTGCTCCTAAAAAACACATGAAAACACATATGAAGGGAATTTTGTAAATGTTCCTCAATGTGCACAACTATCATGCTGAAAAAGATGCACACTCAACAGATAAAGACGGTTTGTACACACTTATCATACACAAAAGGAGATTTAGTTCATCCAAAAATAAAGAAAAGAAGGTTAAAGAGGACCAGTTTACACAAGTCTATTTAATCTTGAAATAAATTAGAAAGATCACATACATGGTTGACCCCCTGGATGATTGTGCTGGGGCTTGAGCTTGCAGTTGTGCTAGAGCTTGAGCGAAGAGGCTGTCCATCAGAAGGCTCAGCAGGTCCGTCCCCACTGGGTGGGCCTTCAGGGCCATGCCCTTCCCTGAAGTCATGGTAGTCTTGAAACTCAACCTCACTAGCATCTCCCAGTGCTGCATGGGTAGGCGGGTCCAAGCCTGAGACAATAAAGTTAAATATTACAACAGAGGAAATGCTATTAATGTGGTCAAAGAGGATCATTGGGCAAGATAACCACATACTTGGTGTGTCTCCCTGGATGTCACCTTGAATCATCTCACTCACTAGGTCTCCAAGTGAGGAATAGGATGAGCTGGAGTCGTCGTAAGCCTCACTGTCACTGCCGCTGCAACAAATTGAATTTATCACAACCGACAGCAATCAAAGTGAAAATATGCTAGTATATGGCAGAATTAAACAAAAACCCAGATAGTAGACTGAACTGGATTAAACAGAAAGACCTTGGTTTAATCCTACCTGTCTGTGGGGTCAGACTCATTGCCTTCATCCTCCAGCGGGCCAGCCATAGCCTCAACCAGTTGGGAGCTTCCATCATATACTCTGTAGACCACTGGCTGCAGCTGATGTGCATACCACTTGGGCTTGTCTCCAATTAAGGAGGGGTCAAACACATCTAAAGAGAGATATTCAAACGAGTTCGACACAAATTCTGTAATGCATACTCACATAAAAGACAACCTATTATGATCTTTAATGAGTCTTACTGTTATGGATTCTCTGAAAGGCAAGGTTTGTGGGATTGAGAGCCCACTCTCCATAGAACTCTACGGCCTGGGTGTGAGAAAGTTTGTCTGCAAAGGTAGAGCGTCTTGGCCGAGATGCAAGAAAAGACGTCGACTGAAAAGCAACCACTGGCCGCGGGAAGAGGCGCAGAGTGCGAGTGTGCATCTGGAACCCCTGAAGAACATTTGGAGAGTTGAAAAACCGTACCATGGCCACCCTGCAAGACAAAGAAGTTTTAATTAATTTTTTTATTTAATTTTATTTATTAAGATCAGTGTGACTTCCGTGTTAACGGAAGCTTAGACAGATGCTGATAAACCCTGACAGTTCAATGCTTGCCTGGTAGCTACATCCACAGAATCGACATCATTGCCATAAATTAGAGGGTTGAATTCGGTGGATGACGGCGAAGCTTTATCTCGTCCAGGTGGGAGCAGGGGCATCTCCTGACCTTCCTGAAACTTCTCCAGGTTGAGAATTGGTTGGGTGTTCAAACTCATGCTGGTCAAAGCCTAGAACAGGTACCGGTGACATTAATTACAAACACAGCAGTGGCTCTGAATACAAAAACACTGCATTGTGATAGACCACACCCACATTTGGCATCAACATTTAGTTGGAATATAAATTTCTTTACTTAAATTGGACAGACTGGCAGGCAGAATTGAAATAAAAGGGGATTTGATTGTTGAGCCAATGGCTCTTATAGGTAGCAATTCTGCTGCTTAGCATTGTGCTAATATTAGATTATTTACCAGAGTCCCACGCCATTACATTACTTAAAGCAGCTAAAGGATGAGGTTTCCATATGTTGATGCCTGCAGTGGGTGTGTCACTTTGGAGTAGGAGGAGCAGAGGAGGGAGTAAGTTTGCTTTGAGGGGACTGCTGCAGACTCAAGAGTCAATGTTTAGCTTAGCATAATGGAACATTTAGTTGCTGCGTCTGGATGAATGTTAACTTTGTCAAAGTGATCAGCTTCATCATACAGGATCGTGTTTTCGTTACGAGAATACTCACTGATGCCAAGATTAGATGCACGCACATTCAGTCATGCTCAAGCCAGAGCTAAGCAGTGTATCAAAACACTGGTTTGCAACATTCTGTGACGCTGTTATGCATTTTTGGTCTTGAAAATAGGAAACAAGTAGAAGTGACAAGCAAAATAATGTGAGACAGAGAAGATATCCGTGCAGGGGGCATGGCACATTCCACAGGAGGAGAAATAAGTAACCTTATTCTCAGAGGAGAAGATCTGCTTTTGGGTGATCACGGTCAACCTAACCAGACACTAGGAAGGGGATAAGAGAGATGCGAGGAGAATCACATGAAGGCCTGGGATGACAACTTTGTGACTGGCACTGGAACAGCACATGACGGAAGGGTCACCACCGTAGCCCTTTTCTTTTCTTTGTCTCCTTTCAACAGCAGTTCCCTATTTATTAGATTTTTTTTGCTGACAGGAAATAAAAATATTTGTAATTTAAACAGATCTAAAAATCACGAGGGAAAAGGTTCCTCTTGATTTCTTTTGTGCAACATCAGACAGGCTTTGCTCTTTTATCATTTCCATTTTAAATTCTACTTTTTACTGAAGAAAGGAGATAAGAAAATATTCATTTGTGCCCGTTTTGAAAAAGTGATGAACAGCCTGGAGAGTAAGACTGAGTGACAGTGACATGTGACAAAGTCAGAGCAAGAGAGACAGAGAAAGATGAAAAATGGAAATGCTTTTATGTTTGATGTGAAAGACAAACAGAAAAACAAAAACAGAGGAAAAACAATAACATGACCAAATAATAGAGTTCACCTACAAAATCCAGCCACTACAAGATACATGAAGGACATCCATGGTGACCAGCTGGGACAAACCAGTGGTTACAATGGAGTGGTAATGACACACAGAAAACTGCAGATCTTTTCACAAATAAATAAAATACTTGCACAATAAAGCACCTGTAGCAAAATGTAAGCAGTATATAAACTTCTAGTCCTTAAGAAAAGTCAGGTAAGTTGTAATAATACAACCAGCCTTGCAAAAGTACACAAAAAAATTATTGGCTGTTATAACCAGTTTATCTCAGTAACTCAACGGTCAAGTGCAAGTATTTTCAGAGACTGTAGCATCAGTAGCACTCTGCTATGGCATCAAAGTCTTCAGATAATCACTCCAACCATATTCAGTGACATTTTCTCCACTGCTTATATTAACACTGTGAACTTGTTTCCGGATATACAACAGCTATACTGAGCCTTGCACACTCCTACAAGTACACACAAGCAGCTCGGTCACACGCCCGCACACAGGGAAAGGGATGCTAACCACACACAGCTAACAGACTGGCTCTGATTCAAGGTAGAATGAATTAAATGAATGTGCAAAGACTTTAACTGGATCTTTGAAAAAGCTGTGGTCTGTGTTTGCTTCATGAATGCAAGGGTGACACAACAGTTCTGATGAACACCATCATATTTAAAATGAAATATCAACATCAGATTACAGACTGCAGATTGCCTACAGACTCAAATTTATTAATTTAAATTAAAAAAGGTTATTTTTGCAAAAATATTATGATTATTATCATTATTATGATTAGTTTTGGTTACATTTTCAATGACTTTAATGATTATGATCTGATATTGCCTACAAAACAACTATTGCTGTTCATACCTCATATTAAACATATGATTACAAAGTGAATAATAGGTAGTCAGTATCTTTTGTAAATAAATATCTTTTGGAATATTAATAGTGTAGCTGTTCAACTAGGAGAGATAAAAAAGTAAAGTCAAAATGTAATAACATAAATTAGAAAATAAGGATGCATGGTATTCTGAATATCAGCAGCTAATGCCATCTAAGAATTAGCCATAGCAAACATTTCCTGGCTAATGAGCACACTAAGTGAACACATATTGGTAGCTTAAATATTTTTAATTATTTTAAATAAATATATTTAATTACATTAAAGACGTGAGCGGATTTTGTGACATGTGCTGTATTTCCATGAATCAGAACCAGATTCTGATGTTAGATAATCAGGTTAGAGGCCAAGTTAGTTGCTACCAGTAATACTAAGTATTTATGTTGGGTAGCAGCGACCTAGCATCTGATTTTACCTCCAAAAGCTAGAGCATGCACAGAAAACAGAGGGAAAAAGAAAAATTTGTTTATGTTAGTGCACTACAAAACCAGTTTCAAATGCCCCCACACTCATCTACAGTACATACAACTTTGATGAAGAAGGAAGCCCCTACTCTTCACATTGCTGAAAGACAAGTTTTACATTCAATGGGATTAACTAGCAATCATGGGATTAAACTTTAACGGTCCAGAGAAGTACCCGGGTTCCAGAAATTTCTCTGTGAAATGCTCATGTGTATGCTAGGAGTCTCACTGTATTTGGGGCAAATATATGGCTGCCACAGTTGAGCAGAATCAGACAAATTTATAGTCATAACAATTTAAGAGGAATCAAAACAAATCGCATACATTACCTGTTTTAGATGTTTCTTAAGCTCGCCTGCTTCAGGCTCTGGAAGAGGTGGTAGAAGCTCTGCATTGGTAGGTGCTATAACCTGAAGGCAAACATAGCAGTCTTAATTTTTGCAATGTATTTGAGCTTTTTAAAAACAATTTTTTTGTGCAAGTCAATAAACATTAGGTAAATGAACCACAATATAATAAAATAGAAAATCCAAGATGAGAAGGAGCTCTTGTTATACAGACCTTGCTGCTGTCAAGGTCAACAAGCCAAATATCGTCTGGCATTTTGAAGTCTGATTTGTAGAGGAAGAAGCTGGCTGGTACACCTATAATGTAGGGAGTAGGAGCAAGAAGGAGCTGCCAAAGGAAGAAAAATGTTCATTTAGGCAAAGCTGTTATTAAATGAAAAGACACCTTTTTTTTTTTTTTTTAAATGTACACATATACGGAGAAATGACTTATTTATTTAACGTGTATCTGTTACAAACACTAAGTTTCACCTGTTCAGCAGAGGCCATACATGTTGGCAGTAAGGGAATGACTGGGAACATGTACTCCAGTGGGTAAATCATGGCCACAAAGGCCATGACGCTCATAGACAAAGCATTATAATCTCGGGACTGAAGAATGACCTGGGAAAAAAACAAAACAAAAACATACAACATGCAGAATAAAGTGAGCGTTACAATGCAACAAATTTTGTATTTAGTTGGTTCTCACCACCCTGATATGTTTCCACCACTTGACGGTTTTTGATGTATGATTTGACTCTGATTTTGAAGCCATGTTCCATTCTTTGTTCATAATTTAAAGCCATAAAAACTCATTTTCGTTATATACATATGGATATTTAACAGCAATAAAATCTCAGCAAGAGCGGCAAGAAATCTCTAAGTGGCAGAATACATATCAAAATAGAATACCTTAAGAACCCCATATCTGCTAGACACAGGGTGACAGAAAAGTAGAGGAAAAAAGTCCAACATAATGGTCTTTAAACAGTATGACTCAATCTGAGAAGCGTAGGTTTGATTTGGTTGCAAATGAGCCCATGTATCAGTGTCAACGTATGCACAGAGTAACACTACATCAAAATCAATTAAACAAAGAATCCTATTACATCTACACTAATGACTCTAGTGTTAAAAATACAAGATGACATAGTCTTTCCTCTCTATCATAAACTATTAACACTCTTTTTACCCACTGTGCTCTGTCCACACGGCTTCAGTGAGCTAACAGCAGAAAATGTGGACATTTCAGGACATTTCTAACAAGGTCTTTGGGAAAGAAAAAACAAAAAAGACAAAACTCGTAGACATGCAGCTGCACTCCAGAGGAAACCACTGAACAATCAGACTAAATATAGCCTTGCTTGTACCTTTCACTTCTAAAATCGGCATGATCTTTAATAAAATCCCAAGGGTAATTTGACCGCAGCTTAAAAAAAGAAAAAAGAAAAAAAAATCCACATCCTTCTTCTTGCCCTTTAGTATATACGCACAAAACACAAAAGAATATAAAGAGACTGGCCCAAGAGGAAGGACACCTGTGCCTGTCCTTACTTTGTGCTCTAGCAGGACACAGCTGAGGACCTGAAGACAGGCATCCACACCCAACAGCTCTAAGGGCAGGTGCAGCGGGAAATCGACCATGGAGAAGCGAGAGCTGTCAGGTAGGGCAAAGGTGAGTGGCCTTTTGAGCTCATGGGGCAGCACTTCCACATCCACACGTCTCTGACCCGCCACTGGCACTGGTGAACGCAGCAACCGGTACACCCAGGATTCGATCTCCCGCAGGTCGGCCAGCAGCTGGCTGCCTTTCTCTTCCACCGACAACGCACCGGTAAACACACGCCACATGGTGTCCCTGGGAAGGACATTAATGTACATTTAAAGGTGTTTAGATTTTTCAATGAAGTGTGCGTTGTGACACAACATTCAAGAAAAAGACTGAGACAAACATTAAAATGCATGTATTTCACTTTTCAGGGGAGGAAAAACAATCTGTTTGGGCAGTAAGGAAAAATAATAATATAGTTTTGTTCAAAACGACATATTACGTGACAGTGTGTATACTTACTGCAAAGCTTAACAAATTTCTGTGACGAGCAGAGAACGCTAATACATATATTGATACATGTCCAGGGCAATTTTAAAGTTAAAAACAGAGTTGATGGGTTTTTTATTTTTGTTGTTGTTTCTTTGTTTTTCCCCTTGCTATTGTTCATTTATTTTATTATTTACTTTGTATCTGTAATTTTCTTTTATCTCTTCTTTCCTCTCTGGCTGGGTTTTAGTTACACTGTTCTGGATGGGTGGGGGGGTGGGGGGGGGGGGGGCAAGACTGTTTGTTAATATTGCCGTAATTGTTGTTGGAAGCAATTCTTTGTTCAATAAAAAGACTGTTTTTTTTTTTTGGTTTTTTTTTTTGATCAGAGTTGATGAAATCATCAGGTCATTTTATTACTGCAAACAGCCACAAAGAAACCTGAACAAATAACCAGTGAAATCCCTAATGTGATGAGCAAATGAGACAAATGCACAAGAGGCTCTTAAGTAGTTGGCGCTATAGTAATGTGAAAACCCACTACTCTACGCACGCAGTGCTACTACCCTTTCTAAAGTGCATACTTATATGTGTGTGTGCGGCAAAGAGTGAGGGAGGTAAATCATTAGCCGTTTGGATCTCTCCCACCAACTGCAGCTGTTACCCACGGGCAGGCAGAGACCTCAATCTGTCAGAGCCGCCATAGCAGAAAATGCTCGCAGTCATTATGTGATGACTCTACTTCTTTGTCACTGCAACACCACATTTCAATCAACCATGTCAGGGGGAAAAGAGAGATTCTCAGGTCTGTTCAGCCTTCGGCTTTTTGAGCTTGTCAGAGAAGCCATAGTTCTATATTACTAATAAGTGGAGTCAGAGCGACATTTTATCAAAGAAAAAAAAAGGCCAAGGTATGAGCTTAACTGGGTGCTAGACGTTCCAACAGTGCCTTTTAAAGAAGACGGGAAAAGCTGCACTAGTTTAACAGCTATAAATAACAATCATTCGATGAATAAGCTCTTGTGAAGTGACAGCCTAATTAGCACTTTGTCAATCAAACTTTGCAATCTATTAAGTCACCCATGGCAACAGAAAAACCCAAAGAGCACCGAAAAATACTGCCACATCACGCCACCGCATCAAATACAGGGTACAGCTGTGAGTACTCTGCAGCTTAAATTAAAAATGAATTAATTAGCCTTCAAGCTTAATTAAGAAAATCGAAACATGATCAGCAATTTGTGTTAAGTCTAATAGGCAGAACAGAACGATAAATCCCCTTTTATCATATTATTGGATATATTGGGGGTATCCAATTGAGACCTTTTTTCTTTTCACTCTCTGGGTTATATTTTCACCTTGGCGTGGATGATTGTGGCCAAAATGATTCCCATAATTATTTTGATCATTATTGAGATGACAATTATTCATTGATTTCGGTGACAAACATCTTTTAATAGCAGTCACTTAAACATTACACTCCTTCCACATCTATGTGCAACATTCATGCTATTCTACTAAAGTCTGCATCAAAATGAAACTGGTCCTCCATATCTGCCTAAATTCAGCGCCTCTGAAGAAAAATCAACAAATATAAATAAAAAACCTGTACCAAAACTTAACACAAATTAAATGAACAAAGTACTGTTTTCCCTTTTACTCTGTGCTGTATTATTAATAATTAAAATATCTTGTGAGCTGTGAGATCCCTCTACATTCCCCTGATACAATTATTCTTCCAAAGTAGTGATATTTCCACTATGTTCACCCTTCTGCTGGAGTTTTTGTTACTCACTTGTGTTTTTTTGGCCACATGGAATGTGATTGCTGAGTTGATCATGGACAGTTCATGTTAACAACCACTGCATTGTTTTTCTTGGCGTCCATTCATTAATTATACTGCATTTAGAGGTGTGTTTTCAGGCAGTTGAATGAGTTAGTTGTTTCTTTGCTATCTAGACTAGAACAGGATTTAGGACAGAACAGGTACCAATAACAATATTTGGTGTAAAATTCCAATACATGAGTCAATACCTCTTGTCCTTCAGGCACAGGATATGAACAGATTTCCCTAGCATTTCTTATGTATAGAGTCCTTACTAACATAACTTGATAACGCAGGAAAAAAAACATAAGCTACATTTTGAAATTTTCATTTATTGGCTTAACAATGGCCAATAATACTGGCCGGCCAATAATACTGGCCGGCCAATATACTGATCAAGGTGTAGTGCAGACCCAACTATAGAGCACTCTTTGCATATGTATTTTTGATTGACATGTATTTCCAAACAACAGCTGATGATCTGCCTAAAGGGAAAAAGGTCTTCACCTTCTTGTTCTTGATTTTTATTGCATATCTGTCTTAATATGCAGTGTTACTTGTCCTGACTACTCCAGGAAACTTCAAGCTACACAGTGTAGGGAACAGCTGTGGTTGGCACATGCAGCCAGGGGGTCAAGGGCTGATTAAGGGGTCACCTCATTTGCTTTCACTTGGTGTTTAATATTGCCTGATTATGTTCATTTAACTGTGGGAAGCAAAAGACCATGAAGTCTGTACAGCCCTATTTTCACCTTTTATACAACAGATAGACTTTGTGAAATATTTGCAGCTCTGAAAACTTTTTTTATACAGTTTATTATAGTAATTTAGCAAACTGGGCAGTGTCATATTATTTGTTCAGTGTAGTGCACTCAAACTCAATTGTTTACCTTCCTCTCAGCATTGTCTGCAGGACATGAGGAAGAGTGCATGTCACACTTGAGCAGATGGTGATGAAGTGTGAAGTGGTGTCCTAACAATAAATTGCTTAGTAGTTTGTGAAAACAGTGACCCTTCATTTTCCCAAAAACCCACTATCTGTCAAGCTTGAGTGTACACACAAAATGATTCACTAGAATTATGTAACAATTGTTTTTCTTCCTGAAATAATATTTAATGTAAAACAAACCACTCAAAACAAAGTTGATTTAAATGCACTGTGGACATTTTGTTTGGCATTATTTGTCATTGAGGTGGAGCTTGAAAGCATAAAGCATACTGTGAGAACAAGACACACGCCACAGATGGCCTGCAAAACTGCGCGGCACCACAGACAAAGGCTCCTGTATAATTGTGAAACACAAACATACAGCTAACAGGTGGACAACGGAAGAAGCAGACGGGAGTAGAAACAAAGGAGTGGGCACTGCAGAAAACATCAGCAGGAACACTGACAAAACAAGTTTTCTCCAACTTTTCTAGCCTTTAGAATTGAATGTGAAATAATAAGCTATGTGAATGGTTATTAATGTGCATCAAATGTACAGACATTATTTAAAAGCTTGTACAAGAAATGGTAAATGGTAAATGGCCTGTATTTATATAGCGCTTTACTAGTCCCTAAGGACCCAAAGCGCTTTACATATCCAGTCATCCACCCATTCACGCACACATTCACACACTGGTGATGGCAAGCTACATTGTAGCCACAGCCACCCTGGGGTGCACTGACAGAGGCGAGGCTGCTGGACACTGGTGCCACCGGGCCCTCTGACCACCACCAGTAGGCAACGGGTGAAGTGTCTTGCCCAAGGACACAACGACCGAGACTGTCCAAGCCGGGGCTCGAACCGGCAACCTTCCGATTACAAGGCGAACGACCAACTCTTGAGCCACGATCGCCCTTGAAGAAATTCAAGTGAGTCAAATTCAACTGAAACTGTGCTTTAAAAGAGCGCTAATTGCTCTTTTTACATAAACTACAGGTGGGTATGAACAGATGTATCATCTGCCAACTGCTGTCTCTGGAGACTGAAGTATGTTACAGTCAACAAAACAAAACTTTGAAGGGAATAAACAATGTACTGATTAATATGGATGCTAAAATCCTTTAAAATGAATCCACTCTGGTCTCTGCTTATGAGATCTTGTCATCTAACTTGGTATTTGCCCCTAAGGCTGGCACAACGAGAATGCTCATACAAAAATAAGTGTTTAGTGGGTGTTTAATGTTTTCATGTGCTTAGCAATTACACAGCAATCCTCAAGTGGATTCTGGTGTTTCTATACTACACAACTTATTTTGACAGGATGGGTTCTTGGCAAAGACCTACTTCAAAATAATCTGTGTTATTTATTTGGCTAACAAAGCTTTTAAAGAAAGATTAAGACTATAAAACCTGTTTGTGAGTGAAGAAGCATTAGTGCATGAAATCTGAAACCTCACCTCTGGGTGGCACGAGGAAGCCCCGCCCGTTGTGTTAGCCTTTGACTGCAGCAGTCCACTAACCTCTTGAGAATATATAGGCATTCCCTAAAGGTGGAGAAGAAGGGGTAATGGCTGAGTATGCACAGAGAGGTCAGTGTGCTGTTGCGGTTCCTGGCTGCCACCTTAGCAGCACTCCGTTTGTGCTGTGGGGACTTGCCGGCATTTTGCTCAGCACCTTGCTGTCCACCCTCTTCTCCAGAAGCAGGCGGAGGTACTGACTCTGCATTCTTGGGTGGAGAAACCACACGGTGTGGAACTCCACCCCCACCACTATCAGACCCTTCGCTTGTGGTCTCTGTTGCCTGTTCTGCTGTCTCAGCGTGACTGCTCTTCTCTCCTCGAGTACGATGATGTCCTCGCTGAAAGGAGCGGTAGAAGTTGACACAGATTCCGTAGCGAGTAATTCCTGAGTCCTTGTCAGTCAGGGTGAAAACAAAAGAGGAGTCATCGCGAAGGCTGACCCTGCGCTGGCGTATACTCAGGCAGCCCTCCGGTTGGCAGAAGAAAACCACGTCTGGTGGGAGTGGAAAGTCTTGGTGGTCCTCTAGTGGGTAGCGTCGGAGAAGCTGAGGGGTCTGGGCCACACTGTCACTAGTAGGTTGCCTGGAGGTTAAATGGCAAACATTTGTCAGCAGTGCCCAGAATTATTGCTTAATGTGTTCTTTGAGCACATTACAACTAATTCCTGATGCAACTGCAACTGAGTTCCCATCACATGTTAAGTGGGGAGCTTCAAATCCCTTACATGAAACATCAAAATATCAAATCAAGACATTAGTGTATTTATGTGTCAAATGTGAGCGACAGCAAATATGAGAAAAGAATGTAAAAGACAGACTTCTGTGCTCTCACTGTTACCTGCTTTCTGTTCAGACCCTTTTTCTTTTCTTTTTTTTTTTTTTTTTTTTTTTTTAAACGACAGCCAATTTGAATAAAGCTGTCTTAAGGGGAAGAGGGAAATATGCTAAAACAGCTTGTTTCAGACAGTGGAGGAACTGAGGGGCTGCACCAACGCCCACTACAAGATACATTAAGATTATTTTTAAATTGTGAAATAACCAAAGCTAATCTAGCAGAGTATCTGAGGTGTAACAGGTTCCCTTTAATATGAAAGACATAAAAGGAAAGACAAATTTCATAAAGGAAGAAATGGAAACCACAGAGTTCAAACAAAAACACTGAACAAAGCCTCGATAGTATTTCTGTGGTTACAGAAGCAAATGTGTAACCAATTTAGCATTTCAAACTGAAGTGTTTGAACTGTTTGGAAATCTGTGCAGAGGAAATATGAGGCAACAACCATTCCATCCAATAACAACTCTGAAATTGTTCTTAAACACTTAAATCACCAACCGCTCAAATAAACAGACACAGTGACTGAGAGTCCCCTCTGATTTCACTGTATTATGTCAATACTTTTTTTTGGCTCAGTCACTATGTTTGAAACAATATACTACTTTTCTTCATTTTTCATAAGGGTTGAGCTGTTGTATAAACACCAAAGCAAAAACATAAGCTGTGAAATCATCAGATTTCAAGGTTGCCGTTTTCCCAAAAACCTTCAAACACTGCAAGGATGCATTCAAAAGTGCTGATAATTTTCAACAGAGTAAAAATAGAAGATGATATAAAAACCAAGAGGTCTACTTTGTATGCCTATTATATGTCAAGACACTAAAGTAAAAATTATTAAGGTTAAAGGTTAGTGGGTGCCATGTCTGCCTAAGGGCTTACCTTGCTCCAACCACTACCAAGTAGTCGAGAAGGCGGGGGCACATTTTCTTTTTCTCCATGTTGGACTGACCATGTCCTGTATGTCACAGCATCCAGGATATACGTCGCCTCTTGAGTTAAGGGTACCTCTCCATCACAAGTGAGAAAGCTCAGGAGTATACTTGAAATGCAGCTCCTTTACTATCATTATGATGATTCAAAAAAAACAAAACAAAAAAAAAAACCCATAAAAGAAGAAGAAGACTGGGTCCAATCTGTAACACACAAAGAAGAAGAAAATATATATTATTGTATGTTTTTATGACCACAATATAATAAGCTTGTGTCTGCACAATGAAAGCACCTGGTGCACACACTGGATATCACCAAACAGCAGCGTAATTTTTCAGAGTTACAAAATGGGGTCAGATTGGGTTTTATGATGTATAGTTGTGACTTTTCAGTAAATGTCAAACTATAATAAAGTATAAATCCACTCAGCTCTGCAGCATTCTCCACTTTTCCTCTATGTACAATATATATACTACCTTTGTCCACAACACCAACTCTTCACAAGGCTTTTAACCCCCCACAACAGCAGACGTTTCACGTGGAGGTGGTTTTAAGATGGAATAAAGCATTTGGAGCCTTTTCAGCTAAAGAGCAGACAAAGAACTGTATTGTTCTGTCCTTGTGGTATTCGAACAAATAACAAATTACCAAGACAAGGAAATGCTTTCTGATATTACCAAATTTCACAAGACATCATACTACTATAAACAAAGAAACAAAATGCAAAAAAAAAGGTGTGTGGATATGTGTTTATAGGGTATATGTTGGACATTAAGACGACATAGGAAGAAGAACCACAAAAACCTATAAACAGAATTGTTGGAGATTAAAACTTATAATTTTGGGTTAAATTTACATAGACATAACTAAAGAATCACTCTAAACATATTACAAAATATTACTTGCTGCACTTTAGAGTTGACAATAATGTGTTGCCTGGTTGTTTTTGTTGGAGGGTAAGGAGAGGTAAGTAAGCAGCTTAGGGGCCTTGGTGGAATGAGCACACTTCACAGCTTGGACTTTGTCCAGCAAACTAAACCAGCACCTCTACAGATGGCTATTAAACACCAGGAAGCCACTTGTAGCTCCAGTCTAGTTCCCTTATCGTGACAACAGACAACTTAACATTCATATTAAGGCAACATACAGTGCATGACTACAGTTTAGCGGGCATTCCCTGACACAATAACAACACCATCTCAAAATATTAGTTGAGTTGCTTTTGTGAGAATAAATTTAACATGAGCAGCTTTACAAACAGGTGCACAAGTGCTGGATCTCCTCTTGTAAAGTAATGACAAAGCACTGGCCACTAAATACAAAAAAAAAAAAAAAAAAAAAACAAGTCTGGGCCAGGATTATGTTAAGCTCAACTCTTAAGACTTTTCTGAAAAACAATTTAACATCCCCACAGCCATGGCATTTCATGCTATTTTCAGCAATAATTTATGCAGCTATATGATCTGCTTTTTAGAGGAACTCACTCATGTTCTATAACTTACAAAATCTGTGTATTTATTTCTTTGTCTCACAAATCCTCCTACATTAGGATCAGGAGTTCAGCAACCAGCCTTGGCACACAGCTACATCGCAGGCCCCTGACAGCTCTTATCAATAGTTATTATGATGATGTCATCACATCGCCTTGCAATCACCTAGCGACAAGCTCAGATAACCTTTTTTAAAATGCCTTGCAAAAGCACTGAATCATTTTTGTTTCACAACAGTAACATTAATTTATATTCACTTCACTTATGCATCATACAGTATAACGCCATCATGTTGCCTTGCAACCACCAAGCAATGAACACATATTTATCTAACTTGTTATAACCATCATTTTACAATCATTTGAATTTTACAACCACCACCACAAACTGGTCAAACTATACTGTAGCATGGGCAATGTACTAGTTAAACAAATAACAGCACTGCCAAACATGTTAGTAGTTATGACACAATCAGGACAACCTTCATGGGAAGCACTTGCAGGTGTAACCAATGAACTGGAAGCCCACAAGAAAGAACAGAACAGCAGTGAGATCCCCTTAAAACCACAAGACACAAATTGACAATTTCAGTCCCATGCTCAACTTTTCGACTTGTAACTTTTCAATGTGAATATAATCAGAGCAAAACCAACATGCTGACATTCAATTCAAAGACTATAATGTGGCTGCAGTAAAACTACAGTCTGAAGTATCTCTTTTTCCTCCCAAAACCATCAAACATTACAGAATTACTGCTCTGCTTTTTGTTTTTCTGGAATAAGCAGCAAAATCTGAAGCTTAAAACACCTCAGAGGAAAACACCATAACTGCTAATGTTCACATCAGCTAATTGCACAAAACAAAACCACAGTAACGTGATCTACTTGAGTTATCATGCGATGCCAAACAGCGTTTACTCTAAAACTAACAAATACTACAGGAGGCCATGCTACTGAAACCCCACCCTGAAACACAAACACTCAGGACCCAGAGCAGTTTCTCACTGTCACTTAAAGGCTGTTATCCAACAACTGATAAGCTGAAGGAGCTTTAATTTAGTCAGTGGTTCATACTGCATCATTAATGCATTCCCACTGAAAAGCTAAGACCAGGATTCTTTTCTAAAAGCTTAAGACAATCTTACAATGACCACACCTCTATCAGTGCAATTACTGCAAAAAAAGATTCAAACTTCACATTTACAAAAAAAAAAAAAAAAGACCTGATTCATAAGGACTGAAGGATGAATTACTGAAGTCTAACAAGCAGCAAAACTTGTGCACATCTATGAAAATATGTCAATTTCACTGCAGTTCCAGGAGTTGCTTTTGAATTAAACAACATGACCGCATCTACTCCATCACACAGACATATGAGAAGCAGTATATCCTATGTCTGACAGAACCCGTGTTGCTTTGTTCTTTTCCCATGTCGTTTGGACTAGTTACATGTTATAGACTCAGTAGCTTTAACTATAGAAAACACTTCTGACCTAATTTGACTCTTTCTTCCAACAGGAAGCCCGCAGTCCCCCTAAAGACTCATTTACACTTCCAGTTCTGTTTTCATGCTCAACACAAATATTTGAAAGAGCTGTCAAAAACTACATCTATTACACTAGAAAAAAAGGTTTCGCTCTATGAACATTAAAACTGCAGCGACCTTCAGTGAAGTGACACCACACAGAATGCTTAAAATGAATCTGCACCAAATATAAATAAATGCTGATATGAATATCGTGTTTCGATATGTGCGCTTGTGTGGTAGAAAAAGAACAGACACACAACGATAACAGGGCAGACAAATGGACTGCATGTAAATCATGAGTGGGACACGATAGTCACACATTCTGACAAAGGTGGTCATTAACCCCCTCAGCCACAGAACTACCAGTGCGTGACACAGCTGTGTCCAGCGGACATTATTACAGAAGGCTTCAAACGCATTATAGGTGTAATTATGTCTAATAGCTCCACTTCTGAGCAGAGAAGCTGCTCACAGAGGGACATGAACCATTAGAATTAAAGTATTCTTGATGCATGCTAAAATGTTCTAATGTTTTTATTTTTATATTTTTATTTTATGTCAATTTGAAATTGAGTGAATGTTTAACACATTTCACTGAAACTGCAGTATTAAAACACTGATTCTTAAGCTACCACAGATACATAATATCTTCTTATGGTTTTGGGAAGCTTGACAGTGTTTAATGTGAACTTTCACCACACTGTTAAATCCAAGAGCATCTGATGTGAGGAGCCACACAAAGATGCAGTTCAAACAGGCCTGCCAAGTGGGATGAAACATGTCTTAGGAAGTCAGCTTAATGTTCACACTCATCACACTTGGTAAAGTTATTCAAATACCCTAAAAGCCTGGCAGCTTTTTACTGACTTTTGCACACTGATGTACAAGAAGGAAAAGTAAACTGTCACTTAACATTAATGGGTAAATGAGCTCTGAAACGGCGGTTTAAAATAAAAAAAAAAATAATCTTTTCAGCTCAAGCTTTAAAAGATAAATAAAATACATGGAACAACTTCTACAAGGTTGGATAGCGGCAACAGCATAAACCTTGTCACAGCAAAGAAAAACTACAAAATGGACAATTCAACAGGCCTATAGAGAATACAATGTAACAATTATCTCATGAAACCATCAGGAAAATGAACCTATACACAGGTCTGGCAGCCTGAAAGCTTCCTGGTACCAAGCCAAAATGGCTGTTTTATGAAGCAGTAGCGCTGCAGGCAGACTCATCCAGCACAGAGATACTGGCTCACAACATTATTTTTAGATAAGGATGGCAGGACTGTGCCACTTCGCCGATTGTCTTTAATTACCGAGTGTGGTACTGATCCCCTTTTCCTATCTCTAAAAACCGTGAATAAAGAATTGTCACAACATTACAACAATCTTCAAAGGCTAAATAATGATGTACATTAACACAACAGATGAATCTCTTCAGAGTGGTCTGCAGGCAAGCAGTCACTTGTTATGTAAGCATGGAGAGGAGACAGATATGATTCATGGGCCTCCAACATGGTTAACATTTACTGCCAGTCACAGTAAACAGCAGTAAGTACAAACAGAGAATGCTACTGAAATCGATCAGGTCAGCAAGGCCACATAAACAAGTAAGGGATAATGTGTAGATTAAGAAAGTATTATTCTTAGGAGGCGCATCTGTAACCGGAAGGTCGCCGGTTCGATCCCCGGGCTCTCTGTCCTGGTCGTTGTGTCCTTGGGCAAGGCACTTTACCCTACCGCCTACTGGTGTTGGCCAGGGGGGCCGATGGCGCGATGTGGCAGCCTCGCTTCTGTCAGTCTGCCCCAGGGCAGCTGTGGCTACAACCGTAGCTTGCCTCCACCAGTGTGTGAATGCGAGAGTACAATAGTGGTATTGTAAAGCGCTTTGGGTGCCTTGAAAAACGCTATATAAATCCAATCCATTATTATTATTATTCAATGAGTTATCACTTTTAAATTATCATTTTATTGAACCAATGGTACAGTGTTTAACAACTGGACCAGTATTGATATATTTTGGTCCCCTGCCGCTCATAACCTACAAGGAACGAGTGCTGCAACTTTAAAATGATTTATAGAAGATCGTAATATATGCTTGGTGACTGGCCATGTTTCTACATCTTGAAATTGTGGTCACAAAAATGAAATAACCAACACGTTTATGGTGTTCAGTTATCTGTTTGACTGTAGGAAACTAACTATGTGCTAATAATTTGCATTGCAAGGTGTGACGAAGACTGGCTTCATTTGAATCAGGTTCCAGGTACCTTTTTTTTTTTTTTTATAAAATGGCAAAGCTGAGTTCAATGTGCATTAAATCAAAAAAAACAAACAAGGACACTCATGCCTTGTTTTGATTTAACAACAAGTTACATACCAATATGTTTGTTTCACAATATCTTATAACCAAAGCTTAATTTCGTTATCACCCAGATAACCACCCAGCCTAAAAGCTCCAGTGTATAATAAATTATATTTGTCCTCAGAAACCATTTGTGATTGGCCTATTTTTACATTTTTTCCCAGAGGCTTTGAGATTCAAATCAAATTTTACCCCATCATCAATCAAGAGGATATAGTCAAAGATCTGTAGCTAGTCTGTAATGCATTGGGTGAATTACATGTGACTGGGACACACTCCTTTCTCTGATAAAGTTCTGGTAAATGGAAAAGACAACCACTTATTGATTGGAGCTAGTGTATGGACATGCACTGGATATGCACTGTTTAACTCACACTTTAACACAATTTCACATGCAAATAATCTTGTCATAATTAAGAATGAAGGCTAGCTATTCAGTTATGTTAAAACTTTATTCCTGAAAGTTTATAAATCCACCCAAAAGGAATATGTCCAATGCTGACAGGAGACTTCGGGGATCGTTTTGCCGTTCACCTCAGCACCTCAAAGACGGACGGAAGGTGCCTGATTCCCTGAGCCAATCCATACCTGTCCACCAGCAGGAAATACTGGCCTGCCTGTGGGACCACAATGTCCTTCATTTGCAATGCCTTTTAGCCCACTGTCATTCGCCCAAACACTGAAATGTTGCCATAACCAGAAACATCACATTAACACACGTTCACTGATTGTATTGCAAAAGCACAAAATAATAATAGTCCTTAAAATTTTGGTTTAATATGATAGCTATTTTAACGGTGAAATCTACATAAAGCCTGGGTTTATTCTCTCATTCACGTAAATGTCGTCATATCAATAAAGACATGTATGACAGCAAATAAAAAAAGACCGTTGAACATTATGTCCCAGTCACCCTCAAATCATCTTTATTAAAATATGTTGACGTATATCTTAAATTTCTGTACATATTAACATACTAAGTATCCACATGAAAAAAAAAAAAAACTTTCTCTTTCTTCGATGACGAAACCGTGCTAATGTTTTGACACGTTAGTGCCCAACGTTTATGTCGCAAGCTAATGTGAACATTGTGTCAAATTATCCAACTGTTAAGCAATGCTTCAGGCGTGATGACGGACTTCACAATGGCACACTATTTCAACAGAAAACCGTCACGGGTTGCGATTGCAGAGCACAAATCCCGCATGACTAGCCTGTCTGGGTGTGTAGTCTAAATTTTACTGGAACCAGTTGAGATTAGCCATGGTGAGGACGTATGCCAAGAGGAAGGTAACATTAACAAACAGCACAGAAGAAATGCGATAAGGCAATGTCAGCGCCTCCCAGCTCAGATACAACCGTCCTTGGTGCACGGTGGTAGTGCTGTCATTTTTTTATATTATATATATGGATAAATATTTCAAACAGGCTGTCTGGCTTTGATTCGTCCTAAACATTAACGCCAAGGAAGCATCTTCTCACCCCTCCTCTGCTAGCCGTATGCTTTCCTACGTCACGAGTGGATTAGCTAGCAAGCTAGCTTGCGAGCTGCCTAGCTACCACCAGTACGTTAGTCTCACACACAGTACACCTGTCAAACGTAACAAACGCAATGACACTGTTGAGAACACACGACACATATGCGCTGAATGCGTTCACAGAGCACAGGCGTTAATGGGAATAACCTTACCTACGTTAGCCGGTTAGCCGCTAATGCTCGCTGCCAAGCCAGCCAGCTGCCGATGACGGCCTGGATGGTGGGTGCTCTCCTCGGTCACGGCGGAGAGGCAGCGACGTTTGTCAGAATTTAGTCCTTCTTTTATCATTGAAAACATCGAGCGCGGACAACCGCTGAAAAGGTTAGCCACTCCGTTTGAGTGTCCCGGAACATAATAAATTATGCGAAATATGTGTCCGCCTGCCTGCTCAGTGAAACGTGTGGCTCGGTCAGTTACAACCTGCCTTCACAACATCCTCCTCCTCCTCCCCATCATCATCAGCAGCACTAGAAGCCTGCAGGGAGTTCCGCATACTGAGAGGCCGACCTAACGGAAGCGACAGAACAAAACGGACAAAACCCACCTAATGCTCCCAACTGGGGATCGGCACCATTGGTTCACTCTAAAAATCTATTTGTACCATTTTCCTGCGTTTTATCGCGCAGCAGGAACGCCGGGAGCCATTTGGGTCCCCGTATTTATTTTTTGATAAGCCTACCACCCTTACATTATTTATAATTAACTAAAGTTAAAATGACCAAAAAGCTAACAAAAAGTGATTAAAAACAATCCAAATAAATTTTAACTGTATGAATTTTAGTAGGCTACTTGGTTTAACGCAATGATAAAGAAAATTTATTTATTTTTTTTGTAAGTGAAATATGTGCTACATACCCCAAAAAGTTTCTTCAATCAGCCAACCTGATGACAGAGTACTTCATGCTGACAGTAGTGTTGAATAATCTGTCAGTAACCCGGGGCAATTAAAATGTCTCCAGATCATTCAAAAAGTGGAATTTGCATTTCAAAGCTCTCGCTTTGAACACTCAGCATGTGTTGCTGAGAATGAAAATGAAACGGTACATGTTGAACATCTCTATCAAAGATAGCATTAACCAAATTAATGGTTGGGTACATTCAGAGAGAAAAACTATGAGGTCAGCAACATAAAAAGGCTTGAAGATCTGCTGAAGACAAACCAGAACTGCACTGAACGAGTCTCATCCACCTCTCAATCCATTACAATTTGCAGGTTATTCCTTGTAAAACAGCAAATGTGTGGATGAGCTAAGAACCTGAGATATCGGCAGCATTACCACAATATACATATACACAAAAATAGCTATTGCTCTTTGATTACAGTACGCACACTAGAAAATAATAATAAAGTTAATCATATTCCCTCTGTGAACCGAAATGGTATACAACCAAGGGATAAGGTGGTAAATTAATAGTAATATTACAGAAGCTATTTTTAGGTCCTGCAAGCATCAAACCAAAACCCAAAATAAAAAAATTCACATTTTGTTAAAAAGGGACCTAAAGGAAAGTTTTGCATAAGCATTTCACCGGTTTGGTTACACACTCCTGCATCCGTTCTTGTCTTAACCTGCTCATTATTTTTTTTAATAAATAAAACACTATATCAGAGATTGATTATATGGATATCAACAAAATCCAAATCTATAACTAAATTTTAAGGATTGACATAGTACATGGTCAAAAATGCCAGGACACCACCATCTTTTCTGTGCCTACAGAATGAAAAAAAAAATTGTCATAGCTAAAGTTTGCTTCCTGATGTTAGCTGCTGTTCCATTCTTCTTCTGGCAGGAACAAACCCTTATGGATGGCTTTTTGTTAGACGTTTCCCACAAGCAACTACTAAGTAAGAAAATCCGGTCACTAGGTTTTCCACAGCTATTCTAACATCTTAAGAGCACCCCACTGTAAGGAATGTGGCTGGACAAGCATTTGCATTTATTCAGCCAACCATTAAGTAACGTTTACTGTTTTTATCATTTTACACATTTTCTTAATGTTAGGCTGTGTGAGACATTTTAAAATCAGTTTTCATCCAGCTTGGTCAAAGATGCATGAACCAGGCTAAAGGATTGTATCATTAGATCATTTAATCCGCATGGTGAAACATAAAAGTCAAGTTGTCATAGAGGCCACGTCATAGACGATGTCAAAGGCAAATACAAACTAGGGAGTTAATTCACCAATTAATTATTGTCATCACTATTTTTTTTTTTCAACCACTAGAGTTGTCATTAATTTAGTATATCAATATATCATTTTCACACAAGACATCCTTACATGTCACAGGCAGGAAAGCAAAAAAAATTAAATTAAAAATAAAGTGGAAAATAATATTGTCAGTTTCGGGGTTCCCGATGCTGTGCATGGTGGTTCACAGGAACACTTTAATAAACAAAGCCAATTTTATTAAAAGCATGAGCTGAACATGGGAGAGATAATCAGTTTAAGCTAATATTATACAATACAGACATGTTGGTCAATATGGCGATAAAGTTAAAAAGAAAAAAAAAAAAGGGTCAGTTTGGTTACACAATCCAAGCTTAACAACCAAAAATTCTAATAATTAAACATCAAGTCCACCAGCAAGTGCTTTTGGACAAAAATCTAATGTGCAATAAAGTGAATTTTGAAGAGTCTACTTGTGCCTGTGTGACATTTGTGTAGCAGGTGTAGATAATGTCCCATTTAACCAGCACGTTAGCCATCTGATGGAATGTATTAGCTAAAAGGTCCCCAAAAACATGCTAAAAAAAAAAAAAAAAAAAAAAAAAAAAAAACATGATTCTGGACGACCTCC
This sequence comes from Simochromis diagramma, assembly GCF_900408965.1. NCBI lineage: Eukaryota > Metazoa > Chordata > Actinopteri > Cichliformes > Cichlidae > Simochromis > Simochromis diagramma. Next base: position 3,032,872 of record NW_024387075.1, read on the forward strand.
CGGCTGAAATAATAGAAGTTGTTTGTTAGGGCAGAGCAAACTGCATTTTACATCTACAGTTATTGAGAAATCTAACCTTGACATCTTGTAATGGCTACAGAGGTAATTAGATTACTGCAAAACAGACTGCAAAGCCATTAAACTGTCCCAATTTTCAGCCGTCTTCACTCAACATAGGAAGAGAAAACAGACTTCACAATTATGGATTTCCATTGGCAGTCCTTTATCATCCATTATGCAGCATTTCAGTGTTACACCGCACAGGACAAGGCATGGGAAACACAGCAATAAGAAAAACATATATCTCTAGTAAAGTAGTTCTTTCCTGTTGATTCCTGCTCCCTGTTAATAAAGATTTTGGTACATGTTTTTAGTGAGGTTTCCCAAAATCTGACTGGTTAAAGCTGTTGATGTTGAGTACCCATTCAAGGAAGATACTCACACTATTACAGACCTTTAGATCAAGTTAGCTTTCTAACTAGAAATTCAGCTTGACATTTATTGTCCTCCGTATTAGTTACATAGTAGATTATCAAAAATAAAATGTCACAAAACGTCTCCTTTTCTGCTCAAACATTTGACACACTTTTAAATGCTAGAGCGAAATCACAAAAGTACATTTCACTTACACAGTTACAAAGATGGTGTTAATCAAGCCAATACTTTTCATTTATTTGTGAATGCAACTTTGACAGAAAAGGGGTTTTCTCATTGGGCTCAGAGACATGGTAGATTGACTTTGCCAAACTGAAATTTCATCTTTCCTTACATCTTAAAGACAATACCGCCTGGATTTCAGGGTACCATTGCACTGAGTGATAAAACAAAACAAAACACACCATTTCCTGTGAAGGGCCCAGCCTACTAGTCACCTGCAGAGTTGTACTTTCTTGTGCGTTAGCATGTGATTGTACAATCTTGAGGATAAGCTTTGCATTTTTTATTTTTAATGTAAACAAATATACAATTTACACTAACTGTAATGGGCTTCTACAAACGACCAAAAAGGTCCCTTATTCATCTGGAAAAACTAAAGTAAATCTATTAAACTAATAGATATTAAAGAAGCCTCCAGTTCTCAGAGGTCTACTTCACATTACCTGAGCAACTACACCAGCTTTTAACTTTTGTACTTACTCCAAAGGGAACAAAAATCTATTTGCTGCCATATTAAAATGCATATTACGTATCAACCAAATGGCCTATATTTTAACCTAATGTCAATAAAGTGAAAAGCTGTCGTGGGTCTGATTATGCCCATCTTTTCCCCATTCTATTGCACAAATGCAAATATCACCATTTTAACTGAATGTGTGACTGTAATCCTGACGTTTGAAACAGCCACAGCCAAGACCTGCTCAGTTCCTGTTGATTATTATTGTTAGAGGAAAAGGATAAAAACCGCACTAGAGATTGACAAAACGTTCAACAAATATTAAATCAGAGATAACTGGCTAAAGAGCCGAATGCTGGTATTTAACCACAATCACGTCAGTATCTACATGGAAGAAAAACAAAACAAAAAAAAAAAAAAAAAAAGCAAGGTTCAAAGAAAAGTAGGCGTTCATGTTCCTCTTAGGAACACAAAGCCATATAGCAGTCTGAGAGCAAAGGGCAGCGTTGCTCTCCCTTCCCCATGAAAAAGAAAAAAACCAGTCCTTGACAAGATCGTCAGAAAGGAGTCAGTGATCTTGCTGGATGCAATGTCTGTCTCAGGCTTAACAAAGCCACGGAGTGTGACATCAGGTTTGCAGTCACTCATTGACGTCCCAGATTTCAGATAGTAGCGGGGGAAGCTTCTTGTCCTGGAGGCGAAGGGCAAAAACCTGCTCCGAGTGGACGCTGCTTAGTGTACGAAGGCTCACCAGCTTCATCAGCATGCGGGGGAACATCAAGTGATCCTAAGGAAGTTCATTTAAAAATAAATGAATAGTTTCCAAAACGCCTTTCAAACACAATCACTTCACAATATGTGTGTGAAAACACACAAATACCTATTATCAACTCAGCTGATAATGTATAATTGTTGCTGTTTTTAGATAACAATATGTGGTCTACATTTGATTCCTTTCACCACTCAGCTTTATCTAGCACACAACTGCTCTTCTAACAGTTCAAACCCCCTACAAGTCTCAACAATACAATATGACCTTAGTCATGACCTAATGTGCTTGTTGTGATGATGACAGCCTGATTATACTGATGTTCAGTCTGTAACAAAAGAAAAAGCTACAGATATATCTGGTGCTTACATTTGGTCTCTTAATCATGATATAAGAGCGCAGTGCATCCACATAGGGCTGTTGCAGCCGCTCCACCAGATCATGATCTTGCACATTTGGCCGATCTGAAAGCACACAAGCACACACACACAAGCACACACACACACACAAGCACACACACACATTAATCTCTCCTGTTTGTTTATGGAGAAAAAAAAAAAAGATCTATTTTGGTAAAATGCAAAGAAAGCCTTCTGAGGGGAAAAATGCTCAATCTGCAAATGCAACCAGTTCATTTCTCCCAATGAACTAAAAAGGGAAGGATTAGTTCTCAAAGCATTTTCACTATGAGAAGGGTGTGTAGCTTATAAATTCTGACCTGCAGAAAAGATGTTGATAGCAATGAGCAGAGCATATTCGGCCTCGTCCAGGTGCAGGTCATTCATTCCTTTTGAAAACTCAAAGATGGGGTTGATGAACTCAAACTGAAGCCCTGAGGAGGTAAGAGTGGAGAGAGGAGGGAGGAAATAAAATGTCATGTTACAAATAGAAATGCACTGCAACTGCACACTGTGGATTTGAGCATTTTCACGGTAAGGGAACATGTGAAAACATATTTTCTATACATCTCTGTAATCTTTGACTTTCTGCTAGAAGGCACACGATACAACCATTAAAGCATTAGATGCAATTAAAGCAGAGTTTTTAATCATTACTGATGGGACTGGTGCAATAAGGTGAATGCAGGGACTGGCGTACATGTGCTGAATTTTGTATATATTATTTCTCTTTTTTAGCACTATAAGTACTGCACTGAAATTTTTGTCATCATAAAGACATTTTGATTCTGACAGATGAAATGCACACACTCTGGTTAAGTAATAAAAACAATTATTTGGTAGGTAGAAATGAACAAATGAACCTGCTTTGGCGAAATCCTCCTTATTATAACTGAAGTCCTTCAGAAATGTAATGCTGTCAATGGCAGGATTGTATCGCCGAGACGTCTCAAGCAGCATAATCTGAGAAAGACAAAAAAAACATATTTTTTTGTCTTTCAACTACACCAGCCTTTAATTTTTGTACTTACTCAAAAGGGAACACAAACTATTTGTTACAATGAAAATGTAATAGTCAGTTTGTACACTACAGATTCACAGTTATTAATCAAAAGCAGAAGCAAATTTGCTCAGAATATGTATCTTATGAGTCATTATTTGCTCTTCTTTTTAAACTAAATTTCCTTTGTTAAGTATTTTGGGTTTGCTCATCATAAGCAATGTTAACGTATACTGTAGTCATCCTTGGATACTATTAATTGTTTTCACTACAGAGCTTTCCTTTCAGAAATATACTGATCATATTACTATTTCCGAGCACTGGGCTCTGTTGAGGGTTTGTTACTGCCACAGAAAAACAAATACTAGATCAGAAGGCTTATAAGACCGTCGGCTGCAACAATTTCTAGTAACACTGAAAACAGCTGAACCGAAAGATCAGCAGAATTTTTTTCTGACGTGTTTGATTCTCACTGGAGTAACTTGGAGTTTGCTTGCTTGATACTTAACAGTTAAGATTTGAGACTTGCACTTGTGTTTACTCCCACCTCTGAATCACAGAGTACTTGCCAAAATGAAATGAAAATGCTAAAGTATTTTTAGTATGTTTAGAGTTTGGTTGTGGATTATTCACAGAGGCAAGACAACAAGGTAGCTATTCTTAGAGGGGCCGAGTTAAAAATCAAGCAATGGACAGCCAATCCAAAGAAAATGGGCTCATAATGAGGCATCTTAAATCTCTTACATAAAAGGGCCAGTAAAAGATAGAAACCATTCCCCCCCCTCTAGTTAGTGTAATGGGTACAATTTAACAAAAGTCACATTTCTAGCAACAGACCTCAATAGTAGATGTCTTCAGTAGAGCAATCTGGTCTTCTCTTGTGAGCTCAAGGAAACCAGGAAGCTGCTTAGCAAAATCCACAATCTCTTGGACTGACATGATTGCCAGCTCAGTGAAGTGAGCGAACCGCTGCTGCCGCACTTCTCGATTCTGCAAATCCTGACTCTGTGGCCAAGGCTGGAATACATTAACAGTAAATATACAGTAGTGAGATAAATCTGACTCTGAGACAAACCCGCCTCAGCATTTGAGACATTGTCTCTATAGCTGCTGCCATTTCAGCTCCAACTCCCCTCTGAAGCACTTACCGTCACTTTTGGTCGGTCAAGGAAAGACCTCTTGTTGCATTGCTTCTGCATAGCCACCAGCTTCTGAATCATCTCCTGCTGCTGTGGATCCAGTGTGGCTGCTTCCTGAGGAGGGGTGGGTGTGACCACCGTGGACGTGCGGGCCGTTTCCTCCTCCTGCTGCTTCTTCAGCTTTTTCAGTCTAATTTGCTCCTCAGAAAGCACACCTACAGGTCAAAAGAGGATGCACATCCTAAAGCTCAAGCTAATTAAAGAGTTTCTTTTCATTGTCACGACTTGCACTCTGGCTAGAAACCCACATGCCAACATTGCATGTGGGTTTGCAAGTTTTCTTCATCTCTGATTCATTTGGCGTACAGACACTCACACTGCTCCAGCATCCCCGCCTCCCGACACTTGCGCAGGCGGCACTGCTGGCACTTGCGGCGCATGTACATGTCCATTTCGCAACGACCATTGTTTTTGCAGGAGTACTGGGCACTTTTAATGACGCTGCGCCGAAAGAAGCCCTTGCAGCCCTCACAGCTCAACACGTTATAGTGGAAACCAGAGGCCTTGTCGCCACAGACACTGCACACCTCGTTGCCCAGCATCTTTGGAGCAGGCCCCTTCTTTCTTTTCACTGGCTGACCATCTACACACAAATGAAAGAGATATGACACCAATGTCAACTCAAGAAAATGATCTGGGTTTAGTTAAGATAGTTTCTCAGAAGCAGTCTGTTATGTATGCTCCTTTCAAGAAACGATGGTTACTTCTAGGTCTTGTATCTAAACCAAAATAGAACAGAATAAACACACTCAACGTTACTGACTCATCATAAAGGTCAAACTATAGAATAAGCATGTCTAACATCAAGAGATCAAAAGGAAATAATACTGGTTATACTGGTCTGTGGAAGTTGTCACTCCACTTGCAGTACAAACAGCCATAACTGAGATGGGCAAGTTTAGTCATGCCTTTTTCTAATTTTTGTATTTAACAACTAGGTCCTGTTTTCCACTCAACTATTTACAATAGTGACAAATACAAAGACACTGTTTTTCTCACCCTCCAATTCTTAATCACCAACTCACAGAAGAGCATTGTTTTCATTTAAAAACAATGTATTTAATGCAGGTTTGCTGAAACAAACTTTTAAAACATGCACCTGTGCTTGCAGATGTGTCACCTGCAGCTGGATCCAGCTTAATGTCATTTGGTTCTACTGGCAGAGGGCTGCTCATCTCAGCCAGCGAGGGGCCATTATGAGGGGGGACGGGGAAATCGTCTGGGTGGGAGAGGTCAGTCAGTGACAGCAGGCCATCATGCTTCATTGTGGTACTTCCACTGCTTTCCTCAACCATGCAGTCCAGCTGCAGCTCAGAGGCCCCATCAAACACCTTACTCTCATCTGAGAGAGACGAGACACAAACAGCGAAAACAATAATCATCGTCCAAGGCCGTTCCACTCATCTTTATCTTTATTTTGACAGTTGTCTGACATAAACAGCCATGTTCACAAAAACATATACAACATGATGCAGCAATCACAGATTCAACGGTAAATTATGAGCTGGTGAGAAAGGGCCAATGTATTCTGTGCTGGGTTTAAAAGGGCATGTTGGACCATTTGCTACGGGAGAGGATAAAGGAAGATAACAGCACTTCCTAAACCAAAAGCTTTTCACTTGAACTGCAAACTCTGGGTGTGTCTGAGATGTCACAACTAAAAAGTTCTGAAATCAATGTGTCTCTGCCCCTTTCTCGCTGTCACTCGAGTTATTTTTGATCTAACACTAGTTTGGACGTTTTTATTGCAATTAAAATAACTTAATTACACATCACCTGTCTTTTGGCAGCTCATCTCCATATGTGACACACATGTGTATGAGGTGAGAGCAGGGAAAGGAGAGGCTATTACAACTGTAAACTGTATGCAGCAAAAACTTCCATAGTAAGCTTAAATAAGACTAGTTAAAATAAAAGATAAGCCACATAAATAGATAAATTACTTATTACTTCACTAAATTATTTTAGTATTATTTGTTGAGAAATGCACAAACTGCATTTATTATAAAGTAGGATATTTCTTTTAGGGCTCTCTCCCCACTAAAATAAAAAGATAATACAATATAAAAAACATCTTTTATACCCACTCTTGGAATGTAGAGCAAGTACTTCATATACTTCATGGCATAATCTAACAATGACACGTATTGGAAGAATCGGCTCCTGCTCAGGTAAATCTCTCACTTTGGACTGACAGAGATCGTTCCTCTTACCATGACCAACATCTGGGATATCAGTCACAGACAGCGTGGACATCTTCTGCACAGCAGCTTGTCATTACGAAATCAACACGTACCTGCGAAATGAAAACAACAGGACATTATGCTAAAAGTTACTATCACTACAAAATCCTCTGAAGCAAAGTTTTTCCTTGGATCCTACCCGTAAATATGGGTAAGAGCCCCCTTGGACTGACAAAGACAGCTTAAGGGTCTCAATGCAGGTTAAAAGCAAAAAAAGACAGTTTAGTCTGTTCTGATGACAGACTTTAACTTCAGGAAATGTATTGTCTTCTTTAAATATACAGTCTGCGCAACCCATGTAGTCAGCTGTTGTGGCTACAAAGCATTTCTAAAAAGAGAGTTTCACAGACAACATGTTAGCAACCACCTGAGACATACTCAAGTGTGGGTGACTCTGGTAGAGCTATGCCACAGAGTTACAAAACAGTCAAGTGTGAGAAACACACTTAGTTCTCTTGAAACCTCTTGGTTGGGTGTGTAATTAAGAAAATAAGGATGTGGTTTGAAGATATCGATGACAAGTGGATTATTATGCTGTTACGCAGCATAACACAGTTCTTAGAAAGAATTAAAATAGATCAAGGCTTGTAGTTCTGGCCACTCGGAGCCTGGCTATAAAGATGTGCATACAGCAAAGCCAACTGGATGTAAAAGCAGAAATGAAAGCATGTCATGTGCCACACATGGATACATTTCAGGAAACTGAATCAGCAGGAGGCTATTTGGCTGTTCTTAACCAGCCTACAAGAAACAAGCAAGTTTGGAAATGAGGGCCGAGTTATTTTTGTGACAAATAAAAACGATAATGTTCAAACTTTCTGACATCTTTGTCACACGGCATGATAGAGAACTGTATTCTGTCTGCACATCTAATGCAGTTCATTATTCAAACCTACAATTAAAAAAATTATTATAATCCTTTTCTGGAAATGTTTTTAAAGCAACTAAGGTCACTCTTGGTTCACTTCAGAGGCTGTAGCTGATGACATTTTGAACTTTACTGCCTTACATTTAGGGATGCTTCTGATATTTAGTCTACCCCCCCCAACACAAATGCAGTGCATAAACTAACCAATTAGTAAACAATGAATTACTCGACAACTTAAACTACTTTATTTGATGTAATATGCTCAGTGACTGGAATAAAGACTGTAAAGGTCTACTATAGCCAGAAAGTAATGAGCATAAAAGACATAGGCATCAAATTTATGGAAACTCATGGTATTCCAATTGGTGCAGGTCCTTTCTGTGGCATTGCAACCTCAAAAACTGGTTACTCTGCAAAGCACCTGCTTCATAAATGGTGATAAGGACTCGGCAACCACTCCTGCAAGATTTCATAACATAAAAAAACCCCACATGCAGGTAGGTGTTCTAGTTGGTATAACTATGTAGTAACATCCGTACTTATCAGTGTAACAGTAGTACTTTTCCATACAAGTATCATAAAGCCTTTCTGTGCATTTTAAAGTTCCCCATGTTTCCAACAAGATAAAGAAAGACAGAGAAAAGAGAATGAAACTGTGAATATATGAGACTGAAATTACATAACTCTGCTGGGGTTATGCCAGTACAAAAATTAAAGGGAAAGCCTGTAATAAAATGAAACAAAGAACACAGCTACTATGGCAGTAATGTTCCTAGTCTCACTGATAAGCTTTTACATACCCAAAGAAACCAGTAAAATCTTATTGTTCCTAACAGTTAAGCTAAACGATAATGAACACAAAACTTCTGTTGGCATAAAGAGGCTTTGGTAACATTTCCATGATAGCATTTGTGATTGTTACACCATGTTGGCTAATGGCACTAAAATGAGGCTATGTATGAATAATATCAAGTTTGCCTTTCAAAGCATGCTGGCACTTTCTAACATTTACTTTTTGGAACTTAACAGTTTCCTCACTGAAAATGCAGCTTTGGTTTGATGATAAAGAAAAACAAGGTCAACGACACTTTGACTCAAAGCTCTTATCAGCTAGAATTGAACTGCGAGACCGACTGTGACAGGCACAGCGGTGGAATGACCTTACCTCAGAATCTGGTGTCTTATTTATCGCCTATCCATCTTTCCCATTAGAGTCCACAACCTCAGCCTGCTGATATCTCTGCGGTGATGCTAAGGACTAGCTCGCCTGATGATCCTTAAAAGGATGCCAAAACCCCTGTGACTTGTTGGGCAGAAGTTTAATGACTTGATATCTCGAAGAGGGCAAGTACGAAAGAAGACAAGTCCCTTTCTACAATGCCCTATGGGAGACAGGAGGGAAAACACACAGAGAGACGGGGAGGAGGGAGGGAGGTGAAAGAGGGAACACTATAGGTTACTATTGGTCATTTGCACAGCTCTTAAATCCACACAGGGTTGTGGTGTTCGATTCTTTTTCTCCAAGTATTAGAGCCACCCATTTTCAATCTTTACAAGGTTCTTACTCCATTTTTCTCCAGTTCTGTCAAAACATAGCATCTACTTGTCCTCTCCGTCACCACTCTAAACCTTCCTCACAAAAATGCCACACAGCTTATTAGAAAAAAATATTTTCTAACATATAACAGTGAATTATCACTCATCCATATATTTTCTTCCACTTATCCAATTCAGGATCATTTCATTAAGGACAAAAAAGCCTAACCTGGGGGTTTGAGGTTTGAAACAAATGATATTCAGAATATGTTGATTATGATGTGTTATTCTGGTCATACAAGTCTAAGCTTAGTTGATTTACTAGTTAAAATGTACGATGATCGAGGGCATCGTGGTCTCCTGCATGAATTAACAGTCTTTTGCTGTAACAATTCCTATCTGCATGTGACCTTAAGTCATCCCCGCTCTCGTCTCGCAGATAAAGTCCAATGTCCCCTGCAACTTATCAGTCAGTCACCTTTGACCATGTTTTCACAGACTGTTGGAAATTAAATGAGAGCACCAACAAACAAACACAAAAGAAACAAAGAATTGATGCAAATCTAAAATTGCCCATCAATAATAACTTAAATGCAGTTCTTATAATGATTTGTACCTGGTTTGGTCATCATAATCTTTTATAGTTGATGATCAATCTAGAGTCAGTATTATAAAATACAGAGAAAAAAAACAAAAAAAACAGAAAGGACCTGTTCTCCATTTACACTCCAGCACGTCAAACATCAGTCTGCTCTTTAATAAACAATTTGAGGCCAAATAAAATCGATGGGCGTCAAAATTAGGCTTTTATAAAAAACTTGTGAGATTATTTAGCAACTAGTATTTTTGCATGTGCCAGTCAGATAACTAAATAGTAGAAATTTAGAAAACAAATTGTTCATTTGGTCATATTTAAGTTTAAAACCCCTAATAAAAATGTCCGCGTTCATTATGGGCTTTCTGAGTCTTCAGTGATTGTGAACTGGTAAGTAATATGCAAACAAAGCTGCTGAGAAAGATTCAAATTACTGCGCGTGTCAGCAGCCAGAGTGGCAGGGAAGACTGAATGTGAGAAAACACGGCGTGAGAAGGTGCGAATCCAGTGTCCGAAGACAGCATGACTACAACTGGGAAACATCGCTTTCTCAGAGTAACAACGGATGCAACTCTCTACGGTGAAGCAGAAATGGATTACTGCACTCAGCAACATCTTGGTGTGAAAGGAAAGAGTCAGTGCTTTCAGGGATCACAGATTCCACAACCAATCAATGTTCCCAGACAAACACACGCACACAATGTGGTGGAAGGAGAATAGAAGAAGTGTATTCACTTGCAGATCCACCCAGATGTTTTCACTTCTTTAGCCTCGATACTTCTCTTCTGAGTAATCTTTGGTGGAGCCATGTTGGGAATTAAGTCAGGTCACCGAACTAAAAGATATGATAAAGATGTGATAAAGATATGATAAAGATATGATCCACCCCGCTGAGATAGCAGGTGCAACAGATGTCACCTCTGCACACAGCACTTGTCAGGAAAAACAAGTGAAACCACCTCTACGGGTGGGGCAGGTGCATCAAAGGGTTTTCACACTGAAAACAAGCACATATAGGGATGAGGGAGTAAACAGCCTGCCTGGCTTGTCAAGCTAAAGTAGCTTTAGTAGTAGTACCATTAGTTTTTTGTTTTTTCGCCCTTTGCAACCATAGTAGGAGCACTTGAAAGCGCAAGTGAAAACTCTTAACACGTATTACAAGTATTGTTTTGACAGTACCGGTATACTGTGATGTGGCCGTTTTGACCGCAGATTTGCTGCTAACATTAGCTTAGTTAGTTAGTTAACTAAGCTTAATGCCACTTAAGTAGTAACAAACAAACGCACACAGCTAGCCTCAAGTTTGGCTTGTAAACATCAGCCAGCTTACATCGACATACGTTAAACGGTAAACATGCCATCAACACCGCTATTCAAGCAAAACGACCAGGTGTTTAGGTGAGATTAGCTTCTTGGTCGAGCCGCACAAGGCCAGTATCGTTAACGTTAGCCGAGAAGCCCCGCACACCAAACGAACTTCCTATAAACAAGTTTAACTTAGCTAGCTTGGCTAAGTTAACGTCTCTGGGTCAATAAAAACGTTCAGAAATGACACAGAGCTGCGTTTTTAGACTCACCGAGGACTTAAGGACTTTGGGGCTGCTTGTTAGTTGGGCTAGTGCGTCCGTGTGCGATTCCTGGCAAGGGCTTTAACAACATAAGCTAACATGTTAGCTCGCTAGCCAGCGTCGTTCTATCATGTGATCCAGCGGCCCCGGGGAGCTCCGGCTGCGGCTGTCGCAGCAGGAAGCAGGTTTCATCAGGCAGAGGGGGCCGGGGCCGGGGGCTTCTCTATCCCGGATTTAGTCTTGCAGGCGCGGAAAGCCGCAGCACATTTATCGGCCACAGGGCCCACTTGTTTAGAATTATAGCCTTTTAGAACACAGATTTTTTAAAATATATATACATTTAATTGAGGCCCTATTTATTTATTTACATACAGAAAAAACCCCAAAAGTCGTTTAAATTATACTTAAATAATATTCAGTCTCCCCTTTTTCCTTTTTCTTTTTTTTTGTGCTTTAGGAATTTATTCATGATTTCATAATCAACTGAAATGAAATGAAATTGTTGAATTTGGACCCTCTATATGACACCGATAAATTATTGTAATAATGTAAGATGCGCCTTGGTTGATGATGCTGCAAACTGTGAGAAATTTACAGGGAACCTAATAACAGAAGGACTGCAGCAAGTGTGAACGGGGAGGTTTATAACATGGTAATAAGCTCTGATATGACGTATGGTTTGGAGATGGTAGTGCTCACAAAAAGACAGGAGGCCGAGCTGAAGATGTTCAGATTTTCACTGGGAGTGACCAGAATGGATGAGATTAGAAATGAGAGGGACAGCTCAGGTTGAGCAGTTTGGAGAGAAAGTTAGAGAGGCAAGGCTGAGATGGTTTTGATATATCAGAGGAGGTATGGTGGAAATGTTGAACAAAGGATGCTGAATATGAAGCTACCGGGCAGAATTGAAAGAAAAAACCACAATGAAGATTCATGGATTTAGTGAAAGAGGACATCAGAAAGTTGGTGTGACAGAGGAGGATAGATAGAGGGTGAGATGGAGGCAGATGACCCCTAAAGGGAGCAGCTGAAGGGTAGAGAAGGAGATGAATTTGTAGAGGGAACCTGGTGTTTGTATTGGTTGCTGCTGTAATTTATAGTCCATCTTTATACCGTATGTACCTGCTTATACATGTGTAAGACTCTGAGAAAATATGGGGTCTATTCCTGTACATTTTACAGAAATTGAATGGATCACAGACTTTATACATACTTCTATTTTCCCTTTCTTATTACACTTTCTTTTCCATAATCCAACACAAAGTCTCATGACCCTCCATTTTTTCCATAATAAATCTGTAATAGGACACAAGGCTGAACACGAGCGTGAAAGCCATGCCCAATGTTTTCTATACCAGTTTTCTATACTCATTTTATTTGTGATTTCCTATGAGCCCCACCTGCTGTGACTGTGAAGGTCATATCACACCAGTAAAATAACCCACAAGTCCCCTAGCTGAAGTGATCAAGTATTCAGCATCCATCTCAGTACACCAGGCTTTATTTCTGGTCCACTGAACTTTTAAATGAGCACCCATCTTTGGGGGATTTTTGCTTTGTAACCCTACTTAAATAGCCCTGTATTCTAGTTTCCCTTTATTGTCGCCCTTCTGTATGCACAGTGTATACAGCGTATGTAGACAGTGTTCAGAGTTACAACATGCCCAATAAAGTCACTGCGCCTGCTCAGCTCAATTCCACTGTTATACTTTGACTTATAAGTAACACTTATTTGTTCAATTTGGTAATCAAAAACACCCATATCACTCGTAAGTCATTGCAGGGCAAAGTCATTTCAATTTTTTGGTTAACATGGTAACCAACATGGCTGAGGAGGACACATAGTGGATGGGTCAGACTTTTGGAATAAGAGGTCATTCATCAGCTTGTTCCGCTAGTCTGTAAGCACGGCCGTTATTAAAAATTGCAAAACAAATGGAAATGTGTTGTTAAGGATATTCTGCACTCACTGTCAACAATTCTAGTGTGTGTGGTGAATTCATTGATTCACTTCTGCACCTACAGAAAATGTTTTTGATGTTTGTCCCGTTAGTCTCCTGCGTTGTGTCTGCAATCTAAGACAGATAATTTTGCACTTTTCAAGCTGTTACTATATTTCTCTGAGTGATATATGCATGTGTGTTTTCTATTGTTATTGTATTTTATTTTATTTAGAATATCAACGTAACTTGAGCCGAATGACTGCCTGTCAAAGTTTGTTTCCCATCCAATTCATATTGTGCATAAATCAATCATGTTCATGACTGTTTTCCAGTGTTTTACATGTATGTGAATATCATGAACCGCCGCCAGAGGGCAGACTCTTCCAATGGGAAACAGGAAGCTTAAGCAGAAATACGAGTAGTTTGGCCGAAGAAGACGGCGAAAGGAAGTTTGTAAACTGCTGTTGTTTTGTTTTTTCATTCGTATTGTCATATAGTTTAGACAAAAAGAAGAAAAAAGAGAGTCACTATGCCCGTTATATGTGCGGCAACAGGATGCAACAATAAGTTTGTCAAAGGGTCGGAAATAAGATTTTACAGGTAAGCTTTCTGTGCAGCGGAGGAGCTAAAGTTTCTCTTTAGCTTGCAACGGTATTGTTGCACAGCGTTGGTGTGTGTGTGTTTTCAGTCGCTTTAAGATGGCCTCAAGATTGAATGCAACATTAAAAGGTTTGGACATTAGCTTCAAGAAAAGCTGCCGTGATTTAGCTTAGCATTAGCTCCACAGAGCTAGCTAACGTTAAACGTGAGGGTGCTGACCATTATACACCGCACCACGACGCCACACAGGTACAACGTAATGGCTTTTTCTGGGCAAGTTACTTCACCGCTTTCCTGATTTTTCAAGCTTCGTTTTCTTGAAGGAAGAGTATCTACTTAAAGCTAGTTGCTTATGGTTACGGCTTATGTACATGTACACGGTGTTGATATGTTAATGCAGCCCACCAATAAACCTATTTAACAAATTCCGGTTGCACATAAGGCTTTCAGAAGTGAATAGAAGGTAAGTTGACAATAATTTGGTAGCTTGATAAAATGTTACTGTAATAAATGTAGTCACTCGTTGATGCCTCGGTCAGTATCTGCTTTTAAGCAAAGATATAGTTTACAGACTTGTAAAACATAATCTGGAATTTCCTTGCATGTAAAACAAGTCCATGTAGACCAGAGTTTTGAGGTTTTGGCCGTTCACCAAAGGAAAGTTATCTTATCATTTAATTTATTCAGTTGGCAAAAGATGAGAGGAAACTGTAGGAGGTAATGTTAAGTAGGACTGATACATGCTTAAGTGTAATTCATGGTCCTGCAAATGCGTCCCTCTGCGTGCACGTTTCTTGCAGTCCTCCTAGATTGTAACTGCACGTAGCTGGAAATGAACGATTGGTTGACAGGCGGGCTGGAAAGATTAGCAAAAGTCCCCCCACAAAACTTGAAAGATCCAAAATATACAGCATGAAAAGCTCAGTCAGTGACTGCAGTGGAGACTTAGGGCTCATTGTTTCTAACATTTGTTTTCAGTTCAGCTCTTTGTATGTTAGAACTTCCACTCCTCTCCGTGGCTGACAGACCAACAACGGCACAAACAAGAGTTTGTTTGTGCCGTTGGGTGGCTGTAACTCAGGTGGTAGAGCAGGTTACCTACTGATCGGAAGGTTGGTGGTTCGATTCCTGGCTTCCCCTAGTCTGCATGCCAAATATCCTTGGGCAAGATACTAACCCCAAATTGCTCTCCGATGCATCCATCGGAGTATGAATGTGTGTGAATGTTAGTTAAAAAAAGCACTTAGACAAATGTGCTTGTCTGGCATCCCCAGACTACCAAATTACCTTTGCTGAACCATCATTTCTTTACATCTTTGGTTAATCACCAAATATTCATTTTAAGCCAGGAAAAGTGTTGGATTAACATTCACACTTTGAGAGCAACTCAGGGTTCAGTATCTTGCTTAGGAATACTAGGGCATGCAGACTGGAGCATCCAGGGTTTGGAGCATCTCTTCTCTTTCTTGTGTGTCAGGTTTCCTCTTAGCAAGCCTCAACTCGCCAGCAAATGGGTGCACAGCCTTGGGATGAAGAACTTCATCCCAACTGCCAACACTTGCCTCTGTTCGGAGCACTTTAGGCCAGGCTGCTTCAGAGACTACAATGGCAAACAGTTTCTCCGAGAGGATGCGGTGCCCACCATATTCACCCAAGGACAGGATTCCTCAAAGGTGCGGTCTCACAACAGGATCATGCTTATTCTAAACAGGTGACTCTGCTTTCTTTGTTTGAGGTGATAACTCTGTAAATTCCACAGATTGAACTGCGTAAAAGAGGAGTAATCCTGAAGGAGACAAATGTCGCAAATCAGATGACGACACAAGCGGACAGAGACAGAGCAAAAGAAGCTGCTCTTCGCAGAGACAAAAGAGGAGGAATAAGGGTGAGTGTCTCTTTTACTATTGTGTATACTGTGGGAGGGTAATGTGTGCTCACTTTTTTACCCCTCAAGAATTATTTATTTAATAATAATAATTATTATTAAGTCTAAAATGCAAAAATAATAATAAAGTGTCATGACTGTTGCATAAATGCAACAAAGCCATGATGTTTTGATATAACATCAGAGGTATTAGAATATTAACCAGAAGCCACTGACTGGATCATTTGAAATAAAGCAGTTTCTTTGTTGTCATTAAACCACGAATCTCTTTCCCCAGTTGTCTTTATGTGTAATATAAAGTGTATTATTTATTTTAGGCCTAATTTATCTCTGCATGAGCTATATTTCTTTGTTATTGTTATTGTTGCAGGGTGGACGAGGTGGCCGTGGAGCGAAACAGCTGTCAGACAGGTGAGAGATGCTTGCTGTACATCCACAAAAATGCATTCTAAAGCATGAAACCTTTATTGTGCTTACACCTACCACTACCACACATGTTTTGGAAATGCTTGCTGATCCAGTTTGGTGTTGCTGCTAATGCTCTTGTGTGTTTGCATGTTTGCAAGGCGAAACATCACAGCTAGGCTCACATCCTGTTTTCTTTGTTTGTTTTTTGTCATGGTTCCTCTTCCCATTGTTGTGGCTTCTCTTGGTGAATAATATTATTAAAATTGGGCTAAAAGTCAAGCCTGGACAGGGATCAGTTTTAGTTTTAAAATAAAAATGTTCCCTGTGTGGATGCAGGCATACAGTATCTCCACTGAGTTTGATGGTAGAAGCATTTGTTTGTGCTTAACACTAAGTTCTTTTTGTCATGAATCCTTTTTTTTACTGTCTTGCACTTAGTTTGCTAATTAGATGTGAACATAAATTATGCCTGCGTGGATAACATTCTCCTTTTCTGGCTTAAGTGATTGTGCCCTTATGCAGACTGTTGGAGAAGAAACACATTAACAAAAAAAAAAACCCAACAAAAACTTAAATTAAGACCATCTGCTGGTGACATTCCTCAGATTTCCGTTCTCATTTGCCAGAGTGTGTATTGATGAGTTGGCGGGGTTTTGCCACAGCAGCCAGGAACTCTTATGTGGATAGAAATAGAAATTGGCATCCACAAGTTTTAGAATTTGGTGTGATCTAGTCAATCAATCAATCAATCAATCAGTCAAAGACTGTCATTCCTGCAGTATATTAAACTTTTCCTTTGTACATCCTTAAGTATCATCTAACAATGACACAAAGTCTTTGTATAAATTTTAACCACTTTATGACAAAACACATGAAATATAGTGACCAACCCCAAGTAACTGTCCTATAAGTGTATTCAGAAGATGAGCTTTTCTTGACTCAAAGCTTTACCAGTGTTTCAAACAAGGAACTGTGGCTGGATTTTAAGTAGGGCTGTGCGATATGACCAAAATCTCATATCCCGATATAAGAATTCTATCGTCCGATAACGATATAAATCGCAAAATTTTTTACATTTTCTGTAAATTCTGTGAATCTCGGGCAGCTCGACTTGTGTGAAGTGTTTCCAGCTGCGCGTCCTTTACCCGGAGTCGAGTGTTTTAACCGATGCATGAAACTACATTTTTAGACATAAGTTGTAACGGCGGCCGTTTTCTTTGTATTTATTACACGGCGTGCTGCGGGGGAAAGCCTGTTCTAACGTTTGAGTCTAAGGTTTATTTTTTAGCACCTGACGGCTCTTTTTTACTTCTCATCCGTAAATAATCTGCTCTTTCACGTGATTCAGTTTATTTTGAAAAGTCTCAACAGGATCTTGAGCTTTATTGTGAAAGGTTTATGTGGAACATAAACAGGCGGACAAGCGAAGGTGCTACCGTCGTTGTTGCTAACCACAAGGCATAAAAACAGGCGCTTGTCCATCCGTATTGTGGTTATATTAAATATACGAGAAAGAGAGAACTTTAAGAAATTAATATAGCCACTACAGTGACCATCAGAACGATGAAAAAATATTGCCATAAACAGTTTATTTTGTGACAGCACAAAACAAACGATAGCGTAAAATGAAACGATAGACGTTTTTATATCGTCATCCGATATATATCGTTATATCGAACAGCCCTATTTTTAAGTATTATTAACATTGTCAGACATAAGCATTAAATTGGGTTCGTCAAAGTCAAAGTCAAAGTCAACTTTATTTGTCAATTCTGCCACATGTACAGGACATACAGAGAATAGAAATTTGGTTACTCTCAAACCCTAGATGAAGAGGTGGTTTACATTCAGTTATGACCTTCTTACGTGACAGTTTTAGAATGAAACTTTAAAAAATGATCAAAACTATCAGAAGAGAAAAGCTTTAAAGAAAACCAGATGCAACTGTTCTATAAGACATTGTCTGTTTGAATCACGCAGGCAGAATGTTGGAGCCAAAAACAAAGTGTACGACAACAAAGGGCGACTGCTCTCCAATGGCAAGGACTTGTGTGACTGTTTGGATGTGGACTGCATGGGCTGCTTCTACCCGTGCCCTGAATGTGGATCTCGCAGGTGTGGCATTGAGTGCCGCTGTGACAGGAAGTGGCTTTACGAGCAGATGGAAGTGGAAGGTGGCGAAATCATCCGGAACAAGTTCGCCATTTAGTTTTCAGATATGCTTTTCTTTCTCTCTGATTTCATATCCAAATCAGGCTGATGGACCATTCAAGACTATGATGCACTCTTTAAGAAATAATCCACAATATTTATCAAGGTTTACAAACCTAACAGGAGAAGAAAACTCTTTTTTTTTTTTTTTTTTTTTCTCTCTCTTCTTTAAATAAAGATTTTTTTTCTCAATATTTAATGTCTGTGCTGTTGATATAGTGTAGCATGTTATTTTTAAAAAGGACTTTTCTGTAGTATTATCAGCAGTTTGGTTTGTAAATGGGGAAAACATATGGAGTGTAATGTATACATTGTATAGTTTGTATAGATGATTGGAGCATGAAGTCAGTAACATATTCATCAGGGAATGGGATAGTGACATAGTATCATCCAAACACTAACAGGGTTTTAAAGTTAATCATAAAGTTAAGGTGACCAATTTATTATATATTAAAACACTGCCTAAATAATAATAATAATAAAAAAAAAAAAAAAAAAGGGAACACCCAGTCATCGCCCAGGGCGTCTTGTCTTAATACCTGTCGGGCACACAACATTTCATTTAAACATTTCACTGTCACCAAAGCAGGGGAAATGAAAACTGGTTTATGATTCTTAAGTGGACGAATCGATGTCCCTGAATTTTAATTGACTTTGAGTTATACTGTTCCCTATAATTGTTCCCTTAATTCTTTTTTTAATTTAGTGGTGTGGTTTTATTTTATTTGTGCGGGATGAGTACAGAAAAACATTAAAAATGTCAGCCTCTGGAAGTGTGCAGTGTAGAGGATTATATAGTGACCTAACAAATAAATGGTCGCTGGTTCAATTCCAGAACACAACTCTCCTTTTGGGTTGTGTCAGGGAGGGCTACTGGTATTAAAAACTGCTGAACTACCCTTATCACAAGAGGTCTGCTGAATGTAGCTCTGTGGGTGTATATATACGATCACATTGCACCAACTTAATGCATTATTAAAGACTGCAAAAATGACCTGCTGAGGTTCAACGCAGTGCTTATGCAATACAATACTGCAAATTTGGGTATAAATCCAATACCAAGTGAATACACAGCCAGTATTGCTGATACAGATACTGATATTTTTTACCTATAAAAGCAGCGTATGTAGGGGAGAGCAGCGGGTCGTGATTAATGAGATGAATCATTACGTCCCACATTATTTAGTTAAAATGAAAGAATACACATTTCAGCTTTTTCGTGTATTTTGAAACTGTTTTTTGGAGACCTGGAATGTAAATGTGCCTGTCTCTAAGTCACTGTCTGTTGTTTAAATGTGCTATAGGCTACAAATAAAATAGATGTGACAGTCAACACAAAAAGGTTTAGCCATTTTTCATAGCATATGTCTGAGGTATATTTAAATAAAACATTTCCAACACAATTCAGTGGGCTTCATACTCGACAGTATCAGTTCTATCATCCTTTTATCGTTTTGATACCAGACTGCTTTATGTTTGAGAAGCTGTTAAGACATTTATCGACAGAAACATGAAAATAGATGAAAAGCATTAATAACAAAGAAAATAAAGCCAGTGACCTGTTTTAAAATCACAGAATAGAGTGTGATGACAAATGAAATTCATGAGCGGAGCTCCTCATCCCCGTGAGTTAGACTGACAGATAATTTCTCAGAGGTTTGAATGTTAGGACTTTGCTCTCATTGTATATCTGATCCGCGCTCATTCAAAGGCGGCGCTGAAATAGGAACTAATCCTTCCTACATGTATTCCCACCTTTTTGACACAGAGTCTTAATTATTTATATTACAGAGAGCACTTTGGCATTAGCTTAAAGGCTGTTTAACGACAAATCGTTCGTTTTTAAGTACACGTTTTATCAGTTATCCAGCTAGTAAATGATTACCCTTGAAAATGTGATTCATGCTAAGTTCCATAATGATCTTTTTGGCTGATTATCACAGACTGGACACACTTCAGCAGCAGTCTTTTCACTCCCTTCTTCGTACTGACCTAAGGCCATAGACAACAGCATGACACAGCAGTTCATCGTGCCGGCTGGCAAGAGAATTGCAGAACTCCTCAGACAGTAATGTCTCATTTGTACACATCCCGCTGTCCTTGAGCTCAGCTGTAGGTCAAGAGTCATGCAGCCCAGGGTAGCTTCGCCTCCATACCCTCTTCTTATTACCACAGATTGAGCAATGGCAGCAAAGGCTGAAAACTATGAACTTTAAAGAACTGCAACGGTGGATATTTTACTTTTTAAAGGGCATGCTAATAAAATGCAAGTCCTTTTTTTACTGTACATATTTTTTGGAGAGGAGGGTGCAGTCATCTCACTGCAGGCTGTGTTATGAAATGGAGGCATGCTGCCCTTCTTTATTTACCAGCACCACTGTCTTTATTTATAATGCTGTTAAAGGTGTACGTGTGAATGAATCTTATTAATATTTATAAAAACATGAGAATAGACAGTTGATGCAAGCATCGTTCATCACAGCCCGTGAAGCTTTGTTGTCTGATTTAAATTCAAGTTGAACTATTTTCCCCATGCAGTACAGTTTGTTATGCAGCGACTCAGAACACTGAGGACGCTCCAGATACAGGTATGGGTCTTCAAAGGACACCTGTATGCTCTCTCGTCATCGCTGCCGGTATCGTTATGTTTGATGTTGGAAGCGATATCAGAGCACTTTGTTAAAAAAGCAGTTTCCTTTTCATTTAGAACAAGTTTCCTGTTTAATGAGCTCTTGAGAATGAATATTTTCCGCTCGTAATATATGCTGTCAAGTCATGTTTTGCTGTTGTTGTTGTTGTTTTTGCCTTACAGCAGTGTGGATCTAGTGATGGCAATGTCTGTTGGCTGGTTCATTACATGGATTCAGACTTGAATCTTGTCAAGTGTGTGGTAGATTGGCACAGTATTTGTTAGAAACACAAACACACCCATGTATGCACTGCAGTTGTAATCAGTAATCCCGACCCCCTTTCATCTGGTGCTGTGATCAGTTCCAACCACTTCAACTCAATTTAGTTGTACTTATATAACACCAAATTACAACAACAGTCGCCTCAAGGTGCTTTATTTTATAAGGTAATGATGCTACAATAGTACAGAGAAACTTCTACAGTCAGATTACCTCTATGAGCAAGCACTTGGCAACAGTGGGAAGGAAAAACACAATTTTAACAGGAAAAAACCTTCAGCAGAACCAGGTTCAGGGAGGTGCGGCAATCTGCTGCGCATGGTTGGGGGGGAGGGGAGGTAGACAGCACCAAAGGCGCTCTTTTAGAGAGCCAGGTTTAATTATAACTAATGATTAAATCCAGATTGGTGAAGAAGAAACACTCTATTGCAATCTAACTCATTAGTCAGGTCACTTTACTTTTAATATTAATTAAAAGTGATTACAATTTTACACACTACAGCCAGGTTAGCACTGTCAAAATGCGCATTTTTCAAAAGGTCTTTTAGTACTAGTGCAAATACCACTAGCCTGGCTAAGTTTTATCTGTCACATCAGCGCTCTTAGCAGATTAAATCATATCAGTTCAACTCAAGCTGGATGCTACACAAAAACCTGACACAATTACTGGAAAGCACAATAAAACAGTTTACTGGAGAAACTTCCTAAAGTACTCTAAAGTCCAGAAAATAGAGTAATCTGCAGAGTCCGACCTCAGCGTCTTTAACAGCTGTTAGCATTAACACACACAAACATAAACTTCTAAAAATGGTTTGCCCTGTTTTCTTACAAAATTCTTCATCCAAATAAATAAATAAATTCATCATAGCCCGAGACGTAGCCATCCACTACATCACTGTGTCCATTTCCTCCCTCGAGCAAAGAAAGCCATATGACACCTCATCCGTAAACTTGATAAAATGTCTATTGCAATATTGGCTGCGGCGGTCATCAGTGAGGACGGAGCGCAAACCTCCAGGGGGCTACTGGATAAAAACAAGCCACCGTTAAAGGACGCCGGTGACCAGAACGGACGGAAATCTGTCAGCAGATATGCAGCCTGCAGTGTTCATAGCGAACTGGAGATGTGAGCCAAGTGAGTTAGAGGCTGGATGTAAATCCATGAACATTGCTGTGAGACGACCAAAGGTCTGTTGGGACGTTGACAGAGAAAATGGAGTAACGGAGCTGTCACATCTTTCGCTCCTGTAAACTAACACCTTCTTTTATTTTTCAGTAGAAAGAAAATTCATTGACAATTAATCCATGCTTTGAGCTCAGTAGCATTCTAAGATTTTCAAATAATGTTTCTAGCTACTTGTATTACCAGCTGATGACAGAATTACATACAAAGGGAAGCATAACTAAAATTAAGCTTCCAGCTTAAAACTTAAGAGCATGCACCTATGTCAAACACCCAAATGATCTCTTTTGGCTCTGTTCAATGCAGAGGCGTGGCATGTCTACCCTGAGCACCTTCCAAGTGATCGAGATCCTCATTATAGCTTTTAGGCAGAACGCAGGCATCTTTCAGTAGAAGCTCATTTATGCAGTTTGTATCTAGGATTGAATTCTTTGTTTAATAATCCAAACCTACGTCCATTAGCGAAGTTAGAAATTGCTGTTGATATCTGTAGAGGTCAAACCAACATGTCTTTTGCAGGAATTGTCTTATTAATCCCCCCACCCTCAACCAGTTATGGCACATGGCTGCCCCTCCCTGAGGTTTCTTCCTGCTAAAAGGGAGTTTTTCCTTCCCACTGTCATTGAAGTGTTTGCTCATTGGGGGTCGTCTGATTGTTGGGTTTTCTCTGTATTATTGTAGGGTCTTTACCTTACAATAATAAGCATCTTGAGGCGATTTTATATAAAAAAAATAGAATTGAACTGAATTAAGCAAAACATCAAACAGTAGCTTTAACCTTTTGAAGTGGAGAAATGTTGTTTTCCTATATTTGCCCAATGGTTTCTCCTAATTGGAAGGCATCTATTTATTTAATCATAAGTTCAGAAGCCAGATAAGATGAGCTGTCCAGCCAGCTCTTCCGGTTCTCCTCTCAGTTGGCATGCCTCTGAGACCTCCCAAGTTTGCCTGAATCATCTCAGCTGACACCTTTCAGTGCAAAGAAGCCTCTTCAAGGATGAGACCAGCTACTTTATGGAGTGAACTATAAGTGACTTCGTTCTTTTGGTCTAGATCTAGATGCAAAGGTGAAATGTAACTTAGACCTGATCTTGGGTCCACTGTCCTTTCGGTTGTTAACATGCAACATGTTTGGTTATCAAGCTAAGAACCATGGCCTCAAAGCTGGAAATACTGACCTTGATCCAGGTGGCTTCATACTCAGGTAGAGACCGCACCAGTTTGTGGTGAAGGTCATGGTCAGATGAAACGAAGACTCTTGTCCATCCACTGAAAACATACTGGACTGTGCTGAGGATGTGGATATAGCTCTTGCATTGTATGGTTTGTTTAAAAATCCTCCTTCAGGCTGCTTGTATGGGAACAGAAAAGGTCCGTTTGTTGTGATGTGGTCAGCACTAAAAAGGCTGCCGCCTCACACCTGTGGGCCATGCTCCATCTCTCTACATGCCAGCGTGGACTCTACTGCCAGCAGCTTAGGTCAGTTTTGCCTGTAGGCTTGATTATTACTCCATCTTAGCTCCTCTTACTCTCTGACTCAAAACAACAAACTGAAAATTTGTTGGTCCAAACAAGATCCTGAACTTCAGCAAGCTGCTGTTGTACAAGTGCAACAATACTTTATGTAATCATTGCCCATGGATTTCTGTTCTGACCTCTTTTGCTATCATTGATTTTCTCGCTTGTGAAGGCACTTTAGCTTTGACTTTTGAGCTACAAGCCGTGGAAATATTGATATCCACTGAATACAAGTTTCTTGAGCAGCACACTTTTAAAATCACTCAGAAACTTTATGGCAAGCGTCTTTTCATCACCCACTCCACAGCACCCACATTTGTGATATACATTAAATAAAAGTTGAATTAAAATGTGCAGTATTATCATGCAATTGTAACACAACTTACCTACATCTTTTTCTCCCTAACAAGACCGACAAATCCTTTACTTCCTTTCAGGATTCCAGTGGAATCCCTCACACGTATGGGATCCATCCATCCATCCATCCATTATCCATCCATCCATCTGTTCTCTTCTGCTTTTCCTTGTCAGGGTCACAGGGGTGCGGGCTGGAGTCTATCCCAGCTACCATAGGGCAGGAGGTGGGGTACACCCTGGAGAAGTTGCCAGCTGGATGCAGGGCTAACACAGAGAGACAGACAACAGTTTGCACCACATTCACACCTATGGGCAGTTTGGACTGACCTAACCCTTTGGACCTTTGGGAGGAAGCCGGAGTACCCATGGTTATTAAAGTTAACAAGTAAAATTAAAAACTAAAACTATACTGGACGTCTACAAGACTGAGTGCACTGCTTTCAATACATCACACTGCTCTGCATCGCTTCCTGCTGTTTTAACCCCTCCATCACCTCAACATCCATCAGTAAGACTCCAGGGAGATATCTACTTATCACTGCCCAAATCACAACAGCAGTCGCCCCAGGGCACTTTATACTGTAGAATAAAGACCCCACAATAATACAGAGAAAACCCCAACAATCAAATGACTCCCTATGAGTGAGCACTTGGTGACAGTGGGAAGGAAAAACTCCCTTTTAAAGGGAGGAAACCTTCAGCAGAACCAGGCTCAAGGAAGTGCAGGCATCTGACTGGATAGGGGTGATGGGAGGGGCAAACATGAGTTATGTGACTGAATTGTGGCCTTTTGTTATGCTGTAGCTACCTAAGATGTGCCATACCTCAAAAATATTAAACATAGATATATCTCTGTGTTGAGAGACCCATGCCTGGGCACTGGAGGAGGATTTTCACAGACTGAAAGGCTAACTTTCACACATGCTGATGTGTAATGAACAAAATCTCATTAGGAACCTGATCCAGACTGGAGATTCAGAGTGTCAGGATAACTTGTCCTTTGTTGCTTTGAATGTAACAACTTTTAATTTAATCTATCTCTTCTCAACCTTGAGACCTAATTAAAGGAATACTTTACATTTATGGAGTACCCAATTAATTAGAAATATCGTGTTAGATACGGTTGGAACAAATTATTGATAGACTGATAGAGCAATGCATTAAACAACAAATGATCTCAGCAGTTAAGCTTACCATAATCACTACTTGATCAATCCTCACTGTGGTAGTTATCAAAAGAATAGGGGCAAAGTGTCATGATCACATCACTATAGTGTTGCGTTGCCTCTTATTGCATTCCAGCCCCTGAAAAGGAAAAAAAATATACACTTTAGTTCAACAATTAAAAAGTGTTTTGTTGGTTTTTTTCACCAACAAACCCACATGCTAAAACTGTTAATGAATGAGTTGCTGTCCACAATGCAGGAGGATAAAGCCGGTGTGTTGCCAGGTAACAGCGCTGTAGGTAGTTAACAGCTTGTCATATTAATGAGTGAGTTGTTGCTAGCAGCAGCCTCAGGTTTGTCTCTGGCCTTATAACAAGATTTTATGCTAACAGTCTGTAGAGTCAGAAGATGCACCTGCATTGGGCTAAAAATAAGCCCGTTCCAAACTTTATCGTAACAGACTTTTGCAGACTTCAGGGCGCGAAGGGCTCATTTATTCTTCTTCTCATTTCTCTGCAAAGGTGTCCATTAATTTTGCCTTTTTCTTTTGTCCCGAATTTTGAAAAGTCCTTAGTTTGGATCAGAGGAGAAAAAACAAAGCTTGCAGGTGCATACTCTGTTTTATATTCATTTTTTAATCTATATATGTTTTGCTTATATTGAGGCCTCCTCACACCCAAGCATACAATATTAGATCTGTATCTTTAGCCGGCTTATAGTTTCCACCACTTTAGCAGCTCTGAGGAGGTTTTCTGCTCACTAGGCTGTGTTGAGTTGAGAAGAGAGACACCGATTTGCAGGCACTTTGCAGGGGGGGGGGGGGTTCAATATGCTGCAAACTCTATATTTTCATTTCCACCTGTCAAAAGAGGAGGAGAAGTGTTCTGTTTTCTTTGCAGGATTATATCCTGTTCTCAGCAGGGAAACCTGACTCGCAGGATTATTGACTTTCAGGGGTCAGTCACCCTGCTCAAAACAAAAAGGGAAACTGTTGGGTGGTTGCTTTTCTAGCTGACTCTACAGGTCTGCTGCATCTACACAGTTTCTTCTGCTGTGACTTATGACACTATAAGACTGAAGCGCGCCACTAATAATGCAAGCGGTCTAATAACGACTATTGATACCTGTGTTCTGGTGTGACCACAATTACCTACACGTATAAAGAGAAGAACTTTTAAGGAGGGGTTGCATTTATAAAAAAAATGTAATAAAACAGATTGAAACAGAAAGGCTTGTATCACTGGTTTATTTCAGAGGGAAGAGGTGCAAATAAGATAACTGTTAAGCGCAGGATGAATACTGGGGTTCTTTAAAAGGGCTAACAGCTGGGTATGTATCCAGACAAGGTCCCGCAGTCTGTGTTTGCATTGCATGCAGTGCACTCACACTTCCTGGCCACAGGGATAGATGAAACCCCGTGGACATTGCTCTGTGTATTTCACCTCGTAGGACCACTCTCCGTTGCAGGTTTTCTGTTTGGGCCCGTCGTCAGTATGAACATAGTTGGGATCCTACCAGCAGAGCAGAGGGATCAGACACATGGATATAAACACAGTCAGTTCCATTTCTTTAAAGGGATTTCATTCCAACTTCATGAATCTGACAGCTTTTGACTTTTGCTGCCACTATTTAAGATTATTTATGGGGGGAAATGTAGCTTGTGAGACATTTAAAAACTCAAAAGTACAAGATTTTAATCGGCAGTAATCTTTACTCACTTTGCAAACATTTTAATAAATAAACTAATACCGGACTACAACCCTTTCAAAAGGGTCACTTGTGGTATCTTTTGATGTTAGAGGTCAATTTTAAATTTTCATTTTCTATATACTTGTACAAAGTTTGTATAATTTTGATGGTCATTGAATGTGTGCTTTAACCCTAAAGCTTGTATTATGTAATGATCTCTCATTATAGTATTTTTCTTTCTTTTCTGTTTTTATGGAGCAGTAGTATGTAGAGAGGGAAAACAGGTGGAGGGCCAGGGAATTACACAAGAGATGGCTTGGTGAGGATCAAATGTGCGCCCCTGCAGTAGCCTTTAAGAGGTCTGCTATAAAGTTGTAAATGTGATTTATCTTTAAAGAAAACTTATAGCAATACATAATCTTACTGAACACTATAAAATTTTCAGATTGCAACTATTATTGTCACCCCCAGCCACTCAGGCTGGATGACTGCGAGGCTGGTTCTCGGTTCTGGAGGTTCCTTATTGTTAAAAGGGAGTTTTTCCTTCCCACTGTCACCTAGCGCTTGCTCATGGGAGGTTATGTGATTGGGCTTTTCTCCGTAGTGCCTTCACCTTACAATAAAACACATTTAAGTGACAGCTGTGGTGATTTGTATAAATCAAATCGAAATGAATGATTTCCTCAGGAGCACTGAGCTCAGCTTATCACATCACGTCTAAGCAGAATAAACGCACACGTCTCACCGGGAAAAACAGTGCACAAGTAGCACAAGTTAGAGGAGAGCGAGTCACTCTTCACCTTTTGGAAACACTGTCCTTCACAAATGGTGGTGTCGACGAACTCGGTGGTGCCGCAGGTGTCCACAGGGAGGCTGATGTTCTTTGGGCGACAGCCGGAGCTGCAGTCTTGCTCCGCCCCCGCCAGTGCCAGCACTGCTGCCATGACAACCAGCTGCATCCTCTGCCGGATGCACTACACGCTGCTGCCACAAGAGGGGATCGGGTATCAAATGAGGCGCTTTGAGACAATGTCAGAAGTTTAGTGTTGATTAAAACGCGGCTGTGTCATTATACTTGATTATATTATGGAGATGTGGATTAATGGCGTTATTTCCTCTACAGAAGAGTAATGTATACACTCAAATGTGCTGGTGTGCATTTACAGGAGTGGTGGCTGATTTAGTGTGCTGTAAAACAAAATGTATTCTGAAATGAAAAGCGGGAAATAACAGTCGAGATTATTTTTTATTTTATTTTTCAGAGTTGGATCTTATTTAACTGCACATTTTTATTCATCTTGTAGACTAGATCCTAAAAGAGTGGTTCACTTAAATTAAAGCATCCAGCCATGTAAATATAGTCATAGCTTCTGTCTTTTCAGATTAAAAGACATCCATCTCTGAAATGTCTGTGTTCATCTCAAGGTAAAACGATAAATATTGTAAAACATGATTAAAACATGCATTCTTAATGGTATTAAAAAGATTACATTTCCAAAGCTCAGCACATTACTCAAGAACAATAGCATGTCTTTCTGCAGAGGAGCATTCCTGACTGCAAACAGATGACCTTTAATCTAATAAAATACAGATAAAGCATGATTAGCTCAAGGCTCAGTGAGTTTTTCCACATCTCACACTGATATGTAATTTAAAGTATGCGGAAAAAGGGAAAGAAATATAAAATATATTTTGAAAAGCTTCCAAAGTTTCCAAAGCTAATAATAAATTTCCACTTTGAAAAACGTTTTTTAAATGCTAAGGCAATTATGGTTCGAGAAAGCTCAGAAGCAGTGCTTTAAATTAAATTATCAAATTAAATTTGGAAAATTTGACCTAAAACTACTATAGATACAAATGAATAACTGCAATAAAAATAAAAATAAAAAAACAAAGGAAAATTGTGGTTTAGCATGAAAACAATGAAAAGATGACAACCTATATCCTTTATTAAAGCCAGATAGAAAATGAATTCTATTATTAAACAGCCTAACAAAGATGATAAACGGATGATGCACAGAATTTAATAAACCTCTTCTAATTAACCCCTTTCATGCACACGGCTGTTTCTTCAAACTAAACCCTTAAATGACATCATTTAAACTCTTTGATCACAATTTTTTTTTTTCTGTTAAACCTCTTTCTAGAGGAAGAACTCAATCTGCCACGTCCCCACAACTATGCTATAACCTCATTCTGTCTTTAACAGCAGATCCGTGACAACGTCTTCAGCAGCTTTCTTGTCATCTACATGAACAGGAAACATACCTGTAGAGCTCTGCTGATGCTTTGAACCTCTGCTGAGAGTCCTGTCCCTTCGTTCGCTCTCTAAACACCTGTAACAGCTTTCAACCTGCAGCTGTCTTTATTGCTTAAATAGCACCGCTCACAAATCTGTTTAATCCTATCAGCCTTGACCAGGGCGATAGTTTTCCTACCTGTTTATACATAACAAGCAAATCCTCGTGTCTTTCCTTCAACACTGCAGGGACGTCCCATGGCTCGAGGCCTTTCCTCCTACAAACGAGGAGGAGTGGGGCGGTATCTTCAGAAATCTTGTTTAGGTTATGTGAGTGAAAGGCGCAGATGGACACCAGAATTATAAAAATAAAACTGCCCCCACAGTGAGATGGCAAACATAGATATGAGATGCACTAATTAATTTGTGTGCTCCATCTCCATTACTCCATTGTGTCATTTCTTCTTTTTCCACTGTGTCAACAGCGCTGGCACATATTGTTGTATTTATAGATTTATTAGACCACCTGCCATGAAAACAAGAAAACACAAACAATTTAGAGATCTGTCAAAAACTTGTTTAAAACGATAAATTATATTTGTTATTTGTGAACCAAATAACAAACTGAATTCATGTTTTTATACCCAAATTTGAGGCGGCACGCTGGACTTCTCTGAGGAGTCAGGAATTAATCGAGCGTTACATTCAACCAGGAAAACTATATTTTCTGTTTACGAGTGTAAATAAATAACTGATTTGACATCTTAATCCAAAAATAAAATAATGTTGTTTATTAATTTTTTTATTAAACAGTAAATTTGAAAATTCTTGGGGAAAAAAATTAGCATTAAAAATATAAAGTGCTTGAGCACACTGGTGGATTAACCATTACAGAAACTTACAGAAACCAGTACTTACCAGCAATGTTAACTTAGGGCAGCATACGCTTTACACTGGATGATGGTCTCTTAAATTTATTAAGCACTGTGTGTACAGGCCAGCTATTATCCAATATGTAACATACAAGTAAAAGTAAGTAAAGTATTTTTCTTGTCATGATCTGAACAACGATATGTCACTGTCTGTGAATACAGGAAGTGTAATCAGCAAAAAATATTTGCTCTAAATGAATTGCTATTTTAGGACTGTTCCTGTTCCTTCACATCATTTTATCTCAATGAGGTAAAATTTCATTTTCTCTTGGACCCAGTGATAGAAGGCACATTAAAGAAACAGCACTTCCACAATGAGCTGATTTCTTTCAGGTAAAAAGGTTTATTGTCTGTCTGGTGTAGCAGACATTCTGACTCACAGCAGACACTCATTAGTGTATTAAAGAAGGCTGCATTATCTCAGGGGAAAGCCATTGCTGTTGGTAAGTGTCCTGTATGTGTTAGCTCAAGGCAGATACTTAAAAAAGTAAACTGCTAAAAACAAATGAATTTGTTTCGTTGATATGCATAAAAACGTAGAGGAGGACTATATTGTGGTGCTCAGTGCCTAGAATTACTGTTAATGTGAGATGTTTTATTATAAAAGGATCATTTGAATGCATATGGCATAGCTGAGCAACTGCTACAGAAACACTCTTGCAACCCTCATCTCTGTGATCATCTTCATCCAGATGTACATCTTCAGAGCCCTGTGTTGTCCTTGGTTACATTATGCTTGTTAAAATTTAAAAGATTTGATTTTTTGGTTGTTTTTTTGTGCATTATTAGGATCCACATTAGCATCAGTGTTAGTTACTCTTGATGATGTCCTCCATTCATACGTACGCATAGAATCAACATTCACAAACACATAAACATAAGTAAAAAAGCAAATCTTTACAGATATTATTTTGATTCATAAATAAATCTTATTTCCTCTATAATGTCATCTCATCCATTTTCTTAAATGCTTCTACTATTCAAGGTTTCAGGGGTAACTGGAGCCTATCTCAGCTTAATAAATCTTGAAACTGCTCTGACTTTAAATGAATCTTATAATTGTATGTTGACCATTTCGTGACAGCATTCTATATAGTACATTATACATTTATTTCAAGTCACGTTTATAATATATTTCTTATTACAATAGAATATTCTGACTGATGTTTAGCGGTTCGCCAGTCCAGGTTACATTGCATTGCAGCGTGCAACATGCAGTTTTATTCTGTACTACTTGTACACCTATGTGAAAAATAGTTTCCACGGGACTACCTACAGTAAGCACACAACGTCAGCAGCTTGTAGATCCACATTCAAGTAATCTTTAGTAATCATTTTCTGTATGACTTTATCTGTCTTTCACATTGTTAGGAAGGAATTTTGGCCAACTGTTCTTTACAGCACTGCTTCAGTTCATTGATATTTGTGGGCATTCGTTTAAGCTCAGCTCTATCCAGTCTCATCTGTCCAAAGGATATTGTTTCTGAACTCTTTAGTTTGTTCAGATGCAGCTTTGCAAACCAAACTGTGCTGCCACGCCCTTATCAGAGAGAAGAGGTGTTCCCCTGGTAACCATTTCAAACAAGCCATACTTGTTCAGTCTTTTTCTAAATGTGCGGCCATGACCTTTAACAGTTAACATGCTAACTGAGACCTGTAGAGTCTGATATGTAGCTCATGGGTTTTTGCATTTTCTCTGAGCATTGTACTTTCTGACCAGGGGGTGAATTTTCTTGGATATTATGTTAACACATCCGTAAATCCGATCAGTAAAGAGCAAAAACTTCACTGCTCACCTATGTATTACAATAAAGTTTAACTTTGAGGCATGTATGAAAAAAAGTGGATTTCAATGGAGAAGTAGGCAGGAAGTCAGCTTGCTAGTTTCTTTCTAAAGATGATATGCCATACGCCATGATCTGACCCAGGGAGGAAGTGTGGTTTCACATAAATATAGACAGATAACTAGACAGCAGTGATGTCTGTGAGGTTAGTGAAGTTGGGGTAGCTTGCATAAAATGGCGTGCTACCTGGTGGCTAGCTGCAGAGCTGTGGTTGGGATAATATAAACATGTGTCCTTTTTTTAATGTGAGGTTCCCTGATGGGAAGAGCCAGATGCAATCCTATTGCAGGAATGTGATTGAAATAGAACATCTGAGAGGATCCATTCACATTCACACAAGGTTAGTTATTAACATGCCGCTGTGTGTTTGGATGACTCGCTATGAAAGATTCCTGATCCTAAGCCTCATTTACCGATTTAAATCTTAGAGTGACTCTTCTCTGAAGCATTCAAAAATTTACCATTTGGCACCGTGAGCCTGTGGGCTGTAGGTACATCGTAAGGTTTGAAAAACTGAGTTTAAAATCGTGCTGCAAATTTTATTTTAATAATAAAAAGCCATAGAGGCAGATTATGACCACTGATTGTTTTAGGGGTTGTTAAATATATTAAATAAAATATTTAAAAAATGTTGTTAAAAACAACATTCTTAATAAACGTAGCAGGATCTATGACTTAGAAGCAGTATTGTAATGTAATCACCTAACAAGTGGATCCAACTCTTTGAGTAAGTATAAGTATTTTTGCACTCGGGTACAGCTTTAGATTTTATAGAGCACATACAGATTCCAAGATTCTGTGAATCTTCGAGAAATTCAGTGTTCTGCTGCTGCACTCGGTAAAAGTTAGCACTGCACCACAATCTGGACAAGCTGCAGTGACAGTAGAATTTAACTACCTGGGCAGCAGCCACCACAATTCACCCAACTGCTGCTCCGTCTGCCCTTGCAGCCACTAGGGAATCAGGTTTCCCGGGCATCCTGCTAAAGTGCCGTACCTGCTTAATAAGGCTGCAAGGACTTTTATTGAGTCAACCCCATCCTCTGCGGTGCTACTTCTTTTTAGGAAATTTTGGCAGAAATGCATCATGTTTTTTGTGCATTTTGCCCTGAATGAACACTAGGCAGATTTGATTAATCTTATATTTAGAGCAAAACGGATCATTAGTCATTTTCTGAGAAAAAAATGGTATAACAGATGGTAGTTCCTCTTAAAAAAAAGCACATCTGCTCTGAAAATTGATTAATTAATTGCGGTGCTGAAATTATATCATCCATCCGTGCATTCTGTCGATATGCTGGCTATCTGGATAGAGAAGGTAAGACTTTGAAATTCATGTCTGCATCACAGTCTGAAAATCAGCCCATATGCTCTGCAGCAAGCTAAAAGAAAACACCAGCAAAGAATTGCTGAAATTAGCAGGATGTTTCCAAGAGAAAACACCTTTTTTCCCTTCCTACAGCCATGAGAAGAAGTCCTGCCCTGTCACATCAGGGTCCACTGGGAATCAATTGGGCAATGATGAACTGTTCCCGGGCCCGTGATGATATTCTGCTTCATAACTCGAAGCACTGCTATATAAAATGGGCTCCTTTGGGTGTAAAAGCTCATAGCTCTAGATGAAGCCACATATAAAACAGCTCCCAGTCATACATCTTGCTGACATCACAGATTTCATCCATGGGTCATTGGTTTTAAGCTTAGGAACAGAGTCCCATTGCTTTCTCTCTTTTCTTTTTATCAGTGCAGCATAAACACTGCCATAACCGCATCAACACCCTGCACAAACATGCTCAGTCACACCTCGCCCCTGTCCTCTGCTGCTCCGTCTGCTAATGCATGAAACACAAGCAGACTTCTTTAAACTCGTTTTGTCGCATGCAAACCCCCCTCAAAAAAACAACAACAACAAAAAAGACTCAGCAGTGCCCTGAACGCACTGCATCACCCCACACTCACGCTCTCTCCCGCCTTCCACCTGGTCTAAACAAACGCCTCCACAGCACTGCCAAGGACAAGACTTTTGTTTGGTGACTGCGCTGGATATTTCTGCGTGCAGGTCGAGTGTGGAAGTAGGTGGTAGGTGTGCTTATGTGTATCGACCGCTGATGATTCTTTGCTGACTTCTGTTGTCTACCTTTTCTCCTTTACATTTTAATATTCAGTCTCATTTCATTATTTTACTTATTTTAAGCAAATGTAAATGTGTTCTTTTATTGGTTATAAAGTCCTTAAAAACAGCTAAAGATGTAAAATACTGCTCAACAAAAAATTAAAGGAACACTCAGAAAGCAAATCAGATACAAATGGGGAAAAAATCATGCTGATATCCCTGCTGTGATGGACTGAGTAATGTGTTAAGAAGAAAAGAATGGCACACGATTTGATGGAAATTACAATCATCCAGCTATAGAGGGCTGAATTCAAAGACACCCACAAAGTCAATATTAAAAATGATGCAGCAGGTTAGTCCAGTTTGCCAAAATATTACAACTCAGAATGGTGCTTTATTTTATTTATTTTATCAACTTTCCTTCTGACGATGCTGTCTGTGTTGAGAGCTCAGTGGATCTGCGCTGGACAGTGCAGATCCACTGAGCGCAGGGCAAGCTAGCAAGACAGAAGCTAAGCTCCTTGCAACATGGCAAATTGAACCTCCCCCACCCTCATTCAGATCTGGCGTTTGGAACTATTTTGGTCTTCATGTGACGTATAACCCTGAAGGTAAGCGTGTCATGGACTAAAGTAAAACAGTATGTCGGATGTGCCACGCAATGCTCAATTACATTGGTGGGAACTACTGCGTTAGCGCAGTTAGCTCATTAACGTGTTGACACCGTCCAGCCCCACGCATGGGGCGATCCGTGGTAGCTCGTTAACGGAGATTGGCCGTGTTGTGGCGTTAACGTCATTTCAGATTAACGCTGACAGCACTAGTGGGAACACAACGAATATGACTGCACATTTACACCGATATCATCCTAGTGCAAAGACAAGTGGAAGCAGACAAAAACAACAAGCATGCATGCTACAAACTTTACCCGAGTCATTTAGACAGCCGTTAGCACATGATTCTCCTTATGGGGACCTGATATGTTTAATATGCTGCTGAGAATATAGCCCAGAAGAAGCGTATAGTATAGCTTTTATTTTGGAAAGAGCCATTTCTCTGTAATAAACTCTCTTTTCTAAAGATGAGTGATTTCTCGATCAGATAGATTTATTTTTTATTACTTTGTTGTTTCAGCAACAATAAATTTAAAAACTGTACTTTTGAGTTAAAATATATATTTATAATTTTAATAAATGACAAATTAAAAAAGCATGAACATTTTTTTGTATCGAAAAAATATTGAACCGTGACACCAAAGTGTCGAACCGAACCGAACCGAACCGTGAATTTTGTGTATCGTTGCACCCCTAATAGATAGATAGATTGTCAATTAAGCAGATATAAGGCCTGGAGTTGATTCGAGGTGTGGTGCTTGCATTTGGAAGATCTTGCTGTGAGCAGACAACATGCGGTGAAAGGAGCTCTCCATGCAGGTGAAACAAGCCATCCTTAAACTGCAAAAACTGGAAAAATCCATCAGAGAAATTGCTGCAATATTAGGGGTGACAAAATCTACAGGTAAACTGGTGAACTCAGCAATGCAAAAAGACCTGGACGTCCACGGAAGACAACAGTGGTGGATGATCGCAGCGTCATTTCCCCCTTCACAACAGACAACACTCTCCGGGAGGTAGACGCATCAATATCCAAGTGTACCATAAAGAGAAGACTGCATGAAAGTAAAGAGGGTTCACTGCAAGGTGCAAACTAGTCATAACCCTCAAGAATAGAAAGGCTAGACTAGACTATGCTAAAAAAAGCCGACACAGTTCTAGAAAAAACATTCTTTGAACAGATGAAACCAAGATCAACCTCTACCAGAATGATGGCAAGAAAAAAGTATGATGACGGTGTGAAACTGCTCATGATCCAACACATACCACATCATCTGTAAAACACAGTGGAGGCAGTGTGATGACTTGGGTGTGCATGGTTGGCTGTGGCACTGGGACACTAGTGTTTGTTGATGATATGACACAGGACCAAAGCAGCCGAATTAATTCTGAGGTGTTCAGAGACATAGTGTCCGTGCAAATCCAGCTAAATGCAGTCAAGTTGATTAGGCGACATTTAATAATATAGATGGACAATGACCGCAAACATACAGCCAAAGCAACCCAGCTGTTTATTAAAACAAAGAAGTGGAATATTCTTTATTGACCATCTGATCTTAACCCAACTGAGCATGAATTTCACTTGTTGAAGACTAAACTTTCGACAGAAAGGGTCACGGCTAAGGGGATGAGCTGTGTGGAGAAAATAAATGAGGATCCAAGCGCAGGCACTCACTGAGATGTGAAGGTGGTTTATTGTAAAATAAAGCACAAGGTGAAAAATGGCAAAACGGAACAAAAACTAATCATAGTGGGTCAAACTAAACTACTAAACAGCAAACATGAACACGAACATGTAGGAGGATGAACGGTGGCATAAGAAGGTGGACGGCAGGGAAAACACACGGAGATTCGCAGTAGATTCACAGACAGACCAGCAACTAGTACACACAGAAGAACACAAGGAGATTACACACAGGTGGGGAACACAGCTGGAAGTAATTGACAAGACGAGGCAGAGGAAGCAAAACTGAATACACTCACATGAGACACGGACCTTCACAATAAAACAGGAAACAAGAAACAATTCACAAGGACGCTGAACTAAACCTGCACTAAACACAAGACACAAAACCTAGGAACTAAACCCTTAAGCAGAATAAACTGAAGCAGACTAAATAATAATAATAATAATAATCATCAAAGCCCAACAAGAGATCAAGAATATAACCCATCCATCCATCCATCCGCTTCCGCTTATCCTTTTCAGGGGCGCGGGGGCGCTGGAGCCTATCCCAGCTGTCATAGGGCGAGAGGCGGGGTACACCCTGGACAGGTCGCCAGTCTGTCATAGGGCCAACACATACGGACAGACAACCATTCACACCTAGTGGCAATTTGGAAGAATATAACCCAAAATACAAAATCAAACTAAAGCACAAGCAACTCAAAATGCTGGGTCAAAATGACCCAGAACCATGACAGAAAGGACCACAAACAAACAACAACTAAAAACCCTGCAGAAAAGGGGCTGGCCGAGTATTAAAATAGAGGAAACCCCAGCATCTGGTGATGTCCATGAGTTCAAGGCTTCAGGCTGTCATTACCAGCAAACCAACTATTACAAATGAACATTTTATTTTCAGTTCTTTGATTTGTCCAATTATTTTTGAGCCCCTGACATCAAAAGATTGTCTTAAAAATTGCTGCATTTTTCTGCAACGTTTTTGTTCAAGCCACTGAATTAAAGCTGAAAGTCTGCACATCAACTGCATCTGAGTTGTTTCATTTAAAATTCACTGCGTTAATGAACCAAAACCCAAAGAACCAAAATTAGAAAAAAAGTTGTCTGTCCAAATATTTACGGACCTAACTGTATGTTAAACCTCTTAAATTAAAGCTGAAAATCTGGGCTTGAATAATGTGTTGTTTGTTTGATTTAAAGCGCACAGTGCTGGTGTACAGAGGCAAAATTACAAAATATGCATCACTATCCAAAAACATACCAAGATATCTATGATACAGCGCTGAGTTTTATTACATACGGACAAGCTGTAAAGGTTATCATTGCTTCCTGTACTGCATTTTAAAGTTAAGTAAGTAAAGTTGTAATTCTGCATGATGGCTTTGAAAAAAACAGCAACAAATATTGATTGTGTCTCATGCATAGAGAGTTTGACATTTCCCTCGTCTTTTTATGAATTTGGAGTGCTGGATGTTTTTCAGCGGGTATGCTTCGTGAGAGGCAGAAGGGTTTTTGATGAGCTCTGGCACTGGTTCAAAGTGCAACTAAACTTGTGTTTAATAAGGCACCTTGCATCCCCACTCTATCACCTCTTATTATTACTGACCTCACAACTCCCTCTGGTGCTGACTGAGGTGGATACTCGGTGAATAAGAGCAGGGGTTGAGGGGAGCATGATGTCTCCGTGTGCGGTGGGTGGAAAGAAGCTTACATGTGGTACAGACTAGAAAAGACCTCCACTTAAGTCTTAGTTAAGTATCTGAGAAGTACAGAGAAGGAGAGAAGACTGTGAAGATGAGGCTCTTTAAAGAAGCAGTGAGTGAGATTTGCACTGTCAGCAGCATTGATTACTTCACAAGCACAAGCATACGCATTGGGTTTTACATTTCGTTTCATATTCTCTGGTATCAAAATGTAGCACAATGGCCGTATGAAAGAGTTAAGAAGGAGACTGCACAAGCAACCAAAAATATCCCAACAGGAATATTAGAAGTAGAGATTTGGTAAATACCTTAGGGGATTATTAGGATTCCTCAGAGGAATATTGTATCTGGAATAACAGGCTGTCCGTGTCCTAATTAGTGCTTTTGTTTCAGATGTATACTTTGAATCAAATGGACTGAACTCAATGGGCTATAGCTACTGATTGCTTTGTAGCCCAGCACTAGGCCTGCAGCAGTACCTGCAGAAAAACTAATTATGTGTGCAATCAAACCTGGGAGGTTTCAAAGGTGCAGTGAGTAAGACCTGAGTGCAAAATGATCCACATAAATCTGCGGCAGCAATAGGGTGAATAATCGATAACACTGACTCAACAGTTACCTCACCAGGTGCTGTGATGTCTGGTATTTAAAGTTACGGCAGTTGTTATCCCAAAAGACGTGTCTATGGACACCTTTGACCCGTTAACAGATGGCTGACAGCACAAACAAGCTGAAAGTATTGCCATGCAATGATGAAATTACAGAATATGATATGTTTGTGAACTGCATTTGTCCTCTACTTGTTTTGGTCAGTTGCATCCTTGAGCACACTAATCATCACATTGCCTATTGTGTGTTTCATGCACCAAATCTGTCTTCTTTTGCTTGGAGTATCATCATTTTCACAAAGTCTTACAGCCGTATGCAAATAAGAGCTAATGTGGCCACATTAATGAAAAATCCTTGTGGTATTCATTATACCCACTTGTCTGTGGTTTTCAGTACTCATTACTCAAAAAGTAATGCATTCCTAATCGCCTAGTCAATAGCAATACATTGTTTGACTAATTAATACCCTAACACAGTAATTTGTTAGCCTGCTTGTTGTATTGCACTCTCCATTCTTTCTCCTGCAGGCTAGTTTCGGCTGAGAAGATGACCTCTAATTACACAGTATATGAATTGTTGTGCAGTCGCTTTAAAGAATATATAACAAATTAGACAAGAAAGGTCCTGAAATATTTTGTCTTTCTGTCTTTCTTGGCAGGGTTACTGTTTACACTGTTGACACTATGTCAACACTGCTAGTGCTAGTTTCAATCAGGTTTGTGTCTGGACTTTGAGCAGCTCATTGCATCACCTTGTTTTTTTTTATTTTTCAGTCATTCTGTTGCAGATTTGCTGTTGAGATTGGGATCATTGTCCTGCTTTGGGCTGATATTGGTCAAGCTTTGGCTGTCGGATGGCTTCACATTAGACTCTAGAATACTTTAACAAACAGAGTTCATAGTTGACTAGGTGACCAAGTCTACTGTTGTGAACTTTAACATTTAATAATGCACAAATTTGAATGATTCAGACCAACAAAGAGCCAAAACCTGCTGTTTGTACAGAGGTGCTCACACTTGCTCATGACTGGTTAATCCAGTGCATTTGATGAGCAGCATATTGCTACTATTGACCATCTTAATTCCTATGGAAGCATTAAGGGTGTGTGTAGTTTTTCACTGGACTGCATAGACTCCTGTGAATGCGTTCTCATGACTGTATATTGACCAGACTCTGGTGATTAATGAGATACATCCCAGTTACATGCAAACAATTTTATCCCTTGAACCATGTTTTAAATCTCTTTTTTATCACTTATGACAAGCCTTACTGATGTAAACAAACTTTGAAAAAGCAATAAGAAAGTGTTTTCTGCGTAAACTTCAAAGACTCCAGCTCTATAAATCAATTTAAGAGTGAGCGTGTTTGAAATTTTCTTTCTTTTAGTTTAGAAGTTAGCACTTGTTTGGCTGCACATGTAGATTTGATTCATGTCTTACTTGATGTTTCTGTACACTGCAGTGTTTTATACTGCCCAGGATTAATTACAACTATGGCAGACAAGAACGTTGGATTATGTCACGCTGTTGAAGCTCAGTAACAAAATAACTTATTGAGACCAAAAAGTTGACCCCAAGTTGCTCTCTGATGCATCTGTTCGAAGGTGAAGGGAAGTCATGCTCGGTGCTATCAGGAGATGAGGTAGAGGAGGGACAGACATTATGGTTTTTAAGTTGCAGGACTTGATTTCCCTACAACAAACTGCAGTAACGGATCATCTGGTACTCTAGAGTTACATGTGAATTATCTACTCATCTACACAGGCCTTCCACGATCTCGGCAGAATGAGGCCAACAGAGCACATGGTTTGGTTTTTTTTTAATGACATCTTTATGGCCACATAGGAAGGTTGACTGAAAGGTTTTGGGTTTTTTTTGGCAGATATTATGTTTCTGTTGCTAAAAATCAAATTGTTTTCTAAATTTGAGAGTGTTAACTGGGTTGAAATTGGCTGTTTTTTTTTTTAGCATGGAATATGAAACAGGTCAATGTGGCCATAAACACCAAGACAGGTGGTTCCCTGTTTACATCAAACAGAAAATAGGCACTACCAAAACATCAGAGCCATGCAAGCCAGAGAAAGGTGGAGCATTAACATCAAAAACATTCTTCTGCATATCCATGTTGATGGCATGACTCAGATAACATAGGATGCAAATCGTTAGCTTCATAGCATAAGTGCCTAAGTCATTTTTTTGTGTTTTCGGAAAACAGACGGACAGGATGATGCAGCAGTGGTAGGGGAGTAAAGTTGGGCAAAAATCTCAATTTGACCAAAAAATGACTTAGGCACTTATGCTATGAAGCTAACGAAATGTACTTCCCTAGTTATAGTGAATTCAATAAGTCGAGACAGATTCATCAAAAGTAGGCAGTCCATCAAAGCGACAAATGATATATTAATAAATAAATTATTTTGAAAACAACAATTTGTTGTAATGTGTTTCTTTCAACCACAGTGGTTAAAAATCTCAGTATCAAAACAATTTCTTGTTTGGGCCTCAGGAGGAAGAAAAACATCAAGATCATTTCTTACTTTGAACGACTGCCTAATCTTAGCCTCCTAAGACCCAAACTCTTCCACTGCATGCATTTTTAACTTCTCTTAGATATTTGGGCTGATATTGGGGCCCGATAAATGTATAAACAAAGAAAAAAACGATTATTTTTTTTTACCTTATTTTTGTTTTAATGAAAAATCAGAGCCACATATGAGGATATTCGTTTAAAATTTTGATAGAACAGTAGCAGTATAATGTCCTCGTAAGTGGATATCAGGCCGTTGAAAAGCAAAATTTAGTGTTTTGGTCTAAATCACCCAAAATGTGATGTCCACATATGTGGACGCCAGGTCCTAGGAGGTTAAAGAATCTGTCTTGACTTATTTAACTGGCTATAAATGGGACCCAGTATATCTGAGTCCTGAAGGTATCATGTCATGAATGAACACCTATTTACTGTTCAAAGTAGGGTTCAAACTGGATTCTCAATGGCATGTCCTCCACTGAGCGTTCACCTTCCTGCTCTGTCTGGTCCTCCTCCACCTCATCACCGGACAGCACAAAGTCTGACTCCCCTTCTACAATTCTGAGTAAAGTCCTTTCTGCCTCAATCTTTCCTTTGCTTCTTGAAGTGTGGATATAGGTTGAAAACAGGAATGAGTAACTCCTCCTGTCCACTACACAGAACACTGTCTGTGTAATGGACAGTATTCACAGTTCTTTGCATTTTCCACAGTTTGTCATGTTACAGCCTTATTCCCAAATTCATTTCTCACCTCAAAACTCTACATGCGATACCCCATAATGACCAAATGAAAAAAAGTTTGCTTGAAATTCTTGCAAATTTAGTAAAATAATTACATGAGCAAGGGCCATCCTTTTGAAAAGAAAGCCCATGTGGAAACTTGAAACCCTGAGATGTCTCTTTGACAGTACAGTAAGACTCAAATAGATTGCATGAATTGTGCTCGTGGAGGTCTCAGACTCGTGTCCCCCCAACAGAGGACAAGAATGAATCGCTGGGTCATAGGAGGTTAATGAACACTTTGCATTCTGTTTCGAGTGCTCTCCTAATCAAATATCAGAGGGAGGGCAGGCACAGCGAACATGAATTATTGGTTTTTGTGGCCTCTGTGAACATTTTTTGTTGTTGTTGCATGAGCTAACCTTTTTTCCTGTGATAATATTAACAAAAACAATGTTAAACGATTGTTAGGTGAAGTGAAATTGTATGAAAAGTATTTCCAGTGCTTTAAATTCACACTTTTTAAAGTTACAATATATGGACGTATGTAAATAAGTGATGTATGCATTTTCTGATTTAATATGAGAAAATAAACAACAACAACAGCAAAAACACCGATTAATTTTTTAGGAAAGTGGTTGGTGACTGCAAAATGCATAGTTAAAATATTATGTTAATGCATTACTTTTTTTTAATGGTGGGGAGACACAAACACACCGGTTGCTACCCAGCAGTGACAATGAAGGGCAGATGAAGCTCGGGTGAGAGACTGCAGCACGGTGCGCAGTGACCGGCTGCAGCCACTGGGGGAGGACCGAGCACCGCCTGCACGAGCTGCGGTACACGAGCGACTTTCTCACTGAGACTCTCCATCATCACACAGAGACACACACATACACACACACACACACACACACACACAATGGGAGGGATCCAGGAGTATAGGTAGGGATACGGCGGCAGACAGACAGATGTGCGATGCTCAGACTTAAACCATGAAGCCATTCCCCCTCGCCCGTGCGAAGGTAAACTTTTACCCACCCTCGTATCTTGTCTTCGTGTGGAGCTGTCATTGATGCCAACTCGCTACGCGCACACCTGCTACTTCCTCCTCTTCTTCTCATTCTTTTTTTCTCCTCTGGAGGGGGTAACATTATTGCTCTCGGCATACCAGAAGCGATGCAGCAGAAACGGAGGCTGAAGTGGCGATAGATCCTGTTGAATTGAGACAAGACGTCGAGACGCAGCCAAAAAAAGTGTCCTCTCCAGAGTGCGTCAGAGCACGGATGTGTGTACTGGATGTGGATATGTTCGCTGCGTGGATACAGCGAGGGATTTTGCGGCGTTACCCTCCAAAATCATAACGGGGATTTGAGCGAGAGTGAACAACTGCATCCTCACCTAGCCTCCTTCCCCTGCTTCCTCCATCAGATTGGTTTGTGAAAAGGGGGGGCGGGGGAGGGGGGGACTGAGGCGATGTCGTTTTGGCCCCCTTTCAGATGTAAGTATGGATGTTAGAATAAAGGGAGGATACTTTAATGCGTAAATTGTATTGTAACCATAAATGTCTTCCATATTCCTTTGTGTTCACTCCATAGTAATAATGATGGTGATGATAATAACAATGATGTATTTTGATTGTGTATTCGATAAAAC
This sequence comes from Simochromis diagramma, assembly GCF_900408965.1. Classification (NCBI taxonomy): domain Eukaryota; kingdom Metazoa; phylum Chordata; class Actinopteri; order Cichliformes; family Cichlidae; genus Simochromis; species Simochromis diagramma. Next base: position 3,076,671 of record NW_024387075.1, read on the forward strand.
AACACACATCGATATGAAGGTTTTGGTTTTATTTGCCTAAACCAACTGCTGTTTCCTCCTCTCTTCTTGTTCTCGCAGCTCCTGAGAGCGTCAGATGAATAAAGTCATTCAAATTCACCGGAGCTGTATAAAATAACGGAGATCTCTCTTCCTCTCTCTCTTTTAAACTCGTCCTAAAATGGCAACCATGAGTGACCAGGGAGGATCAAAAGACGCATTCGGGCGCAAGCCCGCCTCGCGGAGAAATTAACCACCTGATGGGCACCGGAGGAACCGAGGAGAGACTGTTTAGGTGTCGCTTGTTGACTTGGTGATTTACAATGCTGAGCAAATAAGGGGCGCTGCAAGTTTGACCGAGCGTCTGCGTAACAGGCTATGCCACCGGCCTTTACATCTGATCTTTTTCCTTCTTTCTTCTTCTTCTTTTTTTTGGATATGGTAATGATGTCATGAAATACCGGAGGAGGGGGGGCTGTACCTAAACTGGAAGAGATGGCAATCAGTATCATGTAAGTAGGATACATGGGATTCGCTCAGCATGGACCCATTTGAGGTGTGTTTGCTATTCTGACTTTCTCGCATTCACGACTGATTGGTCGAGAGGCTTCATGCCTCATTTTGTCTCCCTGCGCGCGCTGAGCTGCAACTTTTGTCCTCTGGTCTGCGTCCACATCACAGCGCGCGAGCGCTTACTGTAAGCGTCCGCGGACCGAAGCGCTCACTGACTTAAAATGGAGTTTGCCATGGTGGGCGCGGACGGTGGGTGCAACAGCCACCTGCCTTACGGATATGCCCAGGCTCGCGCGCGGGAGAGGGAGCGCGAGAGGGAGCGCCAGGCTGCCCACACCAGAGCGGCGGCCGCAGCGGCTGCTGCCGAAGGTGGAACGTGCACGGAGGGAGGTGGAGGAGGAGGAGGAGGTAGCTGCGGTGGCGTCGGAGGGTCCACCTCCAACACCTCCTCGAGCGCTCATCTCCTTAACAACCGCCAGCATCAGTCTCGCGCCGCCTCCTCCGCGAACGCCAACATCAGCAGCGGCGGTACCGCCTCGCGCCCCTCCCCCTCCTCCTTCACCTCCACCACCACCACCACCTCCACCTCCTCCTCGCAGCAGAACCAGCAGGAGCCCGAGCAGCAGCAGAGATTTGTCCGAGAGCGGAAAAAGCAGCGCGGCGTCGGACGCTGGAGACGGAACCGGGGCACTCTCGGTGGGGACCTGCGCCACTCCGAGCTGGCTCTGCTCGGATCCGAGGAGGACATCATGATAGAGGAGGAAGAGGCCGAAGGAGCCGAGGAAGAGGAGGAGGAGGGGGAGGGGGGCGGGGGCGACCGGGGGAGCAAAAGGTCGAGTTTTTTGTGCAACATGGATGATGAGGAGGAGACCGTGTCGATCACCGACAGGCGGCCCCAGTCCGGATACGAAAACGTTTACAGCGAGTGCGGCTGCTGCGAGAGAGTTGTCATCAACGTGTCGGGTCTGAAGTTTGAAACTCAGCTCAAGACGCTCACTCAGTTCCCGGACACGCTCCTGGGAGATCCGGACAAGAGGATCAGGTACTTCGACCCGCTGAGGAACGAATACTTCTTCGACCGGAACCGACCGAGTTTTGACGCCATTCTTTACTACTACCAGTCAGGCGGGCGCTTAAAAAGACCAGTCAACGTACCATTTGACATATTTTCCGAGGAGGTCAAGTTTTATGAACTCGGGGAGGAGGCGATACTAAAGTTTCGGGAGGATGAGGGCTTCGTCAAAGAGGAGGAGAAACCTCTGCCGGAGGATGAGTTCAAGCGCCAGATTTGGCTGCTCTTTGAGTATCCGGAGAGCTCGAGCCCTGCCAGGGGGATCGCGGTCGTGTCCGTCCTTGTTATTGTCATTTCTATTGTGATTTTCTGCCTGGAGACGCTGCCGGAGTTCAGGGATGACAAAGAGTATCTACAGCCACGAAACAACTCCTCTCAAGCCGATCACGGATTTACTCCTTTTAACGACCCTTTTTTCGTCGTGGAAACGGTCTGCATCATCTGGTTCTCGTTTGAGATTATAGTTCGCTTCTTTGCCAGTCCGAGCAAAACTCTCTTCTTTAAAAACATTATGAACTCCATAGACATTGTTTCCATTTTGCCTTATTTCATTACTCTCGGCACGGACCTGGCGCAGCATCAGGGCAACGGACAGCACGCGATGAGTTTCGCCATCCTGAGAATAATCCGCCTTGTCAGGGTGTTTCGCATCTTCAAGCTGTCCAGGCACTCTAAGGGGCTGCAGATCCTGGGTCACACCCTGCGCGCCAGCATGAGGGAGCTGGCCCTCCTCATTTTCTTCCTGGTCATAGGTGTCATCCTGTTCTCCAGCGCGGTGTACTTCGCCGAGGCGGACGAACCCACCTCGCAGTTTACGAGCATCCCGGACGCGTTTTGGTGGGCTGTAGTGACCATGACCACAGTGGGTTACGGAGACATGAAGCCCATCACTGTGGGTGGGAAGATAGTGGGCTCCCTCTGCGCGATCGCGGGCGTATTAACCATTGCGCTCCCGGTCCCGGTCATAGTGTCCAACTTCAACTACTTTTATCACAGGGAGACCGATAACGAGGACCAGTCGCCGGTGGTGGAGAGCATGCCCCCGGGCTGCCCGTACTTCCCTGACTTTCTAAGAAAATTCAAAGGCTCGCCCTCTGGCTCCTCGCTCGGTGACAAAGCGGAGTATATGGAAATGGAGGAGGGGGTGACGGAGTCGCTTTGCGGGCTGGACAAGAGCCCCAGTAAAGGAAACGGCACAGACATAAGCAGAAAAAACAGTACTAACTCAAAATCCATTCAGACTGACGTGTGATTACAATTAGAGTTTATTATTATTAATTATTTTTCCTGAAGAAGAAGAACACGCCCTATAAAGATAATTTTGAACATCATTTCTGCCCAACAGCAGGTGACCCCCTCCCGCCCTCACATCCCCAACACAAGTTTGAAACACGCCTCAGACACAGACACACACACACAGACACACACACACGCACATTCATGCCACTGATTGGCAGGTTGTGATGCTTCTCTCTCTTTCTCCTGTTTTTAACCATCGCGCACTTCTCTAACAGCAGCCTTTCCCCCAAACCATCTTCACCACACACCAGTCTATTTGTTCATCTAAGCTGTGCGGGCTTCCAAATCTGACATCAAATTGAAATTCTAGTAAAGACAGGCTATGCATTCGCACTTTATGAGTTTCATCTGTCAATAACAGATATAGGGATGATCGTTTTTGCTGTTATGCAATAAAGTTCAAAATCTGTTTGCACTAATGTAGATTTTTTTTTTTTTGCGCTGGGTTTTGACAGATTTGTATTCAGAGACAGAAGCTGTAGGCCATGAAAGTGGCGCGTATTTAGTAATCCTCTGACCACTTCGCTAAAGAATGTTTGAACAACTTCCTCACAGAGAGCAGACTAAGGATATTAATAATCCCCTTTATATGCTGCCAGTAAAACTAAAGAAAAAAGAAAAAATTGGAAACGAAAATACGGATAAGTCTTTTGTAACTGTTCCAGTATTTAACATTAAAGAAAAGCTAACTGATAAGACAGCATTTAGTAAACCAGGGCTACAGTTATTTCTATGACACCTACACAACTATGTTTTTCCACAACAGGCCAAAAGAAAAAAAAGCCTTCTATTGCTGACCCACTGCGAGAGCTAAGCACAGGAATCACCAGTTTATAAAATGGCTGGAGAAATGACTCGCCCCAGGTTTTGTATGGACATGCTTGTTGGAAACTCGGCGACAGCAGTTTTCCCCAGTTTCATTTAAACCACCTCAAAATGACAATATCCCTTTACAAGGAGGCAGATGGAAAGTTAAAGCAAAAATGACTCATCGTGGAAACTCATTGGAAGGGAGCTTGCGAGCAATTTTCTCTCCTGTCTGCTGGACTTCGTGCACAATTCCTTCCCCCCCCCCACCCCCCCAAGAGGACTGCGATTATCTGCGAGCTCGGAGGATCGTCATGATGTGGATGTCTTCCAAGGTATGTGGCCCACAGCTTGTGTGTGAAAATTATTATTATTTTTTTTAAAAAAACAACCTTGTAATGATCAAAACAGCGCCAGTCACATGTTTTTAATGGAAAATATATGCCACTAAACAAGGTCCCATCTCGAGAAAAACACTTTCATTCCGAGCACGACACCCTCACTTTTATTTTCAAACACTCCCGTGTTACTTTGACAACAGAACCACGCGTGAATGCGCGTGCGTAAAGCCCTGTAGACGCTGGAGGAATGTGGCGCACATTTTTCCAGTCTTCATGTGGCCAGTTGATGTTTCTGCTGTACAACATTTAAGCTGTGTTCAAGTGTCATATGCAAAACCAAACTGCAAAACTAATAAGATGACATAAGTCAGATTGCTGTGATTTTGTGCCAAATATTTGGAAAGATCTAACACCAGGAACTGTGTTTCTGCAAAACTAAATTCTAAGTATGATGGCAAAGTGCTGCAGAATTTACTCCCTGCTTTGCTGCACATCAAAAGATCATTTTACTTGTTTACTTGTTCTGTTTTGTTATATACTGAACTGCTGCTTTTATAATTCCAAATGCTTTAGTTAAAGATTTTTAAATCACAGTTTTCTCTTTTCAGATGAGGAAAAAAAGAAGAAATAAGTTCCTCACTTGAATGTGCGGGTGCTTGTGTGTGTGCGTGCTTGTGTATGTGTGTGTGTCTGGCACTAGACGGATGTTTTTACAACCATCTGCTGAAGGAGGAAAGTTTCTCTGAGTGCTTACACTAAATCTTAGTTTAGGACATGGATGCACAAGCAGGACTGTGTGACATCAAATAGTCTGAGAGCCAGTCAAAGTTAAATATGCCATTTACACAAGTGGGATGTGGAAACTAAAAGCTTCCAATGCACAAGAAATAAGTCAAACTTAGAGAAGTAAGAGGCATCCTGTGCCAAGCAGTTGAACTTTTCAAATAAGCAATCAAAGCAGAGTACTACAAGTTTTAAAGCACATCTTTGTGTTTAAAATTTGAAGTGATTTACCGCATATGTATACATTAGGCACATTAGGCCTTTATTTCCAATAGAGAAGTAGTGCAGTAAGAACAACAAACAAAAAACTGTTTAAACTCTAAAAACTGTGTTGCATGCTGGGAAAAGTCAAGAAAACAAAAGTTGATTGTCTCAAGACTTTTCAGTCTTCTGAATACTTACAGAATGCATCAAAAGGTGCTATGACATCAACGCTCAGTTCCCATCTTAAGTCAAATCTAAATGCGTCTGTATTCATAAAATCGAACCAGACACCTCGCCACTCACTGTCATTGCTTCTCAGCGTTTCTCTGCACGCTAACACTGCATCAGCATGTGATAATTTATCTCACGGAGCGCTTTCTATCCTCAGAGGAACTCTTCACGCGAGATATTCTCAACACCTGCACCCACAGCATCACAGCACACTCTTGGCACAGGGCCATCTCCTCTTGATACCTCACACTTTGCACTTACATAATGTGGCTTATGGCAAGAGGCAAAATCCAAAACATTTTTTATGCAAAGTGTGTGGGTCAGGCATATTTTAAGGCTTGTAGCTGCTGAGTTGACTGCAACGGCGTGTGTCATCCTGAGCCATGGAAGCTCAGCGACTCGTACTGTTCATAGAGTGCTTTTGCCACGTACTGGGGGAGTCTTTGTAGTGCAGATTTAAACCATATGGCTGGGCCATGTGACCAAGTGAGAGTTATTTATGGTTGTTTTTCAAAAGGTATTGCTTTATGTACCACTTTTTATTGTACCAAAGAACATAAAAGGGAGGAGCACATAATGTCAGATTTGGTTATGTAAGAACAGGAAGTACAGATGAGGTGAGGTTATCATCTCAAAGTTTTCCATTTTTGGCAATCAGAGAATAGTTTGAGTAATCTCATCTGCATCAGATTTTTCCAGTGTCATTGCTTCTGTTATAAAGGGGTGCGTTTTGCTTTTCTTATCTATTATATGAATAGATGGATTTTAAAGTTAATTATTTGACTGAATCCAACAGCTTTACTGATGATAGAACTAATAATAGCCCAACACGTGTAAGAGGTGCTAATACAGCCATACTACTATACCACTGCCGATGGAGTGCTTGTTGATAAATGTTGTCTACATTGCTCCTGTGTACTACACTGTACAAACAACAGTGAACCGCAGCGTTTCAGTCTAGTGGTCACATTTTTGCTATACAGAGCCAAAGCCAGGCAAACGCACATGGCTGCCAAGTAGGATCTCTGAATCTTGCTCACTTTTTGAAGTTCATTACAAATGCGCTTGTTGATGTGCAGCTCTAAAACACAAAGGATGAGGTGGTTTTTTTATGCAACCTTAATGTTGCATAACCTAATGTAATAGTTTGGACTCAAACTATTACTTTATTGGAGATTATGTATCTGAATTTCAGGAGCAGGACCACGCCTCCAATCACGCTCCTTCTGCCTGCCATCTATATGGGTTCCCCTAGTTCTGCAATCTGTTCATTCTCGTGTACGTGCCCCACCCTCCCTCCCTCCTTCTTCTCCATTCTTCAACTTCTTCACTCCTATTTAGTACATGAGGATCTGCCAGGCTGCCAAACCGCAGCTCAATTCATGTCAAAGTTCTGTCTATGGCTTTCACGGTCATTACGCCATTTCGTGAGCATTAGTGGTTGTCTGTCTCTCTGTGATAGTATGGTGACCTGTCCAGTGTGCTTCTTAAACCTTTCTGCTCACACATACAGGAGAACTGAGCGAGGGCTATGTTCCTATTTAGAAATAGTCTGGTTTTTAAGATGGAATTCTCTTATATGTTTTATGCGTTAGAAAATTATTGTTTTTTTGGTGCTGCTAGAGCTGATGTGGTTAAGCTAGCAACCCACGTACCAAATGAGCTGCAGGGGCCGGGGTTCGAGTCTTCTCCGATCGTTTCCTGCGTGTCATTGCCCCTGCTTTCTCCGCTCTTCCTTGTCTACTGCCCCTCCTCTCCATCCACAAATGTTTGCACCCAATAGTTTTCAGAAACAATGAAAACATTACAAATGCATTTAGGTATGGTGTGTGGCCTTTCTTCTGTGGGAAATCTAACCCAGTGGTTAGCTCGTCCATGAGGTCTGTGTAGGTTTTCAGTCATCCAGCCCATGGTTAAGAATAATCGATTGGTACTCAGTCTTTTGGTTTTTTTGGAATAGCTGTCACACGGGTTTCTGTTTTAAATGATCTGTTGATTTTAGCTCCTCACACCTTTGAGTCCATTGTCTACATTTTATGTGAGAGTTGACTCCTCTGTGCTGAAACAACCTGCTCTGCATAACAGAAGCCAAATTGTGCTGACAACCATAGGTCAAAGTCACGGCTGACCCCTGTGACAAATGGCTCATTTAGCTGTTTGGAAAATGACTTCTACCTGCAGCCAAGACATCCATCCATCTTCTACATCAGCTTATACCCACTCAGGGTCACAGAGGGCTGGAGTCTATCCCAGAATACACTGGGCAAGGGGCAGGGAACATATCAAAGATAGTCAATGACAGACCGATAAAACATATTCAGACTGAGCGCTTGACAGTCTACTTACAATGAAGACCAAACTATGTTCAGTGACAAAGCAAATATTACATATATTTACATTTAAATTATGTTTATTTATTTAAATATATTTAATTGTTCCTCTTTTAATCGTATAATAAATAGGCAAAACGTTCAAAAAATATTTATTGACCTTAAATGGGATTTATCTTTTCCATCTCCATTTTCTATTCTTGGACTCTACTAGAGAAGTTTGAATTTCAGGATGTTAAGTTTCAGGACCTAATCTGCAGTGACTCAGTCTTTTACTTTGAAAACTTATCAGATACTCTATATTAGCAGTAAAGCATGTCAAGTGGAATAAAAAGCATTGAGTAGTGGGTAGTATCAAGCCCTTCAGATCACCTGCGTATGAAACAAAATATTTTAGTGTGAATAGCAAGTGGGCGGGGTATCTTTCTGTGACATCACGAAGTTCTAGGAGTAGAAAAAAAACAGTGTTTAGAGCAGCCTGAAACCTGAGCTTTCAGCTTATATGATGCTATTTTAATACCTTAACGACCTTATAACACCTAATATGTTACTAAGCAATGATGTTATTATGACTTATAATTGGCATATAACCTACAAACTAATGTTTATTCTGGGAACAGTAGCTTGATTACACAGCCATTCAAACTACGTGTCCTGAATTTATGTAATGCCTTTGGCACAGAAGAAGACCGTGAAACAGATGCAGCCAAGTTTATCTCTGATTGTGAGTATGACATCAGAAATTATGGAAATGAATAAAGTAGGAACTGATGGTGAAATTTAATATCTGCTTAATATTTGGTTGTACTGTAATAGCTCAGTACAGAGGCTTTTTGTTTTTGCATTTATAAAAGAAAGTTTGTTTTAGTAGTTGATTCGACCTCGGCTTAGCCTGAAGGTGGGTGGAACTATGCTGGGGGCTACATGAAACTGCAATACTTAGCGTGGCATGCAATGATTTTACTAGTCGGCACTAGTCTCAGACCTCATTTCACTTCAGTTTTATATTTGTGCATTGCTGGCATCCAAGCTTTAATTTGTCTTCATTCGTTTCCCCTTGTTGCCAGTGCAAAGCTGCCTTTTCTCACCAGTTCACTCCACTTGCCGATCAAGGGAATGGACCTGCCATGATTTTGTTATGTGTCGCTAACACGTTTGAGTGCTCGTATTTTCATGCTTCGTGGCCACAGTGGTCAAAAAGTCATCTTTTCCTGTAATGTGATTACCAACAAGCGACCTAAACAAGCCCTTTTTATGTTTTCTATTTGCCACTTATGTGAGAATGGTGACTTCTGTGTGAAGAAGTGCATTCCCTTAGCATCACCGTGTAAAGTGGGATGCCCTGGCAGAGATGGGAAGCTGTCAAAAAAATAATATCTACTTGCCCACACAATCACTTGAGGACATGTCTTATCAGCCAAAATAAGTGAAACAAACCGTGATGTGTACAATTTTCAGTGTATATCATTTCCTTTAAAAAAGGTAACCAAATATTTGGAATTTGAAGAGTAAAAGCTCTTATTCTTCTCACAGTTTCCACATTATCCACATGCACATTTCTTTTTTTAAATAAATGCAATGACTTTGTGAAAAAAAATCATTAATGTGTCAAAATATCGTAGACCGGAACAACACAATAGTGACCTCTTGTTTGAGAAAGGAATCCTTAATTTGCTGTTTTAAGTAATTATGGGAAATAATCTTCTCATAGACCAGCCATCATGCCTCAATGATAAAATCTTTTCCGTTGAAGTATCCAGAGCAACAAGAAGAGAAAACAAGCAAACAACAGAGTGGAATTTCATGAGGCTGGAATGCTTCTCCATTCATCTGTCTTGCCAATACATTAATCAGGCCTGATAAAACTCTGTCAGCCGGCTGTGTTGCCAACGTGCACAATAGACGATCCCAGCTGTTGTCACTGTGCGAGTATTTGTGATAATTGTTGTTCTTTTGTTGAAAAAAGAATTCAATCTATGTTCCTGTAAAATCATTAGTAAATAGTTCAAAAAATGCAGGAGTGATTAATCACTTTAAACTCAGGAAGGCTGTTAACAAGGTATTGCTGAGCTGCCGTCCAAATCAATTGGTCAGAGAAAATTGAGAGACAAACAGCTGACAGAGAAAGGATTAGAAAAGAAGTGCTCTGTTAATCAAGCAAAGAAGCCTGATTAGCATTTCTGGGTTAGTTTACCTGCTGTTAAGAACACCTCCCCCAAACCAACCTTATCCAGTCATAGCCTAACAACCAGGGATGGCAGTAATGCGCTACTGTAATCTGATTACTTTTTTCAAGTAACGAGTAAAGTAAGGGATTACTATTGCAAAAAAGTAATTAGATTACTGTTACTTTCTGGTAATCATGCTGCGATAGTGATAGTGTCTCGTGACAATGAAGTACGAGCGTGCGACGCCTGTGGCAACAGACGTGTGCAGATCAACAATGGATAATATGGAGTGCGGGAGAGAGTACGACCATGCAGCGTTTAAAGGATGAACGTACTTAATTACTTTAAGTTTGATTCCGTAAAAAGTGACAAAAACATTAGCGTCTGCTGTACACTCTGCGTGGGAGGAAAACTTCTTTCTACATTGAAAAATTAAACTTCAAATTTGAGCAAGCACCTAGCAAGCCGCCACGGGAATGTAAAATTCACAGAGAAACCCCCGGATCCCCCCATTGACATGATCACTGTGGCATCGGCCCACCACTCCTGCTAAACATGTGAAAATAGATTTAAGAGTGACAGGACTCAGTGCAGCTGAGTCTTTGATTTTATTTATTTTTTGCTGTGTTTTACTTGCATCTATTTGAAAGTGAATGTAAACACAAAAATATTTTTATTTTATATGCTGGAGTATGCAGAAAATAGGTTTAAATGTTAAACAAATTTCTTCAAGTCAAAGACCGTTATATATAATTTAATTTTTGCTTGATGCAATGTGCATAAAATTAAAACATTAAAACTAATAAAACAAGTTTTAAAAACAGACCTTTTCATTTGATTCAATTTTATATGATGGATTATGCAGAAAAAGTAGAATAGGGCTGAAAGGTCTATTGCTTTATTATATTTTCAGAGTGATGATGTCTATGGTGATGGTATCCCAGAGAGTAAAAACAAAACAAAACAAATCTTAATTATTGAAACAGTTTTTATATGAATACCAAGTTAGTTTGCCCAACTAACTTTAACCCAGTGGTGTCAACCATACATCACATGATCTGGCAAAAGGTCAAATTGAGCCCAGTGGACAGCTTTACAAATGGTGGGTATGTTCTGGCATGACTTCTGAATGATCCTTACAGGTTCGTGTTGAGTCATTATGAATGGATAAAAATTATACCCTTCTTAGTGAAAAAGATTACATGCGGTGTTCCGTATCACACCAAGGCCGGAGTCACGGTAGGTGGAAAACGGTGTTGGAAGACCAGGATAAAGTTACTGTGCATATGTGCAATAATAATAAGCACTCACAGTTATTTTCTGGCTTCAAAGTGACTTTGGTGTATCAACATGGTGATAAAATGCCAATAACACGAAATCAGTCTGCTATCAGTTTTTGATTTAATGGGGTCAAGTTGGCAATTCCATGCAGTCTGTTTGTGATACTGTGGCTATGAACTGGGATAAATTGCTGAAAATCACAAACCTGCTGCTGTTTGTTGTTAATCTGCTGCAGTCTATATAAAGAGTAATTCAAATAAATTACTTACATTCATAGTGTAGCCAGAACCTCATAGATTTAATAAAGAAATTCATAGTATAGTGATGCAGTCGCTGCAGGTTGGGGTTTTTACTGAAAATGACACAGGCACCCAGAAACTCTGCTTTTATATATAGGAATATAACCAGAATACAACCAGGCTGAGTCACAGTAGTGGTTGCACAGGGGTTGAGGTTGTTGTGCTCTCAACCTCTGGGAAACCAGATGGTTGCTGCAACTCCTTGCACTCTGCCTCCAACTGGAGGGAGGTTGCTGTATATTTTTATTGTACTGTGTGTACTTGTGAGCTATTCAGCATCATTTGTAATCAAAGTACAGTTTTGGATAACATCTCCGATTATTCATCATCTTTTATTGCAAATGGACGGTTCAATAAAGAATGCACTTGATTTTAATTGTTAGACCGACTTGAGATGAAGCTTATGAAATACTTTTACAGCCCAGCAAGCTGTAAAAGCAACTTTTGCAATAACAACAGTATTTTTGCTGCGGTTTTGCTTTTAGTCAGAAAAATCCAGAGTATTGCTAATCTTTACTTATCAGAGCATATTGTTTAAAAGATTAAACAATTAATGGTTAATATGGCATCGCTATCACTGTAAACTACCTTTATTTTTATTTAACGTGATAAACAACCATTTGAACAGGTTTGACTCGCTAATTGATCCATGTCAACATCCTAATTGCTCCAGCCCATCATGCATTTGACAAAGACAGTTGGGTTCCTCCAGTTTTCCATGTATCCGCTGTATTCACAGCCCCATTGGACAGGAGCAGTTAATAAAACACACCTGGGATTACATCTCTATTGTAAGTTTAAACCAGCTTGTGGTTTCCATGTAGCAGTTACATAATGTCCTTCTATTGAAGAATAGCAACCTGATTCTCTGCACCCTCCACTGTATACCCTCTTTCCAACTGGCTGCATTAATCTGACAGCATCTCTGGCTTTATTGTGTTACTTCACTCTAGACGTGAAGATTGTATTGCTAATTACTCATATGCTTCCGTATTGGATTTCGCCGCCCACAGTTTATGTTATTGCCTTACAGTTATTAAAAATGGTGCTTGTTGCATGTTCAGCATTTAAAAGGAAAAAAAAAGCTGGTTTGTTTTTATTTTTGCTTTTGTTTTGTCCTATGAAGAGGACATTCAGTCCTCCCATTTCACTGCAGGGCAACCTGCATGTGGCGAATAAAGCCTTGATTGATTGATTGATTGATTGATAAATTATTAAGCTCTGGCTCTTTCTCCCATGTCTCGCTTTTGTCTTGTCTTCCTCCGCTCACCCCCAGATGGTCGCGGCACCTGACTGTCCCTCCCTGAGTCTGATTCCGCTGGAGGTTTCTTCCTGTTAAAAGGGAGTTTTTCCTTCCCACTGTCGCCAATTCCTCATAGGGTGCAATCTGATTGTTGGGGGTTCTTTCTATATTGTAGGGTCTTTACTTTGCAATATGGTAAAATGGCCTGTATTTATATAGCGCTTTACTAGTCCCTAAGGACCCCAAAGCGCTTTACATATCCAGTCATCCACCCATTCACACACACACATTCACACACTGGTGATGGCAAGCTACATTGGAGCCACAGCCACCCTGGGGTGCACTGACAGAGGCGAGGCTGCCAAACACTGGCGCCACCGGGCCCTCTGACCACCACCAGTAGGTAACGGGTGAAGTGTCTTGCCCAAGGACACAACGACCGAGACTGTCCAAGCCGGGGCTCGAACCGGCAACCTTCCGATTACAAGGCGAACGCCCAACTCTTGAGCCACGATCGCCCCCTATATATAATATAAAATTCTAACTTCATTTTGTTCGAATGCAGAGTTTATTTGGTTTCTAAAAAAATTATTAATATTTCAGTATTTAAATGGCCAGTTTACCTGTAGTGTACACAGAGGTATGAGGGGTCAAAGTGTTGATGAAGTTTGCTGTCACACACAGTCAATCTGGGGCAACAGAGGATTACAGATTTGTTATGGCATTGGGAAAGGTAAGCATTTCAAAGATTTGTCATATCAAGTTGAGGCTTTTTTCACCCCTCATTTTCCAGAGTGGTACCTAAAACCCCACAGCGCTGCAGCTTTTTGTGAACAAGCTTCAGATTTGATTAAATAGAGCAGCTGCTCAACCATAAAAAAAAAGTTTTCTCTCCTGCTCCCTGTGAAGATGAGCTGGCGAACAGAGGATGGGCGCCCTGCTGGTCCTGTAAACGTTTGAGAGGCTGCAGATGCTGTTTATCAACTGTGGAAATCTAGAAACACACATCAGCATGTGCCAGAAAATCACTGAAGGGCAAGCCTGACAAATAGTCATATATGCACTTTTAGATTGTATTGTAAACCGTACGTGGGTAATTTAAGTTTCATTTATATTTGGAAACAGAAATAGTGTTTGGATGGTCGCAATCTGAGAACTCTTAGGCTATAATCTAATAACTTAGCTTTTAGAGGAAGCAGTAATTCTTCGTGTTCTTTGTGTCATCACTGTTTAAAAATACTAATAAATCAAAAAGTGCTAATAAAAAGCCTACTCTGCCGTCAGATGACTTCGAGATTGCATTTCTGTACTTCTTAGGCTCTCAACTTTTGAAACTAAAAATGTGGCCACTGCTACACAAACTACAACTGTCAAGCAGAACGCTTGTTAAAAATGTTCCTTTAGATCAGATAGTAGAGACTCTGGTTTTTATGTCTAGCTGTTTATTAGTTTCCATGAATTACAATTAGTTTTATCATTAATATTCAAAGATAAAGAATTTTAAGCTGTACATTGAAAATCTATTTAGGTACAAATGCACAAATGCAACCCCCTAGGACTAATTATTGGACCAAAAGATAACTACATGTACCTCTCTGAAGTCCAAAAAAGGTAGATTTATTTTCCCAAAATTACCAATATCAGAAGACAGTATGCTTGGACACATTGGAAATGAAATGGGGTTAAATATACATTTTACACTTCTATTTCAAGGTTTTTGTTTTGTTTTTGTTTTTTTTATTTAATGTAGCTATTTGAAAAGCATTTAATTCCCCTTTCATTCTGTATGTTTTTCTGCATATCAGTGCCACAAATGTCAGGTAGATAAAGATACATTTTCACCCTTTTTAATCAGTCACTTTTTGTACAGTTGCATTAAAGTACCGAAATTGTCAGCAGAGTTACGACGCTGATGAAGATCAAGACTGGAAATGACAAGAGTACAAATATGCACTGCCTGCCAAGTGCGCGCAGCAGTGCTTGTGTAATGCCACAGTGACAAGCCATTATACCCTAAAGGTGCAATAAGGCTCTTTATTTTCTGAGGCTACAACTGTGAGATCAGCCACAAAAGGTGATACACAATGTAGAGAACAGCAGATAATGTTCATATCATTTTTATCACCATATGAAGTCAGTATTATCTACAGAAAGGCTGTCCAAGATTAAAACATAATTAACTTTTTCAAATGCTCTTTGAAGTTGCAATTTTTTTTGTTCATATTTATAAGATAAGGGACTTGGTTGAAGTCCTGACCATATACAGAGCTGCAGCTGTCTTTGAAACTAGTTACAAGAAACAAACCCAGGGAAACCCGAGCATCTCATTAGGCCAGATGTCTCTGTGTTCTCTGTTACTAAAGAGGTACAAGTACTGCCAAAGTGGACTTATCTCACTGTTATTTGCTCCAAGCATGTCAGCACTGAAATGGACAAACATATATGCCAAATACTGGTTTTAGGCTTGAAATCGTACATACATGTCATTATAATTAGACGAGATTAGACTAAAATCATTGCTGCAATTACTAAACATAAGACTCTGTCTGTCTTATGCCAGTGCATTTGCTTGTCAGGAAGAAAGTATTGATTCATTGGACTTTTCTCTGTGTTTCATACATTTAGCGGCAGTCAGAAGTGCAATTAAAGTGTGCTGTCGAAACTGTTTGGTCTAAATGCTACAAGCTACTCGCGATTAGATAACAGACAAATTCTCCTTGAGTGGACTTGAGTGGATAGGACAAACAAAACCTGATGACAAGGTGGTGTTAGGGTCAGGCAGTGCATCATGTTAATACAATGTCAGTGTCTACATTTCATTAGATTAGAGTGGAAATGAGATGACACTTGTAGTTACTACATATGTATATATATATATATATATGTATATATATATATATATATATATATATATATATATATATATATATATATATACACACACACACATATATATTGCAGGGCGCATTTAAATTTCGCTACCCTTTTAACGCAGTGAAGACACTGCAGTTGTAGCCCACAGCATAAACTGATCCTGTAGCTTTGTATTAAGTGTTTCTGAAGCGTCACGCAGCCCCAACATTAGCAACATAACATGTTAAAACAAATATCATAGTAGCTTTTCATGCAGACCTAATCGTGTTAAAGCAGCAGTGTGGAGGAGTGTTTCTTAATATTTCTGGAGACTAAGCCTGCTGGACCTTATGTATTTAATTTAATGATAGGCAATATTATATGAAAACCGAAAGAGCTACACGCTCTCCATTATTGATTCAAATTACTGTGTGCAATGTGCGTGCTGGATTGATGTGCAACTTTCTAGCCTCTTTTAGATAATTGATTTATCCACAAAAGCTGCAAATTGTCTATATGGCTCTATTGCTCTCATCAATCACTTATACTGCAATCAAGCAACAGATAGCAGCAAGGCAAAGTTAAAAACAGACCGAGGAAGAAAGTCAAAGACTCAAAGAGGGCAAAGGATAGGAAATAGCAGGCTTGAATTTATCAACTGGGCAGACACATGACTCCAGTGAGGGGATAGACGTGAAAGAAGGGGCAACTGCATGCCAGCCTTATCAGAGCTAATATTGTTGCAAATCACACATTTGTCAGCTTGTTTAATATACTTAAAGCATTTCCCAATGATCTGTTAATGCAGCTTTAAGTTAGTGTACCTAAAAGAGTACTTGGATTGAAGGGGCTAAGATAGACACAGACATTCAGACATGGACATAGCACAACTCTCTTCATGCCGATCAATCAGATGAAGAGCCAACTTTAAGTAGTTATCAAAAGAGCGCTTCATTACCGCAACAAAACTAGGGGCAAGCAAGGTACAACCAAACACATTTTGCTTTTGATAAATGAAGAAATGTTTTTGCTAGATTATATATATTTTGAACAATCAACACAGACATCCCCTACTTCTACCAAAAAAAAAAAGGAACACATTTTGATGATTTAAAGGGAATTCGTTTGAACAGTTCTAGCTGTATTTAAAAATATGTGACTGTGTGTGTGTGGCTTAGTCTAATCCATATATATGCATCCATCCACATTTTCCAAGGCTCTTTAGACTAAGTCACGTCTTTAACAATACTTGAATATGCATTTTATTTTTTACTCTTGAAGCGCTTTACCTCACATTGGTAGTCATTTACCAATTAACCTGACATGTATGTCTTTGGGACTGTGGCAGGAAGCCAGAATACCCACAGGAAACCCACACATCCACACAGCCAGAGTATCACTCCACCCTAACCATTAAGCTATTTTCAGTAGTTTTGCACCTGTGGGTGCCTTAATTGTAGCACTATGTTACAGTTGACATAATGCTACAAAAAAATGTACATGCATGAATTTTAATTTGTATCAGTTGTCCAGCGTTTATTCCTCGTAATAGCACTGCATGTGTCTGATTGGATATCTGGCTTCACAGGGGAAAAAAATAACAATGACGATATAGAGGTCTTCAAGACTCATGTAATATTTTACACTTTGCACTGCAGGGTTGAAAGCAGAACATCTTCCAGTCGGGTGGTAAACTGACCAGAAGCACACCCTAAAAAAAAGGGCCTTGTGCACTCCTAGCGAGAGTCATTTTACGTATACTGTACATTAATTGGAAAGCTGTGTGCTTTGTGGTTTGCTACAGCTTAGTGACTTGTCCTACAAAACGTGCGTCTGCAGTTAGAAATCTCACTGCACCGAGCAGTAAATGTATTCATCACCCACAATATAACGGCGCACAGTCTAGAATACTAATAATCTCTCTACTGCTTTCCCCCGAAACCTGTTTGCATTTCTGCATTTTTCCTGCTCAGTCAGATACCAGCAGCTTTACAAAATGTCTCAGTGATTACATCTTACACTGTTTGATAGCACTGTCAATAAGTAGTTCATCACCATTATCTAACAGGCATTTCAGATTCAGAGAGTATCACCCACTTGCGGTGCTATTGAACAAAGACAGCTGAACTCAGGGCTCGAATTCAAACCGAAAGAGAGTTGTGCAGAACTGAATGCACGCCTTTGATTCACATAGCTTTCTGACTAGTCCTGGATGGTGTAGCGGCCACAAATGTTAAAAGGCAATAAGTAATATACAGTTATGTAAGTGTGCCACGTGTGCAGTCAACATCAATTACAGTCAGATGACCTCAAGTTTCACCCTGTGGTCAGTTTGTTCAGTGTGGACAATGAAAACACAAATCCCACATGAGCCTGGATCAGGGGGCGTCTCCTGTTCTATCGATCGCTATTATGTAAACTTGAGCCCGACTCTGTAACATTAAAGCGTTCTCGGCTTTTGTCCTGCCCGAGCAGCATTTGGATGTGTTGGAAAATGGCTGCCGTGACCGGACCTCTACAGACCTCGTCTCCCACTCGTTCTCTCTGCTCTCCTGCTTTGGAGTGACTAGATGCTTTTATGTGGAGTGACTAATGCTCGCTCTAAAGGGCCTGGGGTATATCTCATCGGGTGTGCATGCGTGCATTTGTGTGTATGTGCATGTGTGTGCGCTGTACGCGACCAATCCGCATGCCAGGACTTGACTTGCTTACATGAGGATGAGTCACTTTCATGGTCTGCAAAGACCAAGACCCCCCCCACACACACACACGCACATCATCATCATCTTGATCCATGCAAATGATTTGATTTTTAAATGTTTATTGTATAGTATCAATTGGATTCGAGTTACAGTAAGTGAAGGAGGTTCGGGGTGCAGATTGGCACAAACAGTAATTTTCACTGTGTGAATATAAATGATTTCTGTGCCCAGTTATGCCAGATCAGATTCAAACAGACATTCAGTCGTCGTTAAACGCGGAAGATGTGTCCTTAACTTTTTAAAACTTCTACAGGTGTTCGGTACACAGATTCTGAAGAAAAATCCAGAAGCCAGAAATAAAACAGAACATTTACTAGTTTTTTGGGGTTTTTTTTTGTCTCTTTATGTTAAACTTTTAGTGGTGCACAGTAAAATCATGTGCCAGCTTTAATGGCTGCTTTACACATACAAGTACATGTGGCATTCACATACTTTTATTTAAATAAAAGATCTGGGTACTTGTGGACTGCAGAGAACAATAGCTGGAGTTCATTTTGCTGTCTTTGGCTCTCTTCAGGACAAAGCCAATGTTTTTCACCCATCAGTGTCAGAATGAACATCTGTCAGCACCTAAATGAGCTCCTCACTCCTTTCCCCTCGTACAGTCCCTCTTTGCATGTGATTCAACATAATGTATTTAAATTATGTAGGTGGGATAGCGCAGCGGTTCAGTGCTCGCCACTATCATCCCACAGCAAGAAGGTCCTTGGTTTGGTTAGAGATAATGACACATGAATGGCTGATGTGGGTGTTTTACTTCAGCAGCAGAGCACAGTTGGTGATTGTATTCATGTTGGTTTTCAGGCCATGTGTTTTACCTGCAGCTGCCTTAAATCTTTGTAAAACGGGAAATTTTAAAACGCTTAAGACGTTTCACACTGATTTCATCATGTCCCGTGAGATTTCTCGGACTTCGTTTGCTTAAAACCTGAATTACAGTCCGCTGCCTAGCTGAGGTTAAAGTAGAGTTTGAACAGAAACATCACGGTGCACTGTGTCCATCAGCTCTCTCTGCAGGCTTCAGTCAGTGTAAACAGAAAGAGAGCTGAAAGGATTTTATACAAAAGTTAATTCAAAGCAGCAGCCGGCCAACAAATGAATCACTGTAAGTGAAGTATCCAGCAGTCCATTTCTCTTCAAGAAATCATGTCTGCGTCCTGCTAATTAGTTTTCTCGGTAATGTGACAGGGATATAATTACAACGTGGATTATATTCATAGATTTTAGTTTTTTGTTTGCTTGCTTTTGTTTTGTTTTTCTTTGTTTTTCTTTCTTCTTTTTTTAGCCATTGCATGGTCACAGTTCCAATCCAAGTTGCATTTGAGGGATTCAAGTCCTAAGACCCTTACAGGGTTGGCTGAAAAAACAAAAAAAGATTCAGGGCCTTTTGTTAAAGTTAGGAAAAGCTGTGGTTTTGGTTAGACATTGAAGCAAACTCTTAGACTTTTTCTGCTGTAAACCAAGATCTTAAAATCCCTTTCTCCTAACTCGAGTGAAGGGAATGAAGATTGAGATTTGGGGAATTAAACGTACATTTCTTTTTTTCTTGTTACATTGAGATTCAGAGCACTTTCATACCTACATGAGTCCTACCAGTCCACAGCGAATTGGTCTGGGCTAGGAAATAGTCTCACACATAACATCAAATAAAACTGTTGTTTTTACATTTTAGTTTTAGTGTGAAATAAAACAAACTAGAAATAGTTTCGGGTTCATGCTAAGCTAAACTACTAGCTTCTTATTTACATCACAGGAATGACGGCACGATCATCACCATCAGTCATCGACCCTTCACAAGAACCGATGTTGTGTTGCAAAAGGAAACAGTGTAGAAAAAGAAAAGGAATTCTTTGTCAGGTAACATTTTACTGATCTGTTGTCAACTTGTTTGATATTTTAATTCCCAACATTTTCCCCATCGTCGACCACATCAGCTGAAAGCTTTAGAGAATTGGAAAACAAATAATCTGATAATTAAAGTGAGAAAAAAAACCCTCTAGTGTGAGAATTCACTGGCTTTTAAACTGCAGTGAGTATTTCAGGGCTTTTGCGATGCTAGTTGGCAACGCGAGAAATGCAACGGCATTGCCATATTTTATTGTTTCACTGTTTTCTTGTGCTTTACGGTCTAAATGGTTTGTTAAGTGTTTATTAAAACTATTTACAGGCGAGCCATCCTATTTAGAATATAGTTTATTGTGAAACTTTATGTTTAAGATGATGACTGGTTGGGCAGCAGTTTAATTGACTGGTGCTTTCGGTTCTGCTTCCCTTTGGCTGCCATGTTGGCACAAACACACACACTCATTCTATCTTGTGCAGATATCTGTTGCATGCAATCTTGAGAGCTGCGTGATTAACCAAACTGCTTGACTGCTTCCCTCAGTGGCACATCGCAGCCTCCCTCCCTTGCTTCCCGTTCGCCTCTTTGATCACACACATTCTTACATACAACACACACCCTCCCACCGGCTTCCACAGTTTCTGTTTTCCTTTTGATTTCATTTACTGCAGCAGGTCGGTTTTAATTTATTTATGCTCCCTTACCTCTCATTCAGATAATTTGTTATCATGCCTTCCTGCTCCGTGTCGCTCTCTGCTGATCCTATCCAATTCGGCTTTAATTAGTGTGTTCTTGATGACTTCTTTTGAGGTGCCAACTCTGATTTTTTTCCCTTTTTTAAAAAAAACTATTCTCTGCTGATTCGTGTAAATGAATAACCTCAAGATCGGGTTTAGCGTGGGCCAGGGAATGATGCTTTATCGAGAATTCCCATTGAGTTTTAGGGAAATAGTTGTGGCCTTTTTGATTTGAAAGGAACAGGAAGCGTATAAAGCAGCTGTGCGGCGGCTGAAACGTTTTTTTCAGTGGTTCTCATTACATTTATTTGGGTTTTCTCTCACGGATCTGATATCAGTTAATGATATATCAAGATGCCAAAGCTGCTAGAGCCATATTTTCTTTAATAAATGGAAGCTGATTTTGCCAGGGCTATGGCATGTTGTTATTAGCATGACATGGAAATAATAATAATAATAAAATTTCTCCCAGCGGACAACTGTTTCCAGTTCTGGCTTCGCTCATACCACTGAGGGTGAAAACCGTCTTTATGTTCAAGGAACTTTGCAGTTTCATTTTCCTTGGGCCGCGTCCACGCAGCTATTTTGGAAGGCTTTAACTGACGTCTGTTGGATTATGCAGAGAAACCACAGCGTCCTCTTTTAGGATTTTTTGTTTTACTTCTCAGGCCACTAACAGTAAATCCTTTTTCCCTCCAGCCAACTCCTGGTTTTATGCAGTCATGGTTTTCTGCCTCTTCGTTAGATGCGAGACTCAGCAGTTGGCAGATTTAAAAGGCTACCATTGAACTGATGGAAAATTCCATTTAATTTTTACTGTTAACAAACAGTTGATTTGTTGATTTTTTCTTCTTTCCCCCTGCAGCCACAGAATCTATTTGTGTGGGCCTCTGTGCATGCTATCTGGTGCACAGAAAATACTGAAAATGTTTCCAAATTATTCAGAGTGAGTGAAGGTAGACTGCCAAGTATGAGAACAGGCAGCAGGTAACCACACAGAATAAGTTAAGAAGATGTTATATTCGTCCTGTCATTTTAGTATTATTCAAATGTCTCCGCAGGTCTATGTTTTTTATCTCAGCGCTGTCCCTGTAGATGTTATGCTGAGTTTTATAGCCTTTAACTGCCTAATTAAGTAAATCTGTGCAAATGATACTGCTTTTCCTTTCAGACCAGTTTTATGAAAAATCACACCTGTTACACGGCAGTATTTTCCATTTGCACTAAAATTCACCTCATTTTAATGTAACAGGATAAGTATTTTACACGTTAGTTGATAAGTAGCTTTTGTGCCACATTCAAATAAATGCAAAGCTTAAATTTAAATGAAATGAAAACTTGAAAATGAAAAAAATGCTCATTTCAACGACTGTGAGTGAAAAAAACTGGACTGAAAGCTCCGTGGTTTTAAAAGAAATGTAGTGACATCAATTCATCAAGAACGGATCAGCTGACCCCCAAACTAATAAATGCCGAAAAATTATCCATGAACAAATTAATTATTTGAGTGACCCACTGTATATACTTACATAAGAGTGCAAATCCAGCAGAAAATCCATTAGTGAAAGAATGACTAAATATGTGAACGCATGAATAAAGAATTAGTAAATGAGCAGAGTCGGCGCATGAAAGGAGGAAGGTGAATAATGGATGAATGAATGAATTAGTCAAGAAACACCCAGTGAATGGGTGATTGATTGAACGAGCAGTGAGTAGATAAAAAATTGATGGATTACTCTGTGTGTGTGTGTGTGTGTGTGTGTGTGTGTGTGTGTGTGTGTGTGTGTGTGTGTGTGTGTGTGTGTGTGTGAAAGAAAAGAGAGATAAAGTATGAATGAGTTATCAAAAGAATCAATCAGTGTGTAAGAATGGAGGAATATGTGGGTCAGGCAGGATATGAGTTTGTGAATGAAAGAAGAGTGAATGAACACATGGATGGGAATGAAAGTCAAGAGGAGTGGCAAAGACAGTAGCAGTGAATGAGTTAAATAATGAGGGAGAGACTCAGTGTGTTTATTCATCAGATACTGTTCAAATCAATCGTTTCACAAGAACCATGAAAGTGTGAAAGTAACTAACAGGCTGTATTGCCGTTCAAATACTTAAATTGTAAAGTGTCAGACACACAGCGTACTTATAACTCATTGTACTTTACTCTGGTGTTGTGCATAAAGCTAGATTTAATGTTGATTTTCATTACATAAATATTTTATAGTCAAATTCTTCCTCCCGAACCCAGATCTTTCTAGACATGTTTCCTTTTTCCCCTCTTCTGGTACAGTGTGTCGGCATGGGGGGGAAGACATATTATTAGTTATCTCAGTGTTTGCCTCTGTGGGTTTCCTGTGAGCTAATTGGAGCCCTCCCATGTGTCCCAGTTGAAAAACTGCATGTTTTGCTGTTAAAAATAGGTACAGCATTTCCTGCTGTGCCAGGGATGGTATTTGTCTCACAAAAAAAAAGAAAAAAAAACACATCGGTAGAGCTTGTTAATTTTAGTGGTAGCTGCAGCATCGGAAAATCATGCACACGCACAGGCAGAATACGCAAATGGCCAAAGAGCCTCATTCGAGTTGATGCAACAGTGGGGAAAATTAAGCTTGTTATCTTTTAAATGGGAAAAATAAAGTCTATGCCTGAATTTCTAAGTGAAGAACTGCATCAATGGTGGATTTATTGTGACGGAACCATCTGCTCGTTGTAGAGCTTTACAATCTCCCAGTGCAACGTTTTCCACCACAGAGCGGTTGATTTTGGTTCCCTTTGCTTTTTCTTTCATTCTCTGCAAAAAGGCAGGTAAACTAACCAAAAAGCTACGTGTTAGTCAAGGAAAGCTCAATTGTGCAAAACATTTGTGCCAAATTTTCCACCAGCAGCACAGTTGTTATTGATCCTAACACTATTCTTGTGTAAGAAATGAGACATTTTTAAAGAAAAACATTACACTGTAGACATGGCAGTAAAAGTCTGAACACACAAGCTGTGCCTTTTATTTTAATGAATCAAATTAGTTGTAGACTTCAAGTAAAAGTTGATATTGCTGTGGGATATTTGCATGGTGGCAACGATTTTATTCGTAATCTAAATAATCCCACATTATTGCAACCATTACACCGGTTTCATTACAAAGCAATCTGCCAGGAATGTACACATACACATATTTCCTTAGCGAGTGCAGAATGTAGCTAGATTATGTCAAATTACATCAAGTCAGTTAATTGTTTTTTTCCTGGAGTTTGTGTGTGTAAGCAGACTTCCTCTAAAACGTCTGTGTAGACAGGCTCTCCCGTCCTTTTTGCCAAAATAATTCAATATTTGTGGAGATCTGGATCATTGATGTGTGCAGTTATAGTCACATTACACCTCACTAAGCACGAGACAGATATCCCATTTATAAGCTGGACTGTAATAGATGCGGGACCCGGAAAGCTTCAGACGTAAGTGGCAGGTACGATATCTCCAGATGAGACTGCCAGAAATTATTCAGTGTTGGCAGACATTTGTGCTTTTTTGTTTCTCCTTTGGTTTATTTGTTTATTTATTATGAAACGCTCTCCCCGAGCACACCGGGCTCTTCCCGTCAGACTTGATCAATTGGCTCCATGTAATGTTGTTCCAGGGCTGCATTGCCATACATTTGTTGAGAACGCTCTCTCGGAGGATGGGGTGGAGGGCACCATAAGTCATAAGCAAGAAACTTGTGTTTTGGATAAATGTAATCATTGTCATAGCAACAGGGGCTGGAATCTCTGATAGTAGCTATTTTTCTGTGGAAAACATTGTCCTTGTGTGTGTGTGTGTGTGTGTGTGTGTGTGTGTGTGTGTGTGTGTGTGTGTGTGTGTGTGTGTGTGTGTGTGTGTGTGTGCGCGCGTGCATGCCATGTGTTTGGGGTTTGGTTAAGTGCAAGTGTTAAAAAAGAGAAAAAGACGTGTGTGAACATTTGCACTTTCTTTTCTTTCTTCTTCTTTTTTTTTTTTCCAAGTCTCACCCACAGTTTGGAAAATGTGTGTTTTGGAGAAAAGAGTTTTCCAAACAGTTCACTGGCTGAGAAAACGACTCTAAAAATATATAATATGTGCATGTCTTTCTTATTTGACTCAATCTGCTGCATATTCTGGAGTGAAATTCAAGTGCTAAACAGCAAAGAGGAGCCTCATGATATCAGTAACAGTTCAGGGTCCTGGCTGTCGTGCTACATGCTGTTTTTAAGTGGCTCTCTGCAACAGCTGGGGAGCAGGGTTTAATCCACAGTGCGAGGCTGAATTATGCATTATACTGTGAATGCTACACCATGTCTATTTAAATGCAGTGCCTGTCCTGTCTTTTGGGTCTCCACTGCTTGTGCAGCTACTCGGCTATAGATGTCACATAAAGAGGAAGAGTGTGCTGGAGAAAACCAAAAATTATATGCAGATTTCTCTTTGTGCTTCAATTATGATTTTTTAGTGGATATTTAAATTAATGTGCTGGAAGGCTAAAGGTTCTTGCTTTGTAAATCCAGATACACTGATATTGTTAGCTTTAAATAAAAACTTAAAAAAAAAAAACTTTTAAATAGAGATGCTTGTGAAAACTCTTTGCTTGTTTAGCATTAATAAATAGGCCGGTGTTTACCTAAGTGAAAATATAAGCTCTTAAATAGCTTTGTGCCTAGAGATAAAGGTAATAAACTGAGGCAAATGAGAAATAATTCATTTTTTGGAGTAATAAGTCATAATTATTGGGGAAAAAAAGTTGTTTCCAATGGGAAAAAATTCACTTCCATAATAAGGTTGATTAGGGGACGCTAATTAGGAGCATCATAAACACATATGGAACCTGTCTGATTTAAACCTGTAATGTTCTCTGTGTTATTGAAGTGCGCAGCAAGAAAAATCATTTTCAGGTGATTTTTAAGCACTTGCTGGGATATTCAGCCCACTAGCAGATTATTGAAAAAAAATGTCTCCACAGTCCCCAAAATTTCCTCCTAAGATCTGTAGGTAACTTTCGCAAGTTTTTCGAACTGCTAACACAAATGTGAACTACATGGGAGGCACTGCAGGACAGGTTTTTGTTGTCCAAAATGTATCTGAACGAGATTACAATTCACTAGCAACCGTATCTATGTACAGCTTATAAAAAAGATGTTAGGCTATAGTACTGTAATAGTAGACATGTTTGCTAACGACCTGACATGTGCCCTAGCAAATCCACGCTATTACTCATAAACAAACAATGTTGGCTTATAAAATGGAATAATCAAGGGGGGATAAAATCATGTGGTGATTTGAAACAGGTAGGATATGTCTGTAAACCCTCAAGCAGCATTTTGCAATAAAAATAAGCAGACAAACGTGCAAAATGCCTAAGGAAGGTGAAACCACAGCTGCACTGCCTTCAGTGCTACAGTACAGTTGTGGTTTGCTGGTCAAATGGTTAAAAAACAAAAGTTCCTCTTGGTGCTGTTTAACTGTATATCTTCAGATGTTCGCAACCAATTTACTAAAGCCGAAAAGATATTCTATTGTAACTGTTTGAAAACTAAACTGCATAGTTTTAGACTTTGATATTTCAATTCTTTGTTCCTGTATAGCCTTCAATTATTTATTATAGCATGTATATGCCATGTACTTCTGAGTTTAATGCACATAATTACATAGATGTTGGCTACAGCAGAGAGTTTTCACTGCTTTTATTAATCTTTGCATTATAACTTTCCTGTCTCTGCAACTGGCTGAAGGACCAATAACAGCAAGAGTGACAGACCAATTGGCTGTTGCACTGCCCCCTGGTGATAGTAAACAGCTACTGCATGTAGATGATAGTCAGCAAAGCTGTTTGTAGGCTGTGTGGAACCACTATTTCCCCCACTGCATGTCATCAAATTAAAACCCAAGTGGTTCAACCACCAACAATGGTCGTTGAAAACATACATTAATGTGGATAGTGTGTCAACTTTTTTTTTTTTTTAAATCACTCAGATCTTTACACTTGTGTCCTCAAACAATAACTAGCCAAGCCACAGCTATAATAATAACATACAGGCTTCATTTATAGCTTATTTATATATCAAGATTTACAAGATTCACTTTCATCTCCCCCCTTTCAGCGTCAAATGTCAGGGTCTAAGTTGAAGTAAGTTGTACTGTAACTTCGGTCTAATAAAAGGTAAAGGATCAGTAGAGTGCCCAGTGCTATAACTGGTACAGCAACACCAGAGAGAGCACTGCCACTCTGGAGAAAAAGCTGTTATTCTGCCAATGTTAAAATTGCAAACCCCCATTATAGTCATGGCACAGTGGCCAGATAGTGCCCATTCAGGACCGATGTGCTAAAATTGCTGCTTTTGAGAGCTCGACGACATCAGATGATACAACAATAGTGACTGGTGACTTGTGAACATGTGTTCATTCTTATATAAGAAACAATGGCTGACAAAGAGCCCAAGCACGCTGGCTTTAAGGGCCTCTAAAGAAAATCAATGTAGATAAATAACAAAAGAAAAGGAAGATTGCTTTTTTTAAAAAATACACATAATTGCGTTTTATAAGTATAATATGATTTGCGTATGTTTTTGTTGCCAAAATAGTGACGGCAGTTGGAAACACCGCTCCCCTTCCTTTCTAAAGGGTAAAGATTCTGCTGTAACAGAATTACTACACTAAAGGATTCACTTTAGAGTCCAGGATTTAGTTTAATTACAGTCTGACGAGCTGGACCATAATCAATCCAGTCATCACACTTACCTTTATACCACTGCAATCATCCTCAGGTGTCTAATCAAGCAATATTCTAGTGCAGTGAAAAATACCTTTTTTCAGCTGTCCTCATCAGCCGAGCCCATCTTTTATTCTTGCCTGTTTCACCTTTTTTTCTCCTGTTATTGAAGTCCAGATGTTTGAATCAGCTGCTTTGAGCAAGCGCCAGGCGATTCTTCCCTTTCTGCTTCCTTTGCAGAAGAAAATTATCACATTAATTTTTCCACTTTTCAGGATGTAAATCCAGGGAATGGTGCATTATGCACGCAGAGAAACAAAAGCATGAACCAAATAAAAGAGCGAGCTCCTGTGAATGCATACATGATGCTGTTGCCTTTTAAATAAAATCCCACACCATTCTGACACAACCACATATTTGAAAATATGCTTAAAGGGTAAATGCTTTCATGTGAGGATAGAGGCATCTACAGTGTGCGCCACATAGTTTGTAATGGTGATACTGGAACCTTGTCTTTGTGCCTGTCCACTATAATTGTTAAAAACAGACTAACATCACTGTGAAACATGCAGATTACAGAATGCCATAAAGTTGGGCTGTGTACGAGGAGGGAAGGTGCAAATCGTTTTGAAATTGGTGGTCTACAACCCCAGAAAACTGCGATAAAAGGATGTGTTAGTCCCCATTGCACCAAAGGGAAACAAGAATGCTCAGTGATCTAGCCCTTTCAAGGCTGATCCCTTCAGGCCGCTGCTGCTGGATAGGCTTGACCTTGCCTTTGTGTGGAGGCAAGACTGCAACAACAAACAAGAAGTCTGCTGTTTGACGTACAGTCTTGATTCTGAGTTTCACAGGTGAAGAAGCAGGTCTTAGCAAAGGCAACGAGACATGAGATATACTTATATACAGGAGTGACGTACTTTAAGACATCACTCCTGCTCGATGTAGTGATCACGAGCAGTACATGCTTAATCTCACGTAATTCTATGGGCAGTCCGCATTTGTTGTATAGATAATTTATACAAAACAGAAGAGCAGCTGGTATATCTGTTCACAAACAAGCCAGCCAGTAATTTCAAATCTGATGTCCCTAAAGTAGTTTTGTAGATGCATTTTTTATGAACAGCCTGAACTAACCTCTGTTTCCACTGATGACTTCACAATAAAAGCTACTCAGTGTAGTACTGAGTACTACAGTACTAAAGCAAGTGTACTTTAAATTAGAATGAGCAACAGCAACATGTGACATGGCTGGCAACCGTGAGCAGGATATTCATGAAGTAACAATAAAAAGTAGTTGTGCATAATTTAAATCCTTATAAAATATTTGATTGAAATATATGCAAGGGCAAAATGTTTATAGGTATTAGGAATGGGGAAAAAACGACATATGGCATAGTATCTCAATTTTCTTCACAGTGGCGTTGTATCCAGGGACTAAAAGCATACTAAATACTAAAAACCAGAGGACTCATTTTGCCTAATAGGAGGCAAGCTCTCTGCAAACAGTTGCAGTCTGACTTGAACTGACTGCAGTCACTCTCAGAGAGACTGCCAAAGGTTTGCAAATAACTGCTGTGCAATTTATAAATGGAGACATGCCAACATGTTGCCCTCAGTCTGAATGAGTCTGTCAATTTGCACAACTCAAGGGAACTCGACTCAACTGGCTGCCCGCTGGTTGTATTCTGGCTACATTCCTATAGAACAGGAAGGCTGCTGAACACAAATGAAATGTGAATTCTGTCTATGCAGACAGCAACAGATGTGTGATTTTCAATGATTGACTATAGTTAATTGCTGTATTATCAGAAACCGATTGCATGTAATTGCCAATTTGACCCCATCCATTCAGAGGCTGATAGCAGGCTGACTCTGTATTATAGCAACATTTATGGGAGGTTTTAGTGACAGTGTTATTTTCATTTTGCAGCTAAAAGAAAAAAAATAACAGAAGTGAGATACCTTTTTTCTTATTGGATAAAACTATATTGACAACATTTAACTCATCTGCAGTTGCTAAAAGATGATAAATCACAATAAATGTTACAAAACGTTAAAAATTGCAAATCGTAGCGTGGGGTTCCTGGTGAATCCCACAATTTTATAATGTTCTTTATAAAACTAGCTTCTGAATACAACAAGCAGATGAACACATGCCTTTAGGTTCTTTTGGATATACATTGATGCAGGTATTGTCTGAGAGTCTGAGTGGTGGCAAGTACAGCGGCTACAGAAAGAAGTACAGGTGTTAAAATAAGTCAGAAGGTTGTGGAAAAAAACAGTGAAGTCCAATCAGAATGGCTTGTTTGAAATGAGAGCAGGGGGAGATCAACAAAAGAAGAGCTCAAAGAAACTGAGGTGTTTTGTGAGGAGCTCAGTTTCATGAAAGAAGCACAGTGTCTCAAGTGCAAATACAGTAGTTATGTGTGCAGAAAAATCCTTTTTTTTTAAACCATGAAGGAGATTATAGGAAGAAAGCACAACTATAAAATAGACAGCGGCTTGACTCGAATGTGATGGAGAAACTGCAGGATAATTGACTGTCCTCAGCTCACACAATGCAGGACCTGTTCCCAGCTGACACCATGGAGAGAAAAATTTAGCCCGTCAATCGATTCACACAGCACAGCAGAACTTCCAGACATATTTTTTTTTTCTTTCAACACTGAATGGCTCATTTATGTATAATTATGGTGATAAGTGTCTGCTGTTATGATCAGAAACAGAGACTGTTGCCAAGAATGAGCCAAATGAGTGGAAAAATGGCATTCAGGGCAGTGAACGGCATTGTTATTATTAGTGCATCATTATTGACAGGAAGTACATAAATCACTGTTGAAAAAAAACCAGACAATATAATAGTGCACTTGTATTATGGATGAATGTGAAGGTCACAGCATGATTATTCAGAAAAAAGGAGAAAAAATTAGGGATTACACAGTCCAACAATCGGGGTTATTACCGATTTATAATCCCCTTTCCCTAGATTAAAATATGGAAAACTCTGAGAGAATTATGTGTAAGTTAACATAATTTCTACTTAAAGAGGGGGATTTTTTGAAACAGAAGCTACCTTATATGGATGAAATGGTGGTGTGCTAGTTTACCCACTAATGGCAGCTAGCTTGGTTAGAAAGCAGTGTGAGTGCATGCAGACACGCATAATTTGTATTAAGTAATAGACTGAAAAAACAAGAACCAAAACTGAAGCACAAACTTCTGATATGGTTTGTGATATTTTCTGATATTTTAACATGTGGGAATTCACCTCCTTTTAGAGCCAGCCCCAAGTTGTCCCTAACTACAGTGTCACTTCCACGTTAGCTTTGGAGGATGCCACTTAAGTCTGAGGCTTGTTCTTTCCAAATCCCTAGACTAACCTGTGAAAAGTAAAAAATGTTAGGACCTTTGTTGGGTCAAATTATTGTTGTACACATTTCTTAAAAGTAATGCTATTTGTTACTTAAAGTAATATGTTACACTACTCATTATATTACTTTCTTGTTATGTAAAATGACCTTAAAGCATTGACACATAATTACAAGTTAACAATAAAAATCTGAGGCAACAGTTGCAGACACCAACACATATTTGTATTCTAATAAGGAAACACATACTTGCACATACATGCTTTGTTTTACTGCTATCAACACAAAGTAACCAGCCTAAAGAGACTTCAAAGCTGTCACCATGGTGATTCTACATTAGAGCCATTAACAAGTAGAAAGGGACACTACATGCTGACAGCTCATCACTCCTTTGTTACCTTTTGAAGTTCAGGGTCTGGCTGCTGGGCTGGGGTCAGCATTCACTGAGCTTTAACATTTTTCTGGCTTTTTTGCTAGCTTTGTGTCTGACCACCACCAGTAGGCAACGGGTGAAGTGTCTTGCCCAATGACACAACGATCGAGATTGTCCAAGCCGGGGCTCGAACCGGCAATCTTCTGATTACAAGTCGAACTCCCAACTCTTGAGCCACGATCGCCCCAGATGTACCCTACTTTGAGTTGAGACTGTATATTATTGCTATATGTTGTTATTTTTAACCCAAACCACAATTACAAAACTTTTTGGGGAATTTATGAGACTCTAAATCATCAGTTTGACCCCCCCCCCCCCCCCCCCAAAAAAAACCAATAATACATTTTTAAGCAACAAAAATTGCACAAAATACGTTGTATGTAGCAAAAATGATATGAATTAAATGTGTTAGTTTCAAATAATTATACGTTTTTGGTATTTCAAGTTTCAGGCTTTACATGGATAAAAAAAAAATACATAACAATACACTCAATCATGAAAAAACTATTTAGATGTGGAAAGTTGCAGTGATAATGACACACAGACAGGTGACAAATTAATACCTAAGAGCTACCATTTGGCACCAGCTTCAGTGCACTCTGACAGTGATTCAGTCTTCAGATATAATTGGACAGATGAAACACCATTTTTCTAAAACATAGCAATAAACATCCTCGTAAAGCCAATAGATCCCCAAGCGCCTTAGGTTTTTCCTTTTATTTGTCACAGGTCTTTGACTTACAGGAGACAAGACTGATATGTGAAAACTGTGTCACGCTAGAACAGATTGACTGTTCCTGAACTGTGGCCTGCTGTGGATTACTGCTTCATTATTCATCCTTACAAATTGCCAAGTGGACTGTTGAATTAAGCTTAGTCAACCCAAACAGGTGAACGGGGCCAATGTGTGAATCACTGCACTCATAACGCTGAGCAGTTTCACAGATTCGTAATAACTATAATGTGTCTGATTATAACTACGAACCGACATACACAAGCGGGTCATCTTTGTTTGCATTTTCAGACTGGAGTGAACTGTAGGACTGTACAGCATACTCTAATGTGCAATGTAATCAACACTCACATCAAGGATGAGATTTCAACAGCAAAAAGATGGCCAATAAACATAAACTATGATCACAGAAGTAGAACAAGCCAGTGAACACAAAGTGCTCATGAAATAAAATCAACTACACACACTCTGTCTTTGATTTTTGTCTTACCACCTGCACTGGACAACCTCGGTGCCGTTAAAGAAAGGGTCATTAACCTCAAGACTATAAGCACTTAAATGTCATCCAGAACAAAAAACAGGCTCTTTAGTATGGATGAGTAAAGATCAAATGGGAAATATACCCTCCTTTCTGCACCAGAATACTGCTAGGAATGGATAAATCTGTCTGATGCATAAAAAAGTAGAAAAGTAGTCAATTGGAAAGGAAACAGTAGAAAGTGGTCCTTCTAGGACACAGCCACTTCTTGAGGGAAAGACTTGTAAAGGGGCTTTGATTTTTGTCTTTTTTCCTCTCAAGATTTTTATTTTAGGAAAAAGTCAGACTTTGTGTTTCATTTTACATTTTACATTCCCAGCAAATGAAGTAGGAGAAAAAGCAACTCACTATTAACTTAATTTCAAGCTTCAGACTGACATTGCTCATTAATTTTCTTCTTCTAAAAAAGCAAAAGCAAATAAAGACTTCTGAGGAAGGCATCACTTAGGGCAGACAGGGGACGCTGTGGGAGACGTGACGGACAAATCAATTCAGCAGAATGACAGGGTGCAGTATTGTGGTCCAGCCATGGGAAGACTCAGTAAAAGAACAAAGAGAGCAAAACCACAATGGCAAAGGCATGGTAACCGTGTAAAATTTTTGTTGCAATCTATTTGCAGTGTCTTCTGGTTTCCGCTGATTTTACACCAGTAAGCATAGTTTTCCTCTACCATGGTCTTGGGACGGCACAGGAGGTTCCTACTACTGACCACGTGCCCACCAAACCAGTGGGAAACACTGTACTGTGGATCCATTGTAGTTTCTATATTATTCAGTTTATACCTGTAAAAACAGTTATTAATTGTCAGTAAATATCCCTGACTGCAACATCCCACATAGCAGACAGGTCTGGCCCAGGTCTGGTGTCAAGCCGGCACTGCTGGCTGACTTCTGGCATGGTAAGTGGTATGTCATCCAGATGTAGGTCAGGCCTGGCGTAGATGGGACTATTTATGTGATGGCATGGCATATCAGGCCCGATTATGGTTTGGTTTATGTGGCCCAGGCTCATAGAAAACAGGTCTGTCCCAGATCCGGCATCAAACTGGCACTTCTGACTGACTGGTGTCATGGCAGGGTGTTATGTCAACCAGATGTGGGCCAGGTCGGGCAATGATGTGCTATACAAATAAAGTTGTATTGTATTGTAGTTGTATGATGGCACTATTTATGTTCCTATTTTAGTTAGAAGATCCAAATACCATGTTGCAATACTGTACTGCTATGGTAGCCAACGTTTCAAATGCAGGTTTGACAGGTTTGCGAGTGTACACTTTATCCAAAGCCTAGTGAGGGTTTACCCATGTTTACTAGGGGTGCAACGATACTCGTATCGATATTGAACCGTTCGATACAGTGCTTTCGGTTCGGTACGCATATGTATCGAACAATACAAAATTTGTAATTTATTTTATCAACTTTCCTTCTGACGATGCTGTCTGTGTTGAGCGCTCAGTGAATCTGCGTTCGACTACTCCGCCTAGGCTGCACTGTCGAGCGCAGATCCACTGAGCGCTCAACACAGACAGCATGTCAGAAGGAAGAGCGCAGGGCAAGCTAGCGAGACAGAAGTTAAGCTCTCCTTGCAACATGGCAAATTGAACCTCCCCCACCCTCATTCAGATCTGGCGTTTGGAATTATTTTGGTTTTCATGTGACATATGACCCTGAAGGTAAGCGCGTCATGGACTAAAGTAAAACAGTATGTTGGATGTGCCACGCAATGCTCAATTACATGGGTGGGAACTAGTGTGTTAGCGCAGTTAGCTCGTTAACGTGTTGGCCGTCTAGCCCCAAGCACGGGCGATCAGGGGTAGCTCGTTAACGGAGATTTGCCTTGTTGTGACGTTAACGTCATTTCAACGAGATTAACGCTGACAGCACTAGTGGGAACACAACGAATATGACTGCACATTTACGCCGACATCATCCTAGTGCAAAGACAAGTGGAAGCAGACAAAAACAACAAGCATGCATGCTACAAACTTTACCCGAGTCATTTAGACAGCCGTTAGCACATGATTCTCCTTATGGGGACCTGATATGTTTAATATTGTGGCGAGCTCAGACAAGGAGGAGACGGAGGTATCGTTTGGTCTTGCTTCCTGTGAGCTAGCCAGGGAGCACAGCCGTTTATTGACATCTGCAGAAGAACACTGCCGCTAGCTAACTGCTCAGCGCGGCAACCGCACAGCAACAACAACACACAGGGCGCCCTCTGACCCCGGAAGGACACACCGTCGCAGCGAGAGGGCGTCACCCGTCACTATGGCAACATAAACAAAACATAACTGTACAAACAGAACCCCGAACAGCCCTGACCCGCTACATAGCCCCCACCTAAGGGGTCAGTCGTCCCCGACGACCCCATTACCCCACACAAAGTCCTGCAAATGTCCAGGTGCCTTCTTTTGGCGCACCGGCCGGTCACGACCGGCGGGGAAAAGTCACTCGGGTCAGAACATGGGGTGCCACCATCATCCCACTTCTGACACCAATGTGGCGAGCTCAGACAAGGAGGAGAATGAGGTATCGTTTGGTCTTGCTTCCCGTGAGCTAGCCAGGGAGCACAGCCATTTATTGACATCTGCAGAAGAACACTGCCGCTAGCTAACTGCTCAGCGCGGCAACCGCACAGCAACAACAACAACACACAGGGCGCCCTCTGACCCCGGAAGGACACACTGTCGCAGCGAGAGGGCGTCACCCGTCACTATGGCAACATAAACAAAACATAACTGTACAAACAGAATCCCGAACAGCCCTGACCCGCTACAATATGCTGCTGAGAATATAGCACAGAAGAAGCGTATAGTATAGCTTTTATTTTGGAAAGAGCCATTTCTCTGTAATAAACTCTCTTTTCCAAAGATGAGTGATTCCTCAATCAGATACAGGGCTTGCAAAATCGCTAGCCCGACGTCCCGGGGCTAGCGATTTTTCCAGTCGGGCTACCAAAATCTATCTCTGCCCTGCCCGTCGGGCTATTGTAGGAAGGAAAAATATATTGTGGCGAGCTCAGACAAGGAGGAGACGGAGGTATCGTTTGGTCTTGCTTCCCGTGAGCTAGCCAGGGAGCACAGCCGTTTATTGACATCTGTAGAAGAACACTGCCGCTAGCTAACTGCTCAGCGCGGCAACCGCACAGCAACAACAACACACAGGGCGCCCTCTGACCCCGGAAGGACACACTGTCACAGCGAGAGGGCATCACCCGTCACTATGGCAACATACACAAAACATAACTGTACAAACAGAACCCCGAACAGCCCTGACCCGCTACATAGCCCCCACCTAAGGGGTCAGTCGTCCCCGACGACCCCATTACCCCACA
Organism: Simochromis diagramma; assembly: GCF_900408965.1. Lineage (NCBI taxonomy): Eukaryota > Metazoa > Chordata > Actinopteri > Cichliformes > Cichlidae > Simochromis > Simochromis diagramma. The sequence goes on from NW_024387075.1 coordinate 3,112,543, forward strand.
CAAAGTCCTGCAAATGTCCAGGTGCCTTAACTGGCGTGGTAGGCATGACTGCTCGCGGTTGGGGGCTCAGCGTGTGGGTCGACAGAGGTAGCCCATGAAGCATTGCCCTAGCATCTGTCGCGACGGGCCGCCGCCGCGGTGCGCTCGCGCCATCGGGACCCGTTGGGGGACTTACATGGCCACTCCCATCCTCTCTCTTCCATCGCCAGTTTCCCAAGCGGGGAATGTTCTCCTCGACAGCTTGCTCCAGCCTCTGAATGTCTCTCTCCATTACGGCGAGGGTGAGCTATCCCATTTCTGACACCAATCTGGCGAGCTCAGACAAGGAGGAGACGGAGGTATCGTTTGGTCTTGTTTCCCGTGAGCTAGCCAGGGAGCACAGCCGTTTATTGACATCTGCAGAAGAACACTGCCGCTAGCTAACTGCTCAGCGCGGCAACCGCACAGCAATAACAACACACAGGGCGCCCTCTGACCCCGGAAGGACACACTGTCGCAGCGAGAGGGCGTCACCCGTCACTATGGCAACATACACAAAACATAACTGTACAAACAGAACCCCGAACAGCCCTGACCCGCTACAATATATCAATGCTTTTGCATTCTTTCGGAAATGTAGCTGGGTTATTATTATTATTCACACTCTCATTACACATACATATAGGATCTTGGGGGTGGGCACAATCACGGAGTCCAAATTACCATCAGGGTGTATACCTCACCCCTGACGTCGTTGCCCACCTCTCAATTTTAAATACACTTAGTCATTGAGGGCTAGCAGGAGGGACTATGCGCTTACCTGCTGCTCCTTGGCAGGTAGCTCCATGCCCTCCTGGGTTTTAATTGCACCTTAGAACACATATGCATCAACACTACAATGAGCGGGTGGAGGGAGGTTTGGAGTCTTCTCCCACCCCCATTCTCTGCGGCCTGCTGGAGCGGGAGGGCTAGTAGGAGGAGTTGGCCGTCCGACTGCGGTCTGGGGTGTGGGGCCTCCCTGCTGCTGCGGAGTCGGGGTGGTCTGCCTCTCCCCACCGCAGGGAAAAGGGTAACACCACCTGGGTCTGGGTGCAATTCCCCCCTCCAGGGGCAAGGGTACCTAGACCCGGTTTGTAGAGTACGCTTGGGGAGTGTGATTGTGTGTACAGCGTCTCTTTATGTCTGTCTCCACGTTGGTTGAGTGTGGAGTGAGTGCATATGAGAGCATGAGGGTGGGAATGGATGTTTGTGTCTGTGTGTGCCTGTATGTCTGTGTCTATATGTCAGGTTGGGTATCAGACGCCACCTCTCTGGGGACACCTCAGGCCCTCCAAGGTATGGAGGCCTATCTCCACCCACCACCACTTCCCCTGCCGGTGGCGGACTCCCTCAGGTGTCGGTGTGTTGGTGGTTCTTTGTGTCTGGGGGTAGGCGTCCGGGTACACACCGGCTCACTCCTTGGCGGCCGCTTGTCGGGGCCTGGGGCCTGGGGCTCGCTCGGGCCCCTTTGGAGATGGGGTGCCCCCGGCCTCTCGGCCTGGGGCTCGGTCACTCAGGCACAGCTGGGGGCCGGCGGAGCTCACGGGCGCGTCACTGCAACTCCCCCCGGCTTCTGCTCCGCGGCTGCTGGGCGAGCCCTCATCTGGGACTCTCCTCAGCTCTTACTGGAACAGTGGCGCGGCTGCCCCTCTGTTGGTCTTCCATGGTCTCTTGTGTTCTGGGGGCCTCTGGATGTCTGGAGTTTTGATCTCCTCCATACCCGCTTCACACCCTGGAGGACGGGGCTGTGGCCCCCCCACACTCCCTAGCAGATCATTACATGGAGAAACCTTTGGAATGCAAGCATGCTGATCCACACAGGTATGCACACAGGTGTACACATGGGTATTCACAGACGCAGACTAAAGCTTTCTTGGCTGCTGCCTCAAAGCACACTGTGCGCTGTCTATCTTGCGTGCGGCACAATATCGTTTATTATTTAGTAACTATTGATATCTATGACTAGCTAGTTTATTGTGATGGTGCTTTGTTTTCTCTATTATTATGTTGCTCTTTGTTGTTTGCTGTCTCCTCTGTTTGTTTTTTGTTTTTTTTTGTTTGTTTTTTTCTCCATACAGGTGACCCAGGAGTTTTTTTTTTTTTTTTGTTTTGTTTTTTTTTCTCTCTCTTCCCCCCCCTTTTCACCGTCTCTTCTCCCCTTTGGTTTTCTTTCTTTCTCTCCCCCTCTTTCTCTCATTCATTCCCCCTGTCCTATTTATTAAAAAAATAAATAAATAAAAAATTTAAAAAAATTTAAAAAAAAAAAAAAAAAAGACAAAGGATGAACTGAAGCTCTGCCATCACGTAATGTCGCATACTGCTGTTTCTGATGTCATTTAATGGAAAAAAAAAAAAAAAAAAAAAAAAAAAAAGGAAATGTAGCTGGGTAATTATGTCATTGGCATCGGTGAGCCACTGTCAATATGTGACATATTGAAATCGCGTTTGAATTTGCGCATGTTTTTTTGCTTTCACTTTGCAATCGCGCGAACTGTGTATAGAGAGCGACAGCACTGATTGGTGAGTGATGATAATTTGCGCACCAATTCCTCTGACATCGTCTTATCAATCGTTAGCTTACTATGCAAACATGACCTGTGAAATCTCCCGCAGCAAGCTTAAACATATGAGAGGTTGATCGCGCAGAGAATCGCTGACCGTTATGTGTGTGTGTGTGTAAAAGCAGCAGGATATATATTTTAGTTCTGCTGAGCCAAATAAGACAGGTCAGGGTGAAGAAGTGACAGCCAAAGAAAAGCTTACCACAAAACGGAAAAGTTAGGACAAATCAGACTACAAGGCAAAAAGAAAGTGCAGCTTTATGGTTTCATGGACAAAAGAATTTCTGTGGCTGCAATATGACGAGCTATATAACCGGGGCTGCAGATAAGTGGTCCGCAGGTGCGCATTCGCTGTCAAAAAACCCCAAAAAAAACGCGCACAAGATATGAAGTTGCAAAGCGTGTTTGCATACATAAGATTTTCTGGAGAAGGACAGACATTTGTTTAGAACTCTTAAAGATGTCGAAGAAGCTCCTTTAAGCAATTACTTTGGTGTTCCTCCACCTCCAAACAAATGTCAGAAGGAGTCCGAACCACAAAAGAAGCGCGTATTCTCGGAAAAGTGGTTGCAAATGATGAACGCACAGAGATGTGGTGCGGAATGTGCCGTGAAAATCCCACTCTAGTGGACAAAAACACTGCCTTTTACATGGACGCAAACGCGCGTTGCAACTTCTTATCTGGTGCGCGTCTTTTATTTTGACAGCGAATGCGCACATGCGGACCACTTATGTGCACCCATGTAAATAACATAATGTTCTGCCGGGTGTGTTGTTGGTTTTCTCTCGATTTCTGAGTCAACAAGCGCCTTTGTTACTGGGACCAGTCATTTTAAGAAAGGCCCCCATTAGAACCCATGAGAAATGCAAGAAACGCATTATTGCTCAGTCTGCAATATCTTTCCCAGAACAAACACCAATTGCAAATAACATACTAAAAGTAAACCTGAAAAATCTGTTTAGAACAGCGTACTATGTTGCAAAGAGTGAACTACCACTGGCACAATGTAGCAGTCTTTGCAAACTTCAAAAAGCAAATGGCCTAGATCTTGGTTCCACTTGCCTCTTACCCGTGACTTCAGTGCAAATTTCAAATTCAGGATCTGACACAGACTGATTCATGTTCTACACAGTTCTTACAAGTTCATAGAAATTTCTGTTCAATTAGAACCAAGTATTTGAGTTGATGATTGTAATTTTTATACAATGTTGTAATTTGTGTTTCAACAATTTTTTGATTAATGTTTTGTTTCCTAAAGTATAATATTGTAAAGGAAACAAAACATCAATCAAAAAATTGCTCTCTTTTTTATTCGGGCTACTTAAATTCATTTTGGGCTACCAAAAACTGAAGAGTCCCTGCCCGAAGGGCTACCAGGGATTTTGAAATTTTGAGAGCCCTGAGATATATTTATTTTTTTAATTACTTTTGTCTCAGCAACATTAAATTTAAAAACTGTACTTTTGAGTTAAAATATATATTTATAATTTTAATAAATGACAAATTAAAAAGGCATGAACATTGTTTTTGTATCGAAAAAATATCGAACCGTGACACCAAAGTATCGAACCGAACCGAACCGTGAATTTTGTGTATCGTTGCACCCCTAATGTTTACCACTGTAAAGGCTGTAGCTCTGGAGGTAGAGCCGGTCATCTACTGATTGGAAGATTAGTGGTTTGATCCCTGGCTCCTTCAGTCACATCAAGTCACGTGTGAATGTGCATCCATGTAGTTAGGAAGCACTTTGAGTAATCCAGGAGAGTAGAAAAGCGCTATATAAGAGTCAGTCCATTCACTGTCTCAACTGAGTTTCTTCATGTTACTTTTGCACTGTTATGTTCTGGCACATGTTGTTATTACATGGCTTGATTAAGGTACACATTAGGGTGACATCTGGGGCCATAGATGAAACTGTTCTGGGCCAGCACAGGGCCAGCAGTGTGTCCTCAAATGGCCTTGTGCTGGCGCATGTGTGGGCCACCTCTGGCAAACCAAATCTGGGCCACTAAAGGGCCGTCATTCTTTGCGGTATGTGGGCCAGATCCGGGCCATACCAGTTTCGCTATGTGGGATGTACGTCAGGTTTCACAAACCCACTCCTGTCCTCATGTGCAGGAAGCTGGGGGGTTGAGGGCAACAAGGACAAAATTATGAAATCACATCAAAGGGAAGCTCAGAATTTACTCTTGGTTTGTTGCTAACTAATGATCATTAATTAAGGCCAGGTTGGTACAACTACAGTTATTAGTTAGCATTGCAAAGAACCTGAGCCACAGGTTCACAATTAAACTGTGCATATACAGAAACAGAACTGTGCTTCTTTGATTTCTACAGCATGCATTTACCATGAATCGAGTGTGGGCGAACATGATTTCCACTCCCACAGTAAACCATACATGGATACATACAGTACTTTGATTACTCTTTGGCAGTGTCAGTAGGTAGGAAGAAGGCTGGGGTTGCATCTTTGTTGCTGATTTGGCAGTCCATGCAGGTAGGCGACTGGCACCTCCATGTGTAAGGAAGAAAGCACATGATAGTCTACTAGCTAGCCTTGCCAGACCAACAGAGGAGTTGGCATCAACAATGATGATGAATATTGCAGCAACCTAATTGAGAGAAAAATGGGACTCATTTTTGCTGGGAGAAAATTGTATTCAAGCTTGAGTCGAGAAGTGGTGAATTTAAGGTGATTGTAGAGATTGCTGTAGAGATTCCTGGCAGCTTTTACAACCGGAAATGTAACATCGTTGAAATCTATTCACATGGCTGGAAATAAATAGAAAAAAATTCTTTTTTTTATGTTACAGATTATTTATTTTCTTTAAAGTAAAACAGATTTTCCTCTCCCCCTGTAGCAGAATTCAGGCTGTTGGCCTTGCTTGATAAATCTCACCTATGTGATAGTGGGGAGATAAACACGCTGTTCAGCAGAAGTTTTCAAACTAATTGCATGTTACTGGTGTATTGACTAACCTCTGAGAAAATACAATTAAGTTTCCATTCAAAGTTTCTGATCAATTTTTATCCAGCAGGGTTTAATTTAGCAAACTGTGTAGCCTGTGGGACTCTGTCTAGTCAGAGTAAGAAAATACATTCAGCGCCAATCAGATTGTGACCAGAAAGAATTAACTATTGAGCCTCGTAGAAAAAAAAATCATGGGTAAAGTTAATTGAAAAAGTCGTCTAAGGCAAGCTCAAAACATTTAAATCTATCATAAGGACAAAGGAGCTTGCAAAGAAAAGCGTCTGGACTTCTTTAAGTTGCTTGAAGACGTTTCACCTCTCATCCGAGAAGCTTCTTCAGGTCTAAGGTCAAATGGTGGAGAGTCCCAGATATAAACCTAGTGGGAGTATCCCCCCACAGAGGGACAAAAGGACCCCCTGATGATCCTCTAATCGCCTGAGCCAAGGTGTGAAACTGGGTGTGGGTCCCAATCAGCCAGAGAATTCCTGAGATCAGATCATGCGAATTCCTGAGATCAGATGGCCCAGGATGTGAGTGAGTGTTAAGGCCTTAACGCACTGAAGAAGCTTCTCAGATGAGAGGTGAAACGTCTTCAAGTAACTTAAAGAAGTCCAGACGCTTTTCTTTGCAAGCTCCTTTGACTACGATGACCTGGACGACTGAGAACCTTCACAGACCTATCATAAGGACATTTTTTGGTCACTTTGGGTAAGCATACAGCAACACAACAATGTTATGGCAAACTTGTTAGAAGACATCTATTCATGTAAGGTCGCCGGTTCGATCCCTGGGCTCTCTGTCCTGGTCGTTGTGTCCTTGGGCAAGACACTTTACCCTACCGCCTACTGGTGTTGGCCAGAAACTGAATGAATGAGTGAATGAATAGTGGCATTGTAAAGCACTTTGGGTGCCTTGAAAAGCGCTATATAAATGCAATCCATATATATATATAACAACAGAGCAACATTTTGCACTTTTAGACTTATTTCTGGGAGCCTGAGAAATAATTCAAATACAGTCTTTTAGCTCCATTTTTGGTCTCCTCCAACTCCTGAGCAAGAGTTATTTTACTATTTTAGAGGTCTAAATATAAAAAGAGTTAGAGTTAAAAAGAGATCCATCTTCTTTCCTGTCCTGGCATTCTGTTTGTGTTTCTGGGATCTATGGATTTGACTGGACCCTTGAAAATATCACAAAATGTTTTTTGATGGGGTTTTTTGGAATCAAGAGAAATTTTAATATATGGCTAATGCTAACCTAGTCATAATATAACACCAAACCACTTTTGGGTTTCTAATCAAGCATTCAGAACAGAATTGTAGTGGGTCAATTTTACCGAAACGAGTTCTAGTTTGTAATTTAGTTGTAAATTGGGGGATATATTGCCAGCAGCTTCTATCATCAAGGGAAACAACATGGTATTTTTTATGCTTGGCAAGACAACTGGCAGGCATCTACATCTGCTGTTGATAAGCGATTGTAGGCGTTTCATTAAGTCACTGTTGAAGTGCACATGTGAGAAATGCCTGCGGGGGCACTAGATAGAGGAGGCTGGTTTGGAGGTGGTACGACGTGACTGACGGGGATGAGACGATAATGACAGTTTTCATTTTGGGTAAACGGCTCTGTGCTTTTGTTCACACAAATTATGAAATTGTGCTTAATGTACCATGAGCACAGTTAAAATCTATACATGAAATTAAAAAAGTAATGAACAAAACAAAAAACAAAAACCCGGGCAACGCATAATAGGTTAAAGTCACGCATTTGTGTCGTAGAAGATTTAGTAGTCGTTCAAGCTCTAAAACAGTAGAGGAAATTTGACATAAGGGGCCACATAGTTTGGAGCTTCTTTAAAAGCTGAACAGAAAGCTTGGATTTAGAGAAAAAAAAAATACAAGTTCAGTATATTTAACTGTTATGTCCACTTTAACACTTGCACACTGTGTGCTGTGTTGTGATATTGTTGGAAACTACTGAACAGAGTGACGGACAAATGACTGAAGCATTCAACTTCTCTCAATTTACGTGGCAGTTAACAACCACAAAAACAAAAAACGTTACCAAGCTGACTTCGGGATTGCCAGGAACATTAATGCAACATCCACTTTTATATAATTAACAAGTGTTGCATAACATCAAGCTCAATCATTATTGAGTTTATCTGACAGGGAAGTGGGGGCATGTCTAATAAATTAAAAAGCTTGGGAGCCACCGTGTATAGCATTACACTGTTAACAAGACTTGGCATCTAAAGCCATGCTAGCGGCTCTGTGAGGTTGTACCTTGCCATATCAGAGCTTTGAGCTATAAATGCAAACATCATGCAGCGTGTTGACGGGGATCCTGTTTAACAGGATCTTCACCGTCTTTACTTAGCATGCTTAGATGCAAAAATGTGCTCGCAAGTGCGAAAACACAAACTGCAAGCAAGACTGATTAAGCGTTGGGCATGGAACATAAAAGTGATCAGAATTTTTCCTTAAGGAAATCAAGAATGGATGTAGAAAATTTTTATGTATTTGTATGTAAATATTGACATTTCTGCCTGGATCAATGTAGCAGAAAGACCAACACTGCCATCCCCTAAAGACATGCTGCATACCTAAAAATACATTACAAATAAATCCTTTAAACACTCCCATACAGTACAGCACTGATTGGAACTGATCTACACAGTTACTGAGACACTTTATCATATTAACATATAAACTTGTTATCATATTAAAGATAGGGCCCTATGCAGACAATCTATTTCAAATGTATTTGTGTCAAATTGTGTTTCTAAGAAAGGAAGATGGCTCTAATTTTGACATTTTGGACTGTAAACCCTTCGTTCTGTCAGTAAGTCGTGGGGCTAAAAGATTAGATAAGAGGGTCTGTCACTATACGTCAGTGTCACAGAAGACAGAACCATCTAAACTTATAGATTGTTTGGCTGCTGGCTTGGAAGTAATTGAAGCTAACCCAGATTTCAGCTGCTTTTTCCATCTTCATGCTTTTTGTACTGTACATTGGTTATGTCATTCAAACACAGGTCAGTACTTTTGGACAATTAGTGACTGCTCATTCAGAAATAAAAACCCAAAACAGGGACGATTTTTTTCAGCTGCATTCAGTGAAAGTATTCTTGTTTAGAGTGAAGCAGAGTGTTGTGGCATTAATGATATTTCCTGACCACTGCCTTCGTTTCTGTTCCAGCTTTAATTCACCGTGACAGTCTGTCATGGTGTAATGGGACTCGTTGTGTTACACATGTGCTTTCCAAACAGCACCTCACACTCTCAGACCAAGACACAAATAAACACAAAACACCTGAAGCTCGGCTTTTTCACGCAGCAGCCGACACATCTAATGAGAACCACAGAAAACGTTGATGGGACCGCTGGAGTTTGGGCTTCACAGAGCACATTCATAGACAAGTCTGCCTAAATGAATAGCATCAGATAAGCAGATGTGCAAGTTATGTTGGGTTTTTTTTTCTAACGGAAAGTGCTGACAGAGAGCTCAGTGACAGGGTTGAAATGAGCACAGTGTGTATTATGTCCCCGGCGTACATTGTGTTGCACGTACCGTCGATCCTGGCCTGAATATTTATAGTCTATCTGTGTTCATTTGTGTATGTTTATGTGTGTGTGTGTGTGTGTGCGCGTGAATCTGAAAGCCAGTGTGGATGTAAGAGCCCTGCAGGGGTGTGAGGCAAGAAGCAGCAAGAGGCAGAAAAAATCCCCGCTGCCTTTGGATTAGTGTCAGCAAACAGGAAGCCAGGCACCGTGCTCCATGTGCCTGTGCACTCTCTTAAAGCCAGTCCCTGTGGCATTATTTAGCTTTTTTTTTCTCAAAGTGTCATATTTTTATGTCTAGGGTTTGGATCAAAACCCAGCTAAAGTTTTCTGATATTACCTTTAATGTCGTTTACAATCTTTCTTCACAGACTGTGTATAAAAGATAGATGTCGCCAATGTGATTTCACGTCGCCACTTGGCGGATCTATGAGATTAGTTAGCTGCCTGAATCTTTGGCTGATGTGGAAAGTAGAAATCAAATAATTGACATGTATTTTTGATGTTATGAACTGCAAAGCCAGTCACTTCTGATCATCAAAAGTAGGCATTTGACATTTTCACAGCTGAAAAGCGTCAAACTTGGCTACTCACAGCCTACTTCAGGACTTCTACATGACCTTTTTTCTCAGCTCTGTAGGTCACTACTTGTCTTTGATAGTTAAAGGATAACCAACAAGAATTGCTGTGCATCAGTTTGTTGATGTGGATCATTTGATCAGAGTGGCTTTAAAACTGCCCTTTGCAGCTTTGTACAGTTCTGATTCTGATTATTTAATGTTAAAAAAACAAACAAAACAAGTGTAACTAGGAATTTTAAATCTTGGGACTTTGTGAGATGTCTGGAAATATCACCACTCCATTTTTTCCCACTAAAAAGCAGTACATACACCGTTTGTGGGTCACATCTGGTCTGTTGGTCTTTGTGAAAACATACAAACGCGCCCGTGACATCAGATAACCTGTGAAATCCTTTGCAAAGGACAAAGTGGTGTCTGTTTCCACCTTATAAACAACTCCTTTTCCTGGACAGCTTCCTTTGAAAAAATGAAACAAGTGACTTGCCTGCGAAGTTCCTGCTGCCGCTTTGATGATAATAGTTGCTTGTGACACCTAGACCGGAATATTTATATGAAAGTTATAACAAAAACACTTTGGTGTCATAGAGAATATTCTCAAGGGAGCCAGAGCTCAAGCTCAATCTGTCATAATCACACATATATAGTTAAAAAGAAATTAAAAGGTGACGGTTGAGTTTACATTTTTGCACCTGTGGCAGATCCAGAGGAATTTTTTACCTTTTGTTCAACAATAATGTCAAAAAAAAAGAGAACTCTTTAATATTTAATCCCTGCCTCTTGATTTTTGCTACATTAATAAGACCAACTAGACCCATGATGCATGAGAACAGATTTATTCGCACAGATTTAACTGCCTGTGTAAAAAAAACCCGAAAACAAGAGTTATGAATGCATTTGTAGCAGGAGGCTGCACGGTTGATGTGCAATCTAGGTAGCAAGTAATGAGAAGGTGTTACGTCTCATTTCCCAACTTGATTCAACAGTAATAGTTCTTGCTGCTGATGTCCTCACCTATTTGCCCTCTTGAGGAATTTATTCCACTCCAAGATAAAGATGATGTTGTTCTGCCCGTGTGAAAAACCTTGCTGCTTTGCACATGCTGGCAGGAAGTCTCAAGCTAAAATAAATGAAACGGCTTCTTGATTCACAGCTGTGCATTAGTTAGTTGTTGCTATCAAAATGTAAGGGCAGTAATAGAAGCTTTTCCCCCCCCAGACACTAGTATCTGTAGTCCTTCTCTGGCTGGTAGATCTCTGCAGTCACACCTTTGTCTCTCACGCTCATGTTTTTTTTAAACGAATAGCACTCAGTGCGTCGTCTGTGACTGTAGGCGTCAAGACTGCAACCTCTCTCATCATGATAATAAGCGCTCCGTTTTAAGAATAACGAGGTCACGGGACACCGGTCTTGCACATAAAGGATCGTTGGACAGCAGTAGAGAATCTCACTGCGTCACTGCTTTCATACAGTCGGATATCGTGGTCATAGGTGTCATCATTTTTTTCAGTCAGTTTTATCAATCCAGAATCATTGATACTTGGTATTTTTATACTTGTCCTTTCTGTAAATACCTGAAAGAAATACACCGATTGTCAGCCGTGAGTTACTGTCCCTGATTATGCTGTAGTAAGAAGGTGCAACTGGTCAGCTAAAGCTTAAAAGGCAAAAGGAGAGCGTATTAATTGATTTTTTTAAACAAACAACGTATTTTTTGTTCCAAAACAGTAAAATGACTCTTCAAAAACAGGTGAACTAACTGTTGAGTCATTTGGATTATTAGCTCTATCAGTCCCTCCCCTACAGTTTTATTAATATCCTTTTGAGCTTCAGGGCTGTAAAATTGTCTCCCACATAATGCTGTACCTGAGGGCTCTGTTTCTGGCAGTCTCTACTGGGCGCTCTCTACAAACACCATAATGATTTTAAATCCATTCCCAACAGAAAAGCTGCTGCTGGGCTCTTGCATCGTGAATAGGGATGGCTTCTGGGTACGCAGGTGGATTGCGGTGGTGCTCTTGGCTTAGCCTTGAGCAACAGTGTCTCAATGTGGCACTAAAAATGGTCCTGCCTCCTATTGGCGAGCTCACAGCTGTGAGGCCAGTTACATGACAATATTCTCCCTAGATCTGTTTTAGTTTAGCAAATAAATAAATGGAATCTCTTTTTCTCATTTATAAAGTGTGGGTATTTTTTAACCATTATTTCCCACCACTGAGGTATTTAGTATTTTCCAGGTATCTCCCCTTTAACATTGGTGGTTTATGTGTAATTCACAAACTGCAGACTGTCTCCTGGGCTGATCATTGTATCACTGAGAACTGTGTAGAATCACCCAGTAAAAGAAAGGCAGTATTATAAGGAATGATGAGACGCAATCAGTTCAGTTTCAATAGCATTTTCAAACTTAAAAGCAAAGTTACACTCGTGTTTGAATGATTTGAATGCATCTTTTATACTTAATGCTGGAATGTAAGTAAATCTGAATGTAAATGATTGAGCACAGACGTTTTTATGACTGTGATTTTTTTTTATTGTACTTGTGATACTGTTGCACTTTGGGTATAATATAGGTGAGTACTGATGTTTGTTATAAATGCATATATTATACAAATTAATGTAAATGTTTGCACAAACAACACCTAATAACAATAATAATAACCACTCTGCACCTGCTGAGAAGTTGCTTTTTTTCATACATGATGCGCTCCAAAGTTCCTTGCACAACAAATGGCTCATTCTAATATTGCACCAACCCATTAAGGGTGAAATTAAACTTAATTTGTTGCTATGATATGTGCTCATAAAATGTTTTTTTTTTTTTTAACTGTCTTCACACAGTATATCATAATAACGCTTATAAACCTCGGCAGATCACAGCATGGGTCGCCTTGCCTAGTGTGGCAGTGCCGTGGACATCTCTGCTGACATATTCAGTGTGTGTTTCAGTGTTGTAGTAAGTTAGTCATGGTTCTCTTCAGCTTTAGGTTGCTCTACTCGTGCACAAACAGACACACAGCCACTTTTATTTCAAGAATTGTGACACAGTGGCTTTTTAGCGCCAGAACGCAATGCTGTAAATCGCAAACAGTGAATAATATTAATGACATTCACTGATCTCTTCTGAGTTCCCCTCTCAGGACAGTCTGACGCTCAGTATATTGAGTGCTCATGCTGACATTATTGAATCCTATATTTGCCCTCCTACCGTTACAGGTGCAGTGTACTGGAGCGCAAATATACCACAGGAGCCCCCCCAACAAACAAAACCTGGAATGTAAACAAGCACAGGTTTAGCTCCAAAGTCCTAATAAGGGAATTAGATTAAAAACAGTCAGTATGTTTGTTGTAATTGCCTTGTGCCTGCTGCAGCTATGATTGCATACAGAATGCCTTCAACTCCTGGGAGACTTTGTGGAAATCCTCAAATTATTGAGGTGGAGAATTATACAACAGCTGCTCCGTTTAAAGAGGACGCTTGTCTCTAATAGTGTGCATCTTAATAAGCACAAATAGCTGTGGCACAAAACAGTTCTGTGAAATGTTTCACCCTACAGGGGGTAGCCAAAATAACAAACACTTCATGAGGAAGGAATTTAAATTTGAGTTTAATCAACATTAAAAACAGCTACAGAGGAGCTTTTGGTTTTTTTAATGCGGCGTATGTCCGTCATCACGCCGCTGTAGGTTTCTGTCAGGCATGTGATCACAGTTTCTCTTTCGTAATTGGAGTTTACCTGTTTTTGGCATACACCTCTGTTATTTGTCTGATTTTAGACTAATTAAATACAATTTTTTTCCTGTTTTTTTTTTTTTTTTTTTACTAAACGTACAATTTTGACAACCAAGCTGCTGCTTTGCGTTTATAACCTGGTATGACACTGACATCAGCTCTACTTTGGAGCAGCTGTTGTTATACTTGAGCAGAAACCAAAGATGACTGTTGATTGATGAAAAAACAGGAGCTGTCGCTGCCCTATCCCTACTGGAAACCCCCACACTAGTGATGCGCGAATGTTTACTGCTGTACATCAAATGGTCCACGGAAGAAACTGAAGCAACTTACACCAGATTCTGATATTAAAATAAAAATCTTATATTTCATTTTACTTGTTTTTTCTCAATAAGAGATGCTTTTCCTTTATTTCAGAATATCTAATACAGTGCACTACATTTAACTACATGGAGCTGAGTGTAATGGGCAACAACAACAAAATAAAACTAGCATTAGTGGCGTAATGTAAAAAAAAGTTAGTAAAAGACTACATTTTGGGTAATTATTCATTCAATAAAAAGCATAAAATTAAATTAATGAGATGTAAGTGTTATTAATATTATTTATATATATGTATTATTGAAATTATTATTATTTTAGTGGTTGCGTAACACTCACACTATATGGATTTTTATCAATGAGTATGTCTACATTTTTATTTAAAAAATCAACATATCAGGTGTGGTCTTATTTAAGCTTTCCTGTATAAATTTCTGCATTTAAGAAAAATAATATAACACACACATATGTATGTATGTATGTATGTGTGTGTATATATATATATATATATATATATATATATATATATTAGGGGTGCAACGATACACAAAATTCACGGTTCGGTTCGGTTCGATACTTTGGTGTCACGGTTCGATATTTTTTCGATACAAAAAAATGTTCATGCATTTTTAATTTGTCATTTATTAAAATTATAAATATATATTTTAACTCAAAAGTACAGTTTTTAAATTTAACCCTAACCCTTGTGCGAATGCGCACCTGCGGACCACTTATGTGCAGCCCTGGGTATTTAGCTTATCATATTGCAGCCACAGAAATTCTTTTGTCCATGAAACCATAAAGCTGCACTTTCTTTTTGCCTTATAGTCTGATTTGTCATAACTTCTCCGTTTTGTGGTAAGCTTTTCTTTGGCTGTCACTTCCTCACCCTGACCTGTCTTATTTGGCTCAGCAGAACTGAAATGCTTTTACACGCTCACTCACATAAGCTCAGCGATTCTCTGCGGGATCAACCTCTCACATGTTTAAGCTTGCTGCGGGAGATTTCACTTGTCATGTTTGCATAGTAAGCTAACGATTGATAAGACTATGTCAGAGGAATTGGTGCACAAATTATCATCACTCACAGATCAGTGCTGTCGCTCTCTATACACAGTTCGCACGATTGCAAAGTGAAAGCAAAAAAACAAGCGCAAATTCAAACGCGACTTCAATATGTCACATATTGACAGTGGCTCACCGATGCCAATGACATAATTACCCAGCTACATTTCTGAAAGAATGCAAAAGCATTGACATATATTTTTCCTACAATAGCCCGACGGGCAGGGAAGAGATAGATTTTGGTAGCCCGACTGAAAAAATCGCTAGCTCCGGGACGTCGGGCTAGCGATATTGCAAGCCCTGTATCTGATTGAGGAATCACTCATCTTTGGAAAAGAGAGTTTATTACAGAGAAATGTCTCTTTCCAAAATAAAAGCTATACTATCCGCTTCTTCTGGGCTATATTCTCAGCAGCATAAGGAGAATCATGTGCTAACAGCTGTCTAAATGACTCGGCTAAAGTTAGTAGCATGCTTGTTGTTTTTGTCTTTGCACTAGGATGATGTCGGCGTAAATGTGAAGTCATAGTCGTTGTGTTCCCACTAGTGCTTTCAGGTTGATCTCGTTGAAATGACCTTAACGCCACAACACGGCAAATCTCCGTTAACGAGCTACCGCCGATCGCTCCGTGCATGGGGCTAGACGGCCAACACGTTAACGAGCTAACTGCACTAACACACTAGTTCACACCAATGTAATTGAGCATTGCATGGCACATCCAACATACTGTTTTACTTTAGTCCATGACTCGCTTACCTTCAGGGTCATACGTCACATGAAAACCAAAATAATTCCAAACGCCAGATCTGAATGTTGCAAGTAGAGCTTAACTTCTGTCTCGCTAGCTTGCCCTGCGCTCTTCCTTCTGACTATGCTGTCTGTGTTGAGCGCTCAGTGGATCTGCGCTCGACAGTGCAGCCTAGGCGGAGTAGTCGAACACAGATTCACTGAGCGCTCAACACAGACAGCATCGTCAGAAGGAAAAGTTGATAAAATAAATTACAAATGTTGTATTGTTCGATACATATGCGTACCGAACCGAAAGCACTGTATCGAACGGTTCAATATCGATACGAATATCGTTGCACCCCTAATATATATATATATATATATATATATATATATATATATATACACACACACACACACACACACACACACACACACAGACAAGAAGAGAAGAGAGAGTAATATAATAAAAGGAAATCAGTTTTATCTGTTGGATGAAGACAGACCTTTTTGTTGAGACAACCAAGAATATCCATCCATCCATCAGGGGTCGGGTCGCGGGGGCATCAGCCTAAGCAGAGAAGCCCAAACCTCTCTCTCCTTACCCCAGCAAGGCGTTCTCAGGCCAGCCGAGAGATATAATCTCTCCGGCGTGTCCTGGATCTTCCCCGGGGCGTCCTCCCGGCGAGACATTTCCATACCTCACCCAGGAGGCGCCCAGGAGCAATAACACTATCTACAGCTTTCACAAGTTGCATACTTTTACAATGCTTTAGCTATTAGCCTAAACCTTGACATTTGGACATACACGCAGACATGCACAAGTGTTATGATTGGCCACAGTTTTGCTGATGAAAGGCTTGATTTTTCATCTTCTCAGCGTACATAACCTTTGCCCTGTTTGAGCGAGCCCTGCCTGTTTTGCTAGCAGCCGGAATTGACGAGGTAACGTTTATGTAACTGAAAGTCAGAGGCGAGTCATGCGCTTGTGTGGATGGGACTTATCTGTGCGTCTCCTTCTCCAGCAGGATGATGTTATCAAAAGTTGTACACCCAAACAACAATGGGTGTGTCTAGTGCTGTGACATTAGGGCTTCCCCGGTTTGATGGGACGGTGCAGCATTAAAAAAACAAAAAACAAAACCACTGGTTATTTCACTCAGTGTAAATAAACTGTATCAGTTCAATAAATCAGAACTGCCTGTCATTGGATGAATATGATACTGGCAGACAGAGTAAACTGTTTTAAGTGCTTAATCTACTGAAGGATAAATGAACGTAAGCATGTTAAGGGGTGTATAACAAATGGTTTATTTATGTAACTAAACCCCCATGTGGTCTTATACAAAGCTCAGACGTATCCCCTGCCAAAGTGCTTCAGAAGGAGCTGCTGCTTAATGACCCTGATGTTTATCTGTAGTGAGTGCATCTTGCCCAACTTTTGGGTGGGAAAGGAAAATATGCACAATATCAGCTTGGTGTTTGGGCAAATTGCTCCATCTTGAGGGTGCCGTTTCGTCAAGCATGATTATAGATTTCCTGTTTCTCTCTTTGTTGCAGCGCTGCCAGTTACAGGGAGAGGGAGTATCCCTGCACCCCGCCCGCATCTCTGGAAATCACAGAGAACAAGCAAAACGTTGTGACCGGTCATCTTGAGCACAAGCGGACACTGAAAAGCAACAACCGGATGACACTTGGCGTTTGGACAATTGGAGGAGAGAGCTGCTGTATGGTATCAGTAAACAAACCCTCGAAGGCTGAGACTGGAGTTAGCGTGTGAGTGAGTCGCGGCCCAAAATGATTGCCTTAATTACTACACATATAAAGATGTATGAAGTGAAGATAACTAAGAAGACTTGTTCAAAAATACAGATGTTTTATTTACATGTGAAAAAAGTGTCTTGTAAGGAACAGATGTGAATATTTTAATATGATAGAGATAATGTTTGGTCGTAACGTCGACATGTTTTAGTTGGGTCGGCTTCGTAGGTGTCATAGGTTACTAAATGGTGAGTTTGCTCTGCTTCTGTGCGGCCAGCAGTATGACTTTTTTTAAAAAAAAAAAGAAATCTCGTTTCATATTGTCAACCACACAAGGCTGGCCTGAGTTGCTCGCTTATCTGCTGGCAAAAAAAATTTAAATAACGATCTACGACACATTGTGTCATAACACATGGAAATCCTCGTCCGGAAAGTGTATAGGGTTGGGAGAGAAATACGAGACATATATTGACTGGCTCAATGCAACACACTGAAATACATCAGAAGATTATCCTCTTACATTAAGATCCACTTACACTAAAGCAAAGATGTCAGGCACATAAACACCCATCATAAATATCAGCCACACTCACTTTCTATCACAGCAGACGAAACTCGCCGGGCTCTCACTGCTCGAGAATCATTGACGTAAAGACGAAATACCTTACGTTTCTTTTCTCCGATGCAAATTTAGAGCTGACCAGCTGCTTTGTTGATATGTTTTCACTTTGAATTTACCTGTATGCAAAAGTAACATGGACGTGTGTTCTATATTTTTTTAAACCTAGCCTTGATAATTACATTAACCAAAGGTGAAACCCTGAATTTACTGTATGTTGTGGACTTCTGGAAAATGTTGTGACATAGATGCACACTGAATAGGAAAAAAAATGTAAATACCAGACGTTTCTACTTGTGTGTCCTAAGATGTGTTTCGCAGATAGAGTAATTTGAGACTTTTCACTTTCTTTGACTGTTATGACCATCCACCATAATCCTCTGTGTTCAGTTTGTCCGTTTCACTTTCTTCATATTGTTGCGAATGCTGCTCCAACATTCTTCAGTGTACTTCTTTATTTCATTTGTTCCTTTTTCTTCTTTTGTCGTTTTAACAAAACTCCCATTGAAAATCCACTTACCTATTTATTTGGCATATTGAGACATGAGGTTACTGATGTCATTTGTGCAGCTTTGTGAGAGGGGCGCTGGCATTTGTTACCGCTCTTAGATCTGCAAAGTTGCCTGTGAATACAAGGATTAGAAATGTCCACTGACATGCCAGTAGTAGTAAATCATATCACATACATACATATATAAATATATTTTAATGAAGACATTGTTTTCCTTTAAAAAGCACCCTTTACATACACTATTTGCTTTAATGGCACATGAAAGCTTGTGTCCTTCATCTTATCTTCCAAGTTCTCATGTGTGCTCTTTTTCTGAAAATTCATATCTGTAATTACCTCAATATAGTGACCCTTACGAAAGATGTTTACTGAATGTTAAAAAATTTCCTTGGTGTCAAATTCTTTTCTTCTTCTTCTTTTTTTAAAATCACCCTATAGCCACAATATTTTAAAAACAGATGTCAGTGGTTTATTTGGGGTACTCTTTATAGAAAAGATGTGTTTTTTTTCGTCAGTTTACTTTATCATTGTGAGGAGGGATACCAGCAGTTTAACCAAGAACACCAGTGCACAGTAGCAGAGGTTAGGGACTGTCACTTTAAAAAGTTGCATAACAACAAATGTGTGAAAGAAAGGAGGGGAAAAAGGTGATCCAAAAGGAGCAATCACACATCCAATTGTAGCTAAGGATGCACACACACACACATATGTGATGCAGCATGTGACAGCAAACTGGTTTCATTTATCTACCTTTTATGATGAGATTGTAATTTGAAGTTGTCAGACTGTGCGTTGGAGTTATTGCAATATAGTAAGAATGAAAATTAATAGTCACTTGTAGCACATTTGTTAACTTCTGATAAAATCTGTGCTAGCATCATGCGAAACCATTGATCACTGTAGGCTAACGATGTGAAAGTCACACCCTTGGGCGTTGTGTCTGCGCTGAGCAGGGGGTTTCGCGTCATGGCTAAAACGTTGGCTGGACGAGGTGTTTATTTGCAGTTTATGCATCACAAACTGTTAAACTGTATTTTGGGGGCATAGCTTTAAGAAGCATTTGCAAGCAGTGACGCTACAATAAATATTTGAAATATTCGTGAAGTCCAGTTGTTCTTGATTGCGTCGTTGCTGGGATTCATGGTCCGTATCTTTGACCGGCTTTTTGCATGCTGCATCACATATACGTCCAATGTTAGTGTGTGCCGATTGTTATTGCCGACTCATATTGACAGAAACATGATTTTCTGTGATGTAAATTGGTTACTTTTTGCTGGATATATGTTCAGCAGTAGTGTCATGAAGGGTGGAAATTCTTTAAAAAAATATTCTTCTTGACAGCAGAGGACTAAATGACAAAAATCATATCAGCACCTCCTATCATCTATCAGCTAAAGTTGTTGTTTTAAACACTGCTGTTAGCCCAGATTTTACAGTTGGCACATTGTTTCTTTTAGCTACAATTTGCATGTTTCTTTAAAAATCACGTTAACGTAAAACTGAAAAAAAAAATGTTGACAAATATAGAAATTATTAAGGGAAATTAAATGAATGAAATTAAAATGTTTATGAAACAATATAACAAATGATTTGGCTATTTAGCACACAGGCACAAAGCTTTGGAGCTATCACATTTTTCTTTGATAATTAAAACAACAATTCATTATACGCAGAGTTTAAGCTAAAACCGGCTCCTAGGTACTTATCAACTGTACAGACAGTCTGTCTTTCCCCAGCTAGAAGGACGAAAAACTTATTACCCAAAAATGTTGAGCTATTTCTTTCACAGGTAGATTAAATCAAAATTGTGACTGATGTCCAAAAATATATTTTCAGAAGTAATTTCATTACACTGATCTTGTCAGATTATGTGCCTGAAGCACAAGATGTTCCAAACCCGGAGAGGCCCAGGGAGCGTCAGGAGAGGCCAGCACAAGCATTTGAAGCTGAACATTAGCTCACGGGGTGTTCAGATATCTGAGACGCAGCTATCCCAGATACTATCGCACCAACTGCCAGTGATGACCGGAAGCTGTATGACACTGATATATTTATGAGGGACAAATTAATTAGCTACAGCTTGGTGTTACCACAAAAGCCAAAGAGTAATATTCCCACAGGTTAGTAGACAGAAAAAGAACATGATCAGCCTGCCAATTGATCCCGCAGGCCACCGCATTCAATCAAGCAGAGCAAATAAGCACCAAAGGAGGCTGGAGGAAATCTGGGCACTCTGTAACCCATTTCCTCAATCTATGAATTAAAATAATTTATTTGGTTAGACTTGACAATTGTGTCGAGCTGCACTGATGCACAGCACTGAGTTATATATGCTCTAAACTAAATACTCAGAAGAAAACCAAGAAAAATGTCACATACAAAGACAGAAGATTACCAAGGCGGAATTTCAGCCTTTGAAGCAGAAAATCATGGACGTGTACACTAAACAGAAAGGTCCTCAGATTATCCAGCCTCATCATCCAGGTCCTGTCGTGAGCAAACAGCTGCATCACTTCTTTAAACTTTGCACTGCTAGGCATTCCTAAGGACGCTAAAGTGACCTGAGGTAATAACTGCAGTGATAATTTGTTGTGATTCAGCGCGGCAAATGAGCAGATTTTACAAAGCTGCTGGGGAGGTTACCAACAGTTTGTGTGGGGACATTAGATAACACACAGGACGAGGTGAGAGGAGAACATTTTAATTACAATCGCCTCGGAGCTAGAAAACTCACCAGGGCTACATGTAAAACATTTCTGAATGCCAGAGAGAGTAGCTCACACAACTGCTGACCAGAGTCGCTCAGATCAGTTTTGAACTCAACACATCAAAGAAAAGAACTAGACTCAAACAAAAGAAAACAATTGTTGGGACTGAGTTTTAGATTAATAAGACCTCTTACGTAAGCGCCCACATTGTGAGAAAGTGCTTTTCTGTCGAAGCTCACGTATTTCTGAGGCCTAAACACCTGCGAGACTCTTCCGTCTCTGTGCAACCGAACAAGATTAAGTTTTAAGATGAATGCCTCCTTTAGTCAATAACAAAGGATTTACTCACTGAAAGAAATCACCGATTGGTTTCTAAAGCCAAGACAAACAAGACGGTTCAGATTTAGCTGAGAAAAAAGTTTCTTATGGTTTTTCAGCGTTGATCCAAAACCGTCGAAATTACATCCTCATGTTCAGCCAGCCTTTGAATTTAGTCCAGGTTTCAGTTTCTTCGTACATTTGGGCTCCACAATGACAGAGCATTTCACAGAGCATCACAGTTATTAAAAACCAACCCGAAAACCAAGACCCTGCTCAGTGAAACAAAAATGTCAGTTTTGCCTTTAAGACTGAATTTACTCTTCATACACTGAATTTGATTCAAATTTAAAACCCTCTTTTTGTCTCCAGATATCTTGAAAGGACAAACCGACTGAGCCTGATATCTTCACATTGCACCCGGAAAGCACTGCAGATGCTTCCATGCGGCTCGGTTTGGATATTACGTCCCGCCGACACATACTGTACATAAATAAAAGCGCTGCATTATTATGAGGATAAAAGCCCGAGTGTTTATTGTAATATCCACAGCATTAGATAACAGCAGAAACTCGTTTTATGTCTTAATCTCCTTATAAACAAGGTGCCCTGTGAGGAGCGCTGCAGAACTGTTGAGCGGTGACGCAGTTTGCTTTTGCTGTGAAGTGTTTTCGTGCTGCAAATTCAATGAACGCAGTGTTTACCTGTCCGCATCCATATATTTAGAAACCGGTCTGAGATATGAGACAAATAAAACAAAAAAAGCTTTGCATAATTTGTTTGTGTCTGTTGGAAATACAGCTAATGTAAGCACAAAGGTCAGATTACTGGGTTTACAGCGAGGATGACCACATGACCACGAGTATTACATTGGAATTGGAAGCACTTTTAGTAGTTAATACAGAAGCAACTATAACTGGTCATACATGCAACTCTACCACAAACCAGTGATATCCTTGCTGGGTTTCTCTAGACAGAGATTACAGGGCTCAACCATCTTTCATCAAAGTACGAGACATATGACTTTTTTTTATTAATGGACTTATCTCTTCGGTTGTTGATGGAAAACAGGTTCTAGCTTATCCAAATTCAGGCCATCATGCTTTTATCATATCCCAAAATGTCAGACTGAGAATCTGAGTTCTTCTGGATTCTGAGGGAAATTGCACCAGTTAACAAATGACGAATGACTAAATAGTTGCAGCCCTAATGGAAAACAAGACAATTTTTTTTGGAACATTGTGTAATTCCCCCCCCTCGCTCTGTGATAAATGCTCTGTGTGTCATGTCTCAGTAAAACGCATTCGAACGCGTGAAATTAGACAAAACACAAGCAAACAAACTAAACGTTTCCACCAATTCCGCAACACGTTTGCAACATTTAGACAAAACCAAAAATGGGAAAATTGCCGTCATCGACAGGTCCGGCAGTAAATGTGCTGCAAGTGCAGAAAACGCACTCTGATGCAAAGCGCCCGCTTCTTTATTCGGCCGTTGTCTATATTCCCAGCACGTTCTGTCCAGTTGCACGTGCGCACTGAATGTGGTGAAGATGATTGCTTCGTTTAATTGTGTTTCGTCTATTTGCATGTTTTGGTTAATTACGGAGCGTTAGCTTCTCTGGGCCTGCCGTAATCCTCGCATCCAAAGTATGATTTAAAAGCCCGCAGACGGTCATAAAGATGAAACGTGCTGTTTTTCGGGACGCGCCGAGCACAGAAAGATAATTAGTATGTGTCCTTTTACCTACAGTATGCAGACCAATTACTGTAGCCAATAATTTTGTCATGAACAGACTGCATGTGGGGCACTGCACAATTCCCCCCCAAAGCAAACCTTCACATTTACAGGCCAAGAAACAGTGAGCATGTATGAGTATCACTTTCAAGAAAACGGGCATTCTTTATGCACAACATTTCTAATTTAGCACTTTGCAATTAGGTCAGAAACGCTTAACCTGTGAAACCGACGTGACAGTTGTTTCTGATCATTACTCCAGGAGAGAATTTGACAGGACAGAGACGGGGTTCAAAACCAGGATAATCAGGCGTCTATGCAAGCTGGTGCAGATTGGTCAGCTACAAGTAACGGCGGTCACAATCCAGCATATCTACTATTAGTCTCGATGATTCTCACGATCGCCTCACTCGCAGTGGAAACGCCGTCTACGTGCAGCCACGAGAGGTGTTTCTACATGCTTGCTGCTCTGCTGCTGCAGTGTGATGATGACAATGATGGCGATTCTGTTTTTTGTTTAGGGGGATGAGTTTACAAAGGAGGGATAATCATCATTGATCAGTGCAGAGAAACTGGCAGTAGTTATTCATGAATATGTAAAATATTTCTACAGTTCAGGTGTTGAGAAATATCCATGTGAGTTTTGGCCAGCCTTGCTTTTATTCTGCATGATGCTTTGTTTTGAGAAATATGCATCCTAATCCAAGGTATGTTTGTATTCCTTTCCTGAGGGTGCGCCTCTCTTTCTCCTTCACTCTCTCTCTCTGTATCTTTGGAGCTTGTCACTTTCTGACCTTAATTGTCCTGTTTTGTTTTCTTCTTTGTTTTATTTATGATTTTTTTTTTTTTTGATTAGTTTTTTTGGGGGTAAGCCTTCCAACTTCTGGATTTTCTACATTCATAACATTTTGTAGACAGCAATATGAGATGTGATTGAAATGGAATATGTGCAATGTTGATTAAAGAAAAATATAATATATTCAATAAAAATCCAGAAAACAGAAGTATGTTGCTCATCATTTTGCTGTCATAGACAAACCTCATCTGAAGGCGGGTCTACAGTAATCTTAGAAATCCTGCGTGTTTGCTTGCAGGCTGACGCGTTTTCTTGCCTCTATAAATACTCAGTATGAATAGCTACTCTAGTCTAATGTTTAATCTTCATTACTTACAAATATAACAAGGCGTATTTCAGTCTTCTATCCTATACATTTTGGTGCACCCATAGAGCAGATGTACAAGCCTGTAACTGATGGCATGGATGGTGATGGACTTGATCTTCCTCAAAAGTACTTTAACCAGGACAGTGTGAAGAGAATCAGATTGGGGCCTTGTGAGTGTTTGCCCTTTCTCACACAGCAGGAGATGGTCTGTGAGTGCAAGTAATACTTTTTCTTTCTTTTTCTTTTGATTCAGCTTGGATGCAGGAGGCAGCACCTAATGCCCAGACAATTACCCGCTCTATGGGCTCAATCAGACATTATAGGACTTTGTGCCAGGGAGCTGGCAGGTTAAGGACCATTTAATGTCCGTTCCAACTGACTCAGACATTTGCGTCCTCGCAAGCAGCTGAGTGAATTTGAGGACTGCGGTGGATGTGCGATACAGCTACAGTTTTCTTATGCTGTGTGATTATGGAGAGAAATATGCCTCAAAAGCAAATGCGTACGATATAATCCAGAAGTGCTAAGATTTGCACAAAACTGGGCCATCTGGGCGTCAGCGCACAGGTGACAGAACACCATAATGGTGCATCACTGTCGATCCTCTGGAGGGAATATATGCTAACTAATCTCTGTATATTTTGGAAAAAGAAGTGCAATATTATAACAATATTACCATTCTCTGATAATAGCAGGCTAATGTTAATGTTAAGCCTAATGACGAATGGGTGTAATAACAGTTTATTTAACCTATATATTAACCTTCAGGCTACAGTTTAATGCTTTTAATGATTAAATCTGTATTTCCTAGTAGAGGGGTGTTGAGCTGTTCTATCTATTATATGACGAAATGCCTGCTTTTAAAGCCCAGGTGTTCCACTTTTACACGTGAACGCAGCTCACATTTGTGGATCTGGAAGCTGGCAGCATGAAATTTGTCTTAAAACTCCACGTGGGCAATCAATGGGATCTGTGCGTATCAGGTAATCGGTACACATGCATTTAAGACTTTGTACGCGAGCAACAGGGATGGTGCAGGTACTTTTTCGAGCTTTGTGGATGTCATTGTCTCTCCATATGTGATTCTAAGTGAGCCAGATGGACTGAAGTGAAGTGGGCTCATTTTTTTGTGGTTAAGTAGCATTTCTTCAGCACCGCAGCAAAAAGCAGCGAGATTACAACACTGCAAGACATGAATATTAAACACTTAGAAACAGAAACCATTTACGTCAAACTTTAAACTATCCTGTCATTATGGGGGTTTTTTTTGTTGTTGTTTTTTAAACTACACATTGTCATGCAATCGCCTACTTTGGCTAATCTGCTAACATCAGCACATCTCCCTCCCTGCCTGTTTTCTCACAGTGTTTTGTTTGCTGTTGGCTGAACTGCTGGGACATGTGTGCGCACATCACTCGTGCGGCTCAGTCAGAATCAGCTCTGTCAGCAGGGGCCGGGTATCACAGTGACAGAACATTTTCACCCACAGTGGCCGTTTACGGTGGTTGCTTTTGAAACTGGATGCCCGAGCCATTCGTGTTCAACGCTGCTTAAATATTTCAAATGGCTCCGTTGTGGTGCAATTACTAGACTCTTGGACAAACACCAGTTCATCCATCAAGCTGCTGATGGACGTGCTGCGGGCGGGTACGTGCTCGGCCTCCTCGCAGTGGTTGCGCTGGGATGGAAACTATTCGTTTCCAGTGCCTGTCAGGGGAAAATTTAACAAATGCTTGACATTATTTTGAATTTTTTTAATGCCCTACAAATGTTTGAGGAGCTAAGAGAGTTTGTCATTTGTTGTGGATGACAGCGACCCTGAAAGGTGGATGTATGACTGTGGGTTCAGCTCAAAGAGAGGAAAATTAGACCAGTGTCGAGGATATATATAGTAGCTCACCCTTTACAGCTGTTCCCGAAAAAAGGAGACAAGGTCTACAGGAGGGTGCCTGCACACACACACACACACGCGCACACACACACACACACACACACACACACACACACACACACACACACACACACAATGCAACTAACAAACATCCAGACCAACTCGTTCAGATGGCTGCCTCCTTGCTGTGAGTGAACCTGAAGAAGCGGTGATGCAGAATGTTTTATCCACTGTGTTTGCTCACTTTTTCTTTCTTGAACAAAGAGCTTGCAAAGGAAGCTCACTGCTGCACAGTTATACAGTTGGTTCCATTCATTTTATTTGCGTAGCACTCATAGCACAATAGAAGTTATCTCAAGGTGTAAGGTAAAGACAGAAAACAATCAATCCACTTTGTGCAAGTACTTGGCAGCAGTCGGGAGTATAGGAAAAAAAAAACTCCCTTGAACTGGGAGAAAACCTCCAGCAGAACGAGGCTCAGTGAGGGGCAGCCATCTGCCACAGCCGGCTGAGGGATGAGGGGGGAAAGAGATGAGAGAAAAGAAGAGCAAAGAGAGCCCACAAACAGGACGAAGCACAAACTGTGGGGGAGAGAAGACTCAAAGTTACGACTGTATACAGTCGTAACTTTGAGTCATTTATAGCAGCATATAAATGCACGGGAGGTGAAAGCCATGAGAGCGGAGGAGAAATACTCTGTGCATCATGGGAGATACCCCTACCTCCACCTGCCCGAGCAGGATAAATAAAGGGATGGTTCAGGGTCACCAGCTTCAGTGGTAACTTTAAGCTCGATAGGAAAACCAATGCTTAAAGCCTCATTTTGAACTCAATGAGGGTGTCTATCACCAGAGTCAAAACTGGGAGCTGGATCCACATGAAAAAGGCTCCCATTCTACCTTCTAAAACTTTGGCAACAACAAGTTAGCTTTTGGATAATGTGGTGCTGTGAGGTCTTTAAGGTATGACTAAGTTTATAAAGAGTAACAAACAGGACTTTGAATTCAGTCCTAGATGTAGCATGATAGATCCCAGATGAGGCTATCACAGTCACATTTATATAAAAGGTGTATCCAAAAGAATTACCCGATTTAAAAAGGCAATTTTTAAAGCAATGTGCACAGGAGCTTGTAGTAAATTCTAAAATACATTGCATGTCCTTATATATATATATATATATATATATATATATATATACATACATACATACATATATATATATATATATATATATATATATATATATATATATATACATATACACACACACACACACACACACATCAGTATATTTGTGTTACACAGCAGAAGCCTCCTGAACACAACTTGCAGAGTCAGAGTGGTGGCACAGCACTGTTTGGGCTTCACGCTCGACACGTCTCTCTTCCAGGAGACCCCATCTCTCAGAGCCGTAAGACGACACCTGACAGGGAACAATATATCAGCACATGGCAGAAGGTTGCTCTCATATGATCATGCCAGCGAATTTGGCGTTCACAATTTCCCCTCAGCACAGAAACCCAATACCACCTGCCTGCCTCATGCTTGTGGCCCCTGAAACCCAATCACCCAAATGGTACCTGCTTGCTCCTTTACAAACGCCGCTGCCGTCACCGTAGCTGAGGACGGAAAAGTTGTCAGCAACAATTGTTCTTGCTGCTATGGACAAACTGTTCTTTTACATCCAGAAAATGCCAGTCGGCCTTCTGCCAGACAAATACAGCGTGACTCAGGCCAGTGACCTCCCCAGGGGAACATTTACCAGCTTCTGCACTTAGATCCAGTGGCATTGACCTTGCACTTACTCCCCTGGCATAGTCCTTTCACTCTCAATTTATTAAATTTGGCATTCAATGACAATGTTCAATGTTGTCAGGGATAAATGTTGCATTTTACTGCATTTCTGTATTTAGTTGTGCGTGACAGAGGTACATTTTGAGGCAAATAGTCTAAGAACAAGAAATAGATACAGAAAGATCTAGACAGATGTATGTGTCCGTGAGCCTATAGATCAATATAAAAAGTCCACAAATGCAGACATCCTGACTAACTACGGTGTAACCAATTTTCAAGGAGTTTGGGAGGAAAAACAGAGGTGGAAGACAGGCGAGCGGTGCAACCCCACTCAACCAACACACATCAAACCATCAGCGATTTCCATTGGATTTATCTCACAGCCCAACAGCTGCTTTGAAGTCGAGACGCTTAAGCAGCTTGTTAGGTTTCACGTCATTCGGCATACAAAGTGAGAGGAAAACACAGTTCAGGTTGTCAGGAGCAGCGTGGTTAATCTGCTTTACGTGTAAACTCAATCCAAACGTGTTTCACAGCTCAAGGCGCTAAAATAAAGGGGACACTGTCTGGTTTCTCTTTATCCAACATTTTAAAATGTAAAAGTTTATGAAAGTCAAAGGTCAAAGGCCCAGTGCTGCTCTGGGATCTGTGCTCAGTAGGACTGTCCTCTCACAGCATGTTAGAGTATCCTCTCTGCTGTCTCCAAGCCCGAGGAGACTCTATTTCTATGTGGAGACAACAACAACAGAATGTTTTCTCTACTCATGTGGTGGAAGAGGTCAAAACAGGTGACTGAGACTGTATTTTTCACTGGAGGCCAGGCGGATCTCCTGAGTGGGCCTGACCCGGTCGCACAGCCGGGTCGACACTAAGCGCCTCGTCGCTTCACCGTGTTTGTTAGCTCAATTCATTCTGCTTCAGGTTGCACAGGCTCCGCTGTAGTTTGCGCCCAAAATGATCGTGCCTGAAAAGCGAGAAGAAACGAGGCAGTGATGTCGCTGACATCTGAATTAGTCATGTGACCGGTCTCGCTCCGCTCGTCTGCAGGAGATCAATTGAAGTGTATTCCCCAAACTCTGGGGATGCAGAGAAGTGGGTAGCAACTCCGGGGGAGAGAGAGGAAGAGAGGGGAGGATGGTTGCAGTGTTGAAAAGCACTCGAGTGAAATGTGTGTGTGAGAGAAGAGAAATTTCTGTTTGTTGTCATGGTAACAGGCAGTGTGGTCTGTAGCGAAAACATATCCCTAGCATAGAGGCTTGATCAGGATCCAGCGGCTCCTCGCTAAACAGCTCCCCTCCTCCATTTTGAACGTGGGAACGCTGATCGTGTTGCAAATGCTTAATGATCCGTGATGCTCTGAATCATATGAAATGCACAGATCAGCCGAGCCGAAGGGAAACGGGGACAGTTTCATATGTGAAACTCAGCTGTAGTACTATCAGGGTCGATGCAGGCTTCATAAACGGGAGGTGAGTCACTGAATTGTTGAGGGGAGCGTGAGGAAGGCGTTTCCTTTTGTGCTGTGTGGGATTTCAATGCAACCATGCACGAAGGTGAGAGGACAAAAAATGTCAACAACAGTAACATTTACTGAAGGGTTGGTATCGAACTGTGACAAATCCCAAGTACCTTGAAGAGTTAAGTATGATTATGGTGTTTGGTGGTAACATTTATAAATATTTGTACAAAAATGCCATCACTGGCACTGTAACCTAAAAATATAACACTAAAACTACATACTCTTTCTTAGGCCATTCAACAACTGACAGTGAATTTTAAAATATTCTTTAGGACTTTGGCAGTTCTAAGGACTGGCTACTTGAGACCTGTTGGATCTGGATTCCTTAGAATTCAGACTTGCCCCATGATGGATGGCAAACCTCTCCAGGGTGTATCCCACATTGCACCCTGTGACAGCTGAGACAGGCTCCAGCACCCCTGTGAATTCATTGAGCGTCTAAGAAAATGGATTATTATGGAGTATTAAAAATTTGTTAGTGTGTCAAAGCTGTAGACTATGTGCATAAAGGTATTGGGTGTTTTCAGTCTCATTACAACAGGTATATAAAATCCAGCATCCCAGCCATGCAGGCTGCCTTTACAACCTTCTGTGAAAGAATGGGTCAGTCTAAAGAGCTCACTGAATTTGAGCATGGTGCTGTAATTGGACGCCATCATTGCAACCAGTCGTATTCTACCATCAGTTCTAAGTGGTGTTATTGTTTAGGAAGCACAGCTACTCAGCCATGAAGTGGCAGATCATGTAAACATTCAGAACAATGCCACTGAGTGCTGGGGTGCATAGTCTATAAAGGATGTCAATGCTCTCCTGCACTGCAGGGGTCCAAAACTTCCTGCGACATTAACATCAGCACAAAAACTTCACGCCGGGAGCTCCATGGAATTGGTTTCATCATACTATTACACACCCATCACTTGTTTTTTTTTAAGTTTTTCTTTTGCTTTTTAATTCATTTTCAGTCCAATTGTTGTACCTGGACTGAATCATTCAATCATAAAAAGGCGACTAACTCAAGGCATAAATCTGTCCTGTGTCTAAGAAAACTTAAAGAAACAAGTTTAAATCTCCAATCTTTTGTTAAACTTTGCTACTCGCAATCTGATATAAACATATCCATCTTCATTCATTTGACACAAGATTAGTCCATATAATTTGTACCCATTTTTAAGTTAAAAGAATGCCAGATATAACAGCCTTTGATTATATTTTTACAGTGTCAGGATGATTTCCATGAGCTATCTGCTGAACTCTTAGCATATCTCAGCATGGTCTACTGTGTGCCCTCAAAAAAAGAAAGAAAACCAGACAAGTGGAGGATAAAAGAAGTGGTAGGCCTAAAAAAACTCTATATACAGTGGATGAACAGCATCTGAAACTGGAAATGAAATCCAGGAAAACCTAATACAGAAGAGCATTGATTGTCCTTCAAGAAGCCCGGAGAACTATTCCTGAACTATTCTATTCTATGAACTATTCCTACTACTTAAAGAAAAGATATGAAAGCTTGTCTAACAGAGTTCAAGCTGTGTTGAAGAATAAAGGTGGTCATACTGAAGCTTGTTAGAACTGTATGAATGTAATCTATGTATACAGGCTTCAGTGAGTAATAGAGCACTGCATGTCATCTATAAATACTGACAGAATAAAGACTATTTTATTCTGTTTTATCATTACGTCCTTGATAAACTTTACTGAAGTCAAACCCTTCTGTAAAAGGTCATTTTATGTTATTAATGCCAGAGATAAAACTATTTGTCCTTTCATCGTGTTTCAATGGTTTAGATTTATTCTTTGCTGTTAGATTTCAAAATCAAATTGCACAAGATGCACTAATATTTCTTGATCAAGGTATATGAATGCATTTATTTTCCTTGTATGTCTGTTACCCTTAATGTTTTATTTGGGGGTTTTTAATAAAACATATATAAATGAATATATAAAATAACATTTTAAAATAAGTGAAGTAAATGATAGGACAGTGGCTGAGTAGTAGCATCATATGAAGGTTCCAGTTTTGAGTACTGGCGTTGCTGACAGTGTAAGATGCAGTGATGATGTTTGTAGATTGAAGAGGTAAAAACAAAAGACCCCAGAGCATTTGATGCTTTTCATACATAAACTTTAGTTGGTCCAGAACTCTGATGCTCACATCCTTCCACACCTGACCTTCACCAGCTCCACTGGCTTCTAGCTAAATACCTTTGTGAACTGCTGCATGTCAACGCACCCACTCGTACTCTCAGGTCTCCATCTTCTCTCCATGTCACCCCCCCCGTTTCACTACCATGGGGTCTAGAGCCAAACATTCATGCCACTGAGTCTCTCTCCATTTCCAAAACATTTTCATTTCCTGACCATGATTTTACATATTGCAAATTTGTTTTATTGACTTGATGGGCATTTTTGTTTATTCTTATTGTTTTTAACTTTTCTGTAAAAGGGGACGGTGAGTGTTTTGACATGAAAATGAAGTGTTAGTACTTACTTAGTACTTATTGGGGGATTGTGGCAGTTCGTCTTGTAATTGGAAGGTTGCCGGTTCGAGCCCCAGCTCCGACAGTCTCGGTCGTTGTGTCCTTGGGCAAGGCACTTCACCCGTTGCCTACTGGTGGTGGTCAGAGGGCCCTGGTAGCGCCAGTGTCCGGCAGCCTCGCCTCTGTCAGTGCGCCCCAGGGCGTCTGTGGCTACAATGTAGCTTGCCATCACCAGTGTGTGAATGTGTGTGTGAATGGGTGGATGACTGAATGTAGTGTAAAGTGCTTTGGGGTCAATAGGGACTAAGTAAAGCGCTATACACATACAGGCCATTTACCATTTACTGTGTTATTAAAAGAGTTTAAAGATGTCACAGATCAAAATGCCAGTGGCTTCACTGCCATCACAAGTTGAGCTCCACTTTACTCCTGTGAAAGACTTCCTGTGTGCAGTGTATTGAACATGATAAGTGGATTTAAATGATGGAAGACTTACGAACATAGAAAAAAAAAAGGTTTGAAGCAGTGGGGAGAAAAAAGGAAAATAACCTGCCAACTGGCAGAAATAGGATTAAATTTAGGTCAGGATGAGGATTAAAGTGCAGGGGTTAAGCATTCAGCTTAATGAGTTAATGCCTCCAGTGGAGGTCGTCAGAAGCGTGTACGAAGGAGGCAGACAGAGTTTCAAAAAGCACGAAAGCTGCCTTGTTCAAGTACAAAGATCCTGCGTGAGATCTGGAAATCACCACTTCAGTTTTAGACTTCACTGTGAATGAAACAGACACTGAGAGACTCCTGCACACTCTTTCCACTGAGGTACACCCCGGAAAAACACACTGTCAGTCCTCCTCTCCGTCTCTTTCTCACACACTGAAGAGGAGCGAGAGTGACAGAAGAAAGCAGCATATGGAGAAGTAGCATGTGCCTGCCATTCACCCGAGACTGTAATCCTCTGCGCTGTAACCTCAGCTGTAATCTGACTGAAGTCTGCTTTGATTGTCTCTTGCGTTTGAACGAAAAAGAAAAGCATCTCCCTTCTCCTTCACGAAAACACGGCTAAAATTAGCATGACCTTTTTAAAATCTTGTTTTTCAGACACGGAAATAGAAATCAGATGGCTTGCAGGGGAAACAAAAGCCTTTCTCCCATTCTGAACATCACACAGTCTGCGCCTGGGAGCTCAGGCTTTGCATAAAATGAGCATTGATAAATTTAGCAGCGCTTACGTAACTCACGCTCAGTTTGAATCTTACCGATGAGGCAGAAAAAAAAGGCGCCTGTTTCGTCTCGGCTCCGCTTTGTTAATGAATTTTTGCGATAGAGCCGCAAACGTGCAGCACGGTGCGACGCCGGCTGCGCTTGACGGGGAGCGTGCACGGCGGGGCCACTATGCCACGCCGTGAAGGTGATGTTTGAAATGTTTGTTACTCCTCCCCATCCACCCCTCCACCCTGCAGCCCCCTCACCGCATGAATATCCGCATCCATAAACCCCAGAGAAGCTGTCAGTCTATTTTGGTGTTACCTGCGTTTGATTTTTCACAGAGTAAAAGCTTCTGGCAGAGATTTCCAGCTTCGAAAAAAATAAAAAAGTAAGGAACTAGAACCTCACTTTTTAATATTTAAAGAATTGCCACCAAAGAATAGTTGTTTTACAAATAGCTCTGACAGTAAAAAGAATAAACCCTGTCAGTTCTGGAGGATGTGTTCTTTTCTCTTCGCTGCGTCTGGAGGCAAGGAATGCTCGGATGCGCTCAAGCACGATGGTAAGAGATACCCATCAAAGTGTGTGTGAGGAGAAGCCACTCTCCTTCACTCTGGATGGACAATCCCGTCTCACTTTGACTTCCATTTAAAACACATGCTGATATTTATTCGAGAAATAGCCGAAGCATTTCAGCTTCAACGCTGGCCCGATTTGGCTTCTGCGTTCGTCGGAGGGCGCAGACGGGGAAATAAAAACAGCACTGTGGCCAAATGAATGTCAATTCGTCTCATCACCAGGAACCAATTACCTCTCTCATAGACTGTTGCCTAGCTGCTTCCCTGCTCCGCTGAAATATCCAGAGGCTCGGAGGGAGAGCATACTGAAGGGGCTGCACACAATCTCTTCCAATTCTCCTCTGGCAAAATGACCATCCAGCCATGCCAAATGTGGATCAGGAGCAAGAGAGATGAGCATAACATAGGCAAAAGGAATTCTGGGTAATACAATGCAAGTGATAAGCCTTTAGATACTCCTGTGTCCATTTTGCTCAACATGATGAGACACTGTGCTGGTTGTAGGCCCAGTGTGCACTAGGTGGAGAGAACAGCGTCTCCGCTGATGAAGCAACACTAACGGAGGAGAGACGCAGCAAAGCGAAGCGAGAAGAGCCTGTTCTTCACGCTGCAAAGGAAACTTTAACAGGAGAATCGCTTAAAGTACACTGAGATAGAAGTTCCATTTTTAGACAGAATAAGAGTTTTGCTTTCTTTAATTCATCCTTAAGACACAGTTCTCAACACAGCTGGTGTTTGTATCCTGACATTGACTCATATTCTGCTTTCTCTTTGAATTGCAGGGATCCACTGACACGCTGGGTAAGTAGCCAACATATACCCTCCATGCTTTAACAGGAATTGTAACGTTTGTTTATGCATTTCAGTGATGGTTTATAGGTGGGATTTGCAATAGGAATGTAGCACTTTCAGCACCTGAGACAGATGACCAATGTCGAACTAGCCAGTTATTTTGGAACAGCGGTCCCCAACCTTTTTTGCGCCACAGACCGGTTTATGTCCAACAATATTTCAAGGGCCGGCCTTTAAGGTGTTGCGGATAAATTCAACAAAATAAAACCAGTACCGGTACCAAAAAAAAGAAGATGTATTCATAACACATGGTAAAAAGACCCAGGGAAACTGATAAAAACAATCAAAACAAAAATACAGATGAAAACCATAAATTTAACACCTGAGCCTCAATTCTCACGACCCGCGGGTTGGGGACCGCTGCTTTAGAATACATCCACTGAAAAGACCCAATGGTCATTTATGCATTTAAAAAACAACGCTAATACCAGCAAAGAAGCTGGTTCTAGCCTCCTGCCTTCAGCAATCATTTGCCTTATGTCCTTATAGAAGTATAGGTTTGAGTGTGGACTGATGTTTGAGCAAAAACAACAATTTCAAGAAAGTAAACTTGGGTTCTGTAAGCAGGAGAGTGATTTTCCGCACTGTGTTTGCTTAATAGCACTTACTGTAATAGGTGGAATTGGAGGATTGCTTTTTTGATGATGATGATGGCCATTTAGTGATGTCACCCACCGAGCTTATAGTGGGTGTTTCAGCCTTTTATCACAGGATCCCCACACTCATATGTATGTGTATGTGTGTTTGCTTGTGTGATCTAAAAAAATCCTTATACCCTCCATTATCTTCTTCCCAAATTGTAGAGGAGTTTGGGAGGAAAGCTCTTCTACATTAGTTAGTATTTAATATTCATAATAAATGTAGTTAATATTAATAATTTTGTGTTCCTTGGAGCTTTTTGCTGCATGTATTTGATTTTTTTTTTCCATTTATATCTTATTTTTCATGCCTTGTACTTTTATATCTGGGAATCAAACTGGTGTAAAACCAGTTTTTCTGAAGGGAGTAAATGAAGAAACTGGTGGAGAAAGAAAAGTTTTGTCTTTGATTTAAACAGGAAAATAAAATGTCCCGTTTATTTAACTTTTAATAAAAAGAACATGATGCTTCCTTCTCGCGATTTAAACTCTGACGTCAGCTGAAGTGATTAGGAGGATAAATGGTAAAAGACAGCTGGTGCACCTGTGGCTAACCATACAGCAACCTGGGGCAGATGTTCTGTCGTTAACACAAATTGCATTATTAATACACTTGCAGTCCTGCCCTGATGTGGGAGCCATTCCTACTTTCGTCTTCTCAACGAAATGTGAAGGACAAGGTATGTGAGAGACAGCCAGATGGAAAGCAAGGTCCCTGAAGCCCACTTTACTAATTAATGTTTAATGATATGTGATGTAAAAACCTTTTCCCTGAGATATCTTTCACCACATGGTTGGGTACACGAGACTCATGACCTCTGACTTCCACAGATGCACTTTCAGACACAATGTGGCCTTTTGATTTATTTACTCATGTAGACACTAGAATGAATGAAAATGTGAAAATGAAAACCATCAGTTTCACATTGTGAATGCACAGTTAGTGTCCTATCTTCACTAGCTGAAATCCAGTCCAACTATCTTCAAGTGCTAACAATGATCTTACTACAGTAAAATATTTACAGGCCTTTACTCTAAATGCATTGCAACTACCAGGATAAGTCAGAAACATCAGCTATCCGGTTTTTAATTGATGACGTATGAACTCTGTTTCCGGGTCCAACTACTCTGCGTTTATTAAAGCTGTTGCATTTTTAACATGTTTTAATGCTTTGTATTTTGTTCTGTTTAATCTGAACAAGCCCCTAAAACAAGGTGGTGATCACTACCCTTTTGATGTGTTTTTTATTACCACTAATCATTTTAAAGCTCAGTTTTTAAAACCTTACGATGTAACTACAGCCCAGCCCATGCAGCAGTATATTAATGACTAGCCTCTATTGCAAATCGATTATCTCAGTTGTTTTCCCGACTGAAGTTTGGTCCTTTTACAGCATCCTGCCATGTGACTGTATTTGTCCCTAACAATCGGGAAAACCACACGTTAGCTTTCATCAAGTGGAAAAAAGTTAACGTTCATCCTCCAGCTTCACTGTTGCTCCATGTGTTTATATTATGCTAGCTGTGTAGCTAGCCACTACGTAGCACATCATTATATACCAGCTAGCCCAACTTTAGTAACCCCACAAACGTCACTGCTGCTTAGTTTCCTGTCTAAAATTTTTTCCACAAATCTCTCAGTCAGAACATGGTATATTATGTTTAGGTGGAAACTAGCGAGCTAACTTCCTGCTAACTTTAACTCAGTTAAATTTCATAAATTCTGTTTTCATGGATGCCTGGATGTTCAACTTATTAAAGATGAAAGAATTTAGACCGTTTTTAACTCTCAGTGATGCCACTGTGTTCGTTTGACTTTGGGAGCTGAAGCAGAGTTTGGAACCAGAAACAGCTAATGACATCAGACTTAAAGACCGGATAGTATTTAGCATCATGCAAAGTGCTTAACTATTAACATTCATCTATTAATTGTAAAGAAAACTCTGTTTCATAAAGGAACAATACAACTCACTCAAAAAATCTTAGCAAAGACACAAAGACAAACAGAAGTTATGGCTAAGTGACTCGATAAAGTACCTAACAGAAGTATGTGATTACACCCCTTTATGGACATCACGTTTTTCAGACGATTTAATATTGTATTACCTTTAATAAGTTCACAAATAGAAGTTTTCCTTTTATGAACAAGAAAAAACCCTAACTATTTTAGGAAGACCCCAAAAAAGAAAATACACCTGTGATCAATGTCCCAATTTTGAAAACCTTTGATTACTGAAATATAACTGCGTGCATCTGTGGATATAAAATGGCCTAAATGCAGCAAAACTGCTATAAAATGAATTTTAAACTTTGAATAAAAGAACTGCGTATAATCTGGCTGCAAATAGGAGAAAATTATCAAAAGAACTGTGGGGAAAAAAGCAGGTTTTAAGAGTTCATAAAGATGGAATTGGATACGGGAAGATCACGGAGCTGCTAAAAGTCAGCGAAAACAAAGTTGCAGCAGTGATCAGGAGGTATAGAGCATGCCATAGCGCCTATTAATCAGAGCTGCAGTGGCTGTCCTCAAATGGACAAGGGCTTCAGACTTGGCACAGGGGTTATCGTGATGATCTGAGTTTCTGTGACAGTTCAGACACTGTGAAGGGCGTTGTATAAAATTAAACCGTTAATTGCTCTTCGGGACAAAAATGCAGGAATAAACTTTGCTGGAGATGAAAAGAAGCCTGATAAATGTGGAGAGAAAATTGTATGGAGAGATGAGACTGAGATAAACGGTTTTGGACAATGACGCATTTCTTGTAGTTTTCCCTCTGTACACCACCACGGTGGCTTTAAATCAAACAATCCAGATGTGATTGAAGTGAAAACCTTTCAAATTTAATTCAAGAGATTTTCCAAAAATGTTACATGAACTCTTTAAAAATCACATTTTTATGCATCTGAGAAGTTAAAACAAAATGAGATAACTGACTGAAAGAGACAGTTTCATGTTCAGGTGAGGCCTGTTCTGTTATTCCATCTTTAGTTAAGACAATAAAAGAATTGCAGTTTCTTTTTAACATTGCAAACTCACTGGAGCTGTCCAGAGGTCCAAAGAGATGTTAATGAAGGAAGCCATCAATAGGTTTAAAACCAAAATAAAACTATCATTGCAAAGGCAAATACTTCAAGAGTGGCCAAAACAATAATTTGGTTCATTCTTAAGAAGAATTAATTTACTGGACAGCAAAGCAACGTCAAAAGGACTGAAAGAGCAGTGAAGACAACTAAAGCCGATGATCGCAGAATTATTTTCTGGATTAATAAAACCATTTCACTACATCTAACCAAGCCAAGAGCAGTCTCAAAGAGGTAGGCCATCATTGTTCAGGTCAACAATCATGTGGTGCCTTCCTGAAAGGAAATACAGAGGTTTGAAAATAAGGTAGAAACCACTGGCTACACTCAAGAAGACAAAGGTGAACATGCCTAGCACTGGAATACAAACAAAAAACATGTTTGGGTGGATAAAACAAGAATAAATGTACCAGACTGATTGGTAGAGAAAGAGAGAAACGGTGTACCACATTGTCTGTCAAACAGTGGAGGTAATGTTATGGCACGGACATATATAGAAGCAGCAGGATGAATTTTGAAGTATACAGGGCTATACTCTCTGCTCAGATTCAGCCAAACACTGAAGAAACTGATTGGACAGAGAAAATTACCCAAAGCAAACAGCAAAAGCAAACCAAGAGTTTCTCAAGGAAAAAAGAAATGGCAGAGCATGCTTTTCAAGTACTGAAAGCAGGGAGACGAGCAAGTAAGTAACAACTGACCTAACAAAGCATCTCAAGGGAGGAAACGCAGCATCTGGTGATGTCCATGGCTTCTTGACTTCAGGAAATCACTGTCTGCGAAGGATCTAAATATTATAAACAAACCTTATATTTAAAATTGTGCTAGTTTGTCCAATTACATCTGAAAACGGGTTTCTGTAAATAAAGTTTTATAATCAATATCATAATTGATGATTCAGGCCTGTATATGGGTGCTTATGGATACGCCAACATATCAACTGCCAAACCCCAAGTCTCCTGGTTTGGCAGAGGAGGAAAATTTCTAAATCATAACATTTTCAAGCAGGCTGCTAAATCGACCAAGAATTTCTAAGGAAAAATAAAAAACCATGACATGGCCAGAGGCAAACTTGACTTGAAACCAGCAGAACACTTATGGGGTGTTTTGAAGAGAAAGGAACAAAAACACAATATCTCCTGCCAAGTAAATATCTCAGAAGATTGAGAAAAACTTGTGTAACAGTGCTATCCTCTGCCCTGAGGAGGAACTGTAACTGAAAATAAAGGCAGACAAACAAAAAATTAACAAAATAAAAGATTGTGTTGCATTGTGTTTGTTTTGTGAAGCAGTTACAGGGACAATGAGGGCACAAGGTTGCAAAGGACTCAGTAGTGCAGCAAATGATCTCTTCTGCATAGGAAGTGGTAGAGCTGGGGGATAAGGGGAAAAATAGCCAAGCCCTTGATAACAAGTCAAGTGTACAAATCCTAATATATCAAAAGCTAAAGACAAAGAATTTTAAAATGACTTGTAAGGTCATGTATACATTCGAGGGAGTTTTGCCATCTTCCGTAGTAACCTCTACGGTGGCCCTGAGAGGCCAAACGGACTGAAAACACTAGCAATAAGAAAAACGCTGCAAAAGCACACAAAACACAATGGAAATAGGAAAACACAGAAGGGAAGTGTTTTTGGGGAGACAATAACCTGACGGACCAGTTGCAGGAACCAAAATATGCTAAGAATTGCGCTGGGAGACACTTAAAAGAAGTGGAGGATCTATCGGTTTTGTGAGGAAACAAAAGATGAGAGGTAAGTGTGTTAGCCTAACTATTGGCCTAAAAATCCGTCATCAGTATTATATGAATCATGATAAAACACGCCTACAATGTTTTGGGTTCCTGCAACTGGTCCGTCAGGTTATTGTCTCCCCAGAAACACTTCCCTTGTGCTTTTGGAAATCTGTCTTTTTTCTGTTTTCGTTTTTCCTATTTTCGTTGTGTTTTGTGTGCTTTTCCAGCGTTTTTCTTATTGCTGGTGTTTTCTTAAGTTGCAGTCCATTTGGCCTCTTGGGGCCACCGTAAACCCCACTGATCCAAACCCCAGTAAATTTGCAGGAACTGATTCATAATCACAATATACTTATTGGGGTGAATAATTCATTATGTATTTACCCATTTATTAATCTAAAAATGCAAATACTGACTTCACGAGTTCTTTCTAGAAACCCTGCGTGAGTATATTTGTATGGACACCCTCAATGCTGTCAAACACACATCGATAGTAATTATTTTTTGTACCTGTGTGTACTTTTTTATTCTTTGCTTTACGATGACTTTCAATAACATCCTGGTCCAAAGTTAGAGGTAGTGAAATTTTAATGTTTATAAATGATCGACTGTGTTGTGAATTATTAAAGCAGAAGGTGCTGCTCGGGGGAGATGAGAGGGTGACGGGGAAACGTATGAATGCTGAGTGGTTTCCCTGCAAGATAAGAAGGAAAAAAAATGAGAATATTTGGATATAATATCCCCTTTAACTGAACACTCAACCACAATGACATTGTTAAAGAACAAGTAATACAAAGCATCTTTCAGCTTAGCCCCAGAAAAAAATTAAACTCTAACCTGTGACCCTAGATATGATTAATACAAATTATTAATACTAGCATTAGCCTCAACAATCCTTCATCAGTCACACTTTAATCCCAAAGTGTATTAAACATGTGAACAACAGGTTCTCCTTAAAAGCCCTGCCAGAAATGCACAATTCTCCACTGGTCACATGTTAGTCTGACCACCAGAGAATAAATCTGGCTGAAACAAACTCTTTCCTTGTGATGCTTTCTTCCCCACGGTGTCCAAGTCTACCAGCTCAGGAGCTGTGAAGGGCCAGACAGCAACTCCTGGAAACTCCAGCCCATGTGTAAGTGATAAAAATAAACCCCCGTGGTCGATGATGGCTCGGTTCTTCAGGAACACTAGGTCACACAAGTTATTGTGGCTATATTTACTAAACTGAACCCCTCTTTCAAGTGTACTGGTGGTCATTTTAGAAATAAGTTCTCCCTTAATAAGATCTGAAGGCTTACAGAAGTCTTTGATGTGTGTCATGAGGCCACTGATTGACAGCTGTGATTGGCAGCTGGCGCGTCTGCTGCTCTCTCCGGCTCTTGAACTCGCCCTGTCTCCGACTTCTGCAGCTTCTGTTCCCCCTCATTTAGACAGTACGCGGTTAAACACAGAGAAAGAAAGAGACAGAGGGGGGAGGTTCTGAAACAAAGAAAGCAGGAGACAGGCAAAAAGCAGAGAGCGGTAGCTGGAGCATGCTGTACGCCTACAGCGATCGTGTCCCTCCCCGTCTAGACTTAACCAAACACTGATACATAGGTCCCTGCTGGCTGGAAGCTTTAAATGATGCACGTAAACAAATGCAGGCATTCACAGGTTCTTTGGCAATGCTCTTGTTGCACAGTCACAGTCTTATCATCTCTTTCTTTCATTTTCTATCAGTTCTCTCTAAATCTAAAACTATGTTTCTCCCATGAGTCCATCAAAATTATTGAACATGTTTTTTAACTCTGCAGTAGTTTAGCATGTCTTTTTACATGCATATTTTTTTATTTGCTCTTGTATTGTTTCCTTTTCCCCTGCTGAAGCCCATTTTGTTGCGGCTGCAGTGACAGAATTTCCCTACTGGGATCAATAAAGCTGCATTTCATCTCATCTTTTATGAATCTGAGCACAGGGGAAAAACCATCAGCAACACAGACGACACAGTGATAGCAAAGTGGAGAACAGGGAGGTGGCCAGGAGAACCACTGCTACCTCATTTCCTGGACTCATCTGTGAATAATTTGCATTTCCAAATATTTTTTCTGTAAAAGCTGCGATGCTCAGCGGTTTGAGGTACTTCAGGGTATCAGACAAAACATGCAGAGGAAAACTGTCTGGCTAAAGTATCAAAAAAGGACAAAGTAAAGCAGAATCAACATTACACACTTTAAAGGGTTAAATGACTTTGCAGCCTAATAATTTGTTGTTATTCTTCAGGTGTTATGAAAAGCATTTTAATTAACAGTTTAATTGTCCAGCACGCACTCAGCCAACTAACTGGTAGTGAGCAAACCCGCAGTGTGTTCTTGTTAGCGAAACAAACTTGCTGTATTTTAACATCCAACTCTAACCAACCATAAATAATGTGCCCCTAAGCGTATAATATGCAGCCTTCTAATAGACAATGCCCAAAACGGGGTTTGTTATAGCAGCTGCTCTAAATGTAGTGAGTTCTTCTTTAATTTACCATTAAATAGTATCCAAAATGTTTTAATTTATGTCGCTCAGTCTTGTGATTTTTGTCAGCTGACAGTTTATTTCATCAAGGATAAGCAGAATTTAGCAAAGGCCAGTGAGATTAAACACTAATCAAGGATTGCCAACCAAAATAAGTTGGCACACTACAAAAGTCTTTAGAAGCGAGCTTCCAGCTGCCTTCTGTTCACCGCTATTGATCATCAGAGGAGACAGACTGGCAGGATGTAGCAGTGGTGTGCTGGTCCAGATCCCAAGACTGGCTCTGCAGAAGAATTAATGTCTGTACTGCTCTATGCAGGGACCATCTAATGAGTTCTGGACCCATGTACTGTATAATGCTTTGCTTTGTTGTTTTCTCACATGGAGGGGTGACTGCTGACAATTAAGTTCCTGGCATTTCATCAGAGAGTTGTATAAAAATCACTGTGAGCATTATACATGGTGTGTTTAAAAGGAATGGAATAATTCAATCCATTACAAGACTTTCTTAGAAAAACTAAAAATTGTATTATTACAAGACAGTGAGTAATCTTAATGATAGTAAATGAATATATGAATAGTAAATAGGCCAAGTATAATATAATAGAGGGTAATGCATTGTCAGCACTGTTTACATTCTACCCAAAGTAGACTAAAGTAGACAAAGTAGACTAAACTACAGTGTGTACAATGTCACCTCTAGATCTCAGTAGTTTGTAGATTGAGTAAACTAAATTCTATTTTTTTTTTATCCTCCCAATTCAAGGCAAGAAAGATCAAAGACATACATTCAGACTGTAATCTAGTCGTGGTCGGCTATTGTGTTTCTGCAAAAAATGATTTTGAACACACAGTATTTTAACATATCTGAATTATATCAACACTTAGCGATAAATCAAGACTAAAAAACGGATGTGTCAACCAAATATTTTGCAATGTTTTACGTTCTTACCCCGATTCACCTCAAAAACCTTGCTGTTCATCTGTAGTGAATCCACTGACTGTAGCAAACTGGCTCCCAACTGGATCAGCCCTAGAGTCTTTGGCTATCTGAGGGTGTCAGTAGCTACTGTTTACCTCAGCTGTCATTGTGCATCCACGTCTCATTACTCTGGACGAAGCTTCAAAACTCTGTCAAGGGAGTCTGATATGAGCAGTGTTGGGCAAGTTACTTTGAAAAAGTAATTAATTATAGTTACTAGTTACTTCTTCAAAAAAGTAACTGAGTTAGTAACTGAGTTACAATATTCCAAAAGTACTTAATTACTTGAAAAGTAACTATTGCGTTACTTTAAAAAAAAAACATTTAACCCTCTGGGGTCCAGGGTATAATTGGCCATTTTTAACTACTTTTGATTTTCCCTCCACATTTTACCTTTAAAAGCTATTTACTTTGCCTTGTTCGGTATCATCCTTTTCAGCACAACCTCACGTGTCTGAATTTACAGTCATGTTTTCATTTTGACATACTGTATTAACACAATTGATCTAAAATCAGACAAAAAACATAAAATCAGAGTAGAAAAAGTTATATTTTTTACTGTAACAACCACAAACATGTTTAATGAATCATATTTCATGACTTTAAATGCAAATATAAATTGTAAATTTTAAAATCCTATGCACAAGTTTTGCAAACAACAAAGTTATTTGCATCCATTTACCATTTAAAACTATTTACAGAACAATCAGCTGTTCTGCATTCAATAAGATGCCACACAAATATTTGTGCCACTCCAAAAAAATAATTTCTGTCCACTATAAAGGAGAACATCACAGCCTGATACCTGCAGGTCTGACAGCAGCAGGTGTATCACTCCTGTTTCTACCTGGAAACAGCAGTCGCTTCAATTTTCTGACACACAACACAAAACTATCCACAACACACACTAACTAAACT
Source organism: Simochromis diagramma (assembly GCF_900408965.1). Taxonomy (NCBI): domain Eukaryota; kingdom Metazoa; phylum Chordata; class Actinopteri; order Cichliformes; family Cichlidae; genus Simochromis; species Simochromis diagramma. The sequence continues at coordinate 3,157,069 of NW_024387075.1, forward strand.
AAAACTTCCCCTGTTTTTTTTTTTGTTGTTTTTTTTGGGGGGGGGAGGTCATAAGCAGAGCGCTTGCTAGCGCTGTCCTTAGACTGTAAATGTGACGAAACTATTGAGGAAAAAACGCTGCGTATATATTGTTTATCATGACTCTGGTTTTAGGTGGCCTATCAACACAATTTAAAAACTGGCATATATCACCTTGTTGCTTTGTCTTTAAGTGGTCATGTGATTAGCTTACCACAACTACTTTATTCTTCCTCAGTCAAACAGCAGCACTCATGCGCCCACTTAGCTCCAGGTGTTGTGCTAGACCAGACCTTCCCAAAGTGTGGCGATTTTTTGTTTTTATGGGCCGATCGATTTTTTTTTTTTTTTTTTGTAATGAAAGGTGTTGGATTGGCCAATTGGTCATGATCGACTCTGGGGTGGACCAATTACAGCCGAGGAGGTCGGATGCACCCGCCCCCTTGTTTAGCAATCTTATAGAGGAACTAAAGAAAATGGAGAACAAAAAAAGGAAAGGAGGTGCAGGAAAAATTAGGGCCAAAAAGAAACAAGCCCTTCAGGCAGACGCTGCCAAATGTGTAAAAATAACTGAATTGTTTGGCGGTAGCTATGGCATAGCTTCCACAGATTTAGCAACATCAGCAAGTGGTGGAGGCCAGCAGGTGGATAAGGGAAAGGGGAGGGATGAGGAGGAGAGACCCGAGGCGGCCGCCGGTCATAGTGGCAGAGGAACTGAACTTCAGGTAAGAAGTTATGACCTGCTGTCTATCTGTGTCAGATATAAACCAAGTTTAGTTGTAGTTTGTTTTCGTTGTGCTGACTTTTTACAGTCGCTTAGAATAACTGGTACTGCGTACTAGCTAGCATGACGGAGTTTATATACTGCTGGGCGGGTGCTATGAAGTTACTGATAGTAAATTTTATTTTATGCGTAAGGTTAGTTTCTCAAACTCCTCAAAATCTTAACAAATTGTGCCAATCCTTACATGTTGCACCAGGCTGATTTATCATCAAAAGTGGAGAAGTCTGTGACAGAGGAGACAGAAGAGCAGCAGAGAGAGATGGAGCAAGAGAGAGAAATAAAAGAGCAGGAGAGAGAGATGGAGAGATGACTTTATGTCATCCATGAGGGATGCATTTGACATATGTTTCACAAGTTACTTATAGCAATTTAAATACGAGCAATCAGTTTTTGGCAAATACCGGAATTCAGTTTTTTGCAGACAATCACTTTTTGGCACAACACCGGCTATTGCAGTTAATAATACAACAGCTTCTTGCCATTTTTTGTGTTTCTTTTTATCGCTGTGTAACTGAGTTCAATTGAAAGCCTGAATGCGCTAGTACCTCTTGCCACAAGTTCCCAGAATCCTTTGCGGTTTTACCCCTGAATGACGTCACATTTTTGGTGGGCCGGTCTCTAGTCAAAATGCCCGGGCCGATTTTTTGTCCCAGTCCAGCCCTGGACACTGCTAGCATGGGGCGCCTACAGAAACGCAAAGCAGGAGATGAAGCATCGCTGAATATGTTTCCAAACCAACTTCATTCTAAGCCAAAGACTAGAAAATATGGTGAAGCATATCTTCCCTTTGGCTTCACCTGCACAAGTGCCGAGGTAGGTCTCCCTGGAGAATTGCTTTTCCCTTCGTTGGGAGCAGCACTGGGCTGTTTAAATCACGGACAAACAGTATTCCACATTTGTGATTTTTAGTTCACAATCACTTCTTGTAATGACTAACTACTCCTGACATTTTGGAGATATACATTCTATACTATAATTTATACAGTAAAGTTACAGCGGGATACAAATAATATCAGGCTCATCCTGCCACGATTTGTTCCCCCGGTTTTAATCACGGACAAACAGTATCCCACAGTTGTTTATGTTTTTAAACCTATTTTGCACAGAGAGCCATTTTTTGAAAAATGTATTGATATCAATGTTGAATATTATTACACATGAAAAAAAAACAACTACATGTAAAATAATCACATCGTGAGGCCTCTGCCTTTGTAAATAGAGGGACAGTAACTGCGATTGTATGTAAGCGTGTAAAACCTGCAGATAGTCAGATTAACAGTATTTTGTCTCTATCTGCCATTCTGCAATTCATCTCATGTAAACAATAACGTGGTGCACAGCGTGACATGAAAAAGGGCACATACCTTTGACGTTGGGTGAAGAACTCTGTATTCCTCGTCCACAGGTAAACGCAAAAAAAGGAGTTTTTAAAAAAAAATCTCTGTTTTCGGTGATTCGAAACGCCGATTACGTGTGGACCAAACAGCTGCGTTTTCAAAAATACCCGTATAGGTGCGGAGGTAGCGTAAAAGAGTTAGTAGTTTATTTTCTTACTACCTGTAATTTATTGCAGATTACTTGTATTTGCTTAATTGTTTACTAAATGTTTGAGGTGTGAAATAAACTGCAATGGAGCAAAATATGGGGGGGTGTGGTTGGAGGGGGGCGCAGCAAAAAAAGTTTGGGAACCACTGATCTAGCCAGTGATCGTGATTACCGTCCGCAGGAGCGCGCGCAGCTGCTTAAAGCTGTAGCGCCCAGATTACTTACAGCTACTTCCCTGCAGCTGATATAAGATGCAGTAAGCTGAACAAGCTCCAACCGTCTGTTTGTTGAAAAATAGTAACGGACCGCGTTTTCTTGTTAGTAACTGTAACGGCGTTGTAACGACAGGAATAGTAATTAGTTAGGTTCCTCGTTACTGAAAAAAGTAACGCGTTAGTAACGCTGTTACTTGTAATGCCGTTATTCCCATCACTGGATATGAGTGAGTTAGAGAAACTCACATCTGACCATTGACAGCCATACTAAGGTGTGCTACTGAGGATATGCCTGAAATGTTCTGTTGGTAAGCACTTCTGTGTTTGTACAAAAGGTTAGCTGCAGTTAGCTGGTGTTAGTGAAACCTTCTATGAAGTGGATCTAAGATCAGTGAATGTCACTAACTGAATAAACGTTCATATGAGAATGTAATCAAACTTTTTTCACAGAGAAAGTGTAATTGTTATGACACTGAAAGCTAGCTTTAACTGGCATAAGCTGGCGTTATATTAGCTTATAACCGGCTGTTGTTGTTGTTTAGCCGGCTTCCTGTTAGCTGTTGTGGAGCAGGGAAATTATTTTACTGCTATTGTTAAATAATCATCATCATTACCATTGCATTAATAATAGAATCTGCAGCATTGATATTGTATTCAGAGGTTTAAACAGTGTGTGTGTCTTTTAGAAAGACTAAGTTGCAGGCTGACAGGAAGTTGCAGAGAGTTTGCAGAAGTGAAAGCAGAGTCTAAGTTATTCTGAGCAGGTTAGACGAGGCTATTTGAATTACTAGGTTATTCAAATTGTCTGTTATACTTTTATATTCTTTTACTAAGCTCTTAGTAGAGGTTCTTGATTAAAACATTTATTCAGCATAGTACATGTAGTTTCAGTTAGGTTATTACACATAAGGATGAGCCTCTGGTCTGGTAAAAGGTCAGAAGTGCAACGGGTGAGATGAGAGAGCATGTGAGGTCAACACATACACACACACACACTAGTTAGACTCATTTATAGGTGAGAAGTTGGTCATGTTTGTCTCTGGAAAGAGGAACAGCGTCTGGCAGGATGTGGGGCTCGTGTTCCAGACGAGACGAAGACAACGTTCTTTTAAACTGTGTTAAAAGTTATTGTGGTTTTGATTTGACGTATGGAAGGTTGCTTGTCTAATCTCTTAATTATAGTAATTAAGTGTGACAATAAATGAGCATTTTTATGCACGTTTTCGTGACTTAGAGCACTGACTTCGGTTCAAGACATGAGGCTTAGGCTGAATGTCCAATTACTGTATTCCTGTAATGTAGTGGTTTCCACACACCAGGACCTGCTTTTAAAGATTTTTAATGGGTTAATTCTGAGTTTATGAGAATTGTTGGAAGACGTAAGACGTAAACACTCGACTTTATTTGGCTCTCTCTGGACCTGGATTGATCAGTGTAGTAGACCTTAAATGCACCCGTTGGCTCAAATAGTTTGTTTTTTCCTGTGCTTGTATTGATAAGCCATCCCAGCCACTCACTTAATGACCACAGAAGTAGTTCAGAAATGTTAGCCTTCGAGCCATTTCACACCGACAGTAAAAGAGCAGTGTAATCAATTAAATCAATGCTGTCTAAGAAGAGAAGAGCTTCTGCAACGTCATTAGATGCCATTATCAAAATTTAAAGTCCAGAGGACTGTGTCCTGCAGGGTTTCTTTAAAAGTCTATACTATTTGAAGCAATGAGTACACCGAAACAGTGGCTTAAATGGTCCGCTATAAAGCAGGAGAGAGGTAAATAGAAGAAAAAAAACACAATTTTTCTTCGCTCATGGACTAAGTGAGCCTAGCACCCACTGCAACTCCCTACTTGCAGAGGACCGCAGCATAAACATCATTAAAAAAAATTAAGTGAAAATTATTCATCTTTTTAAATATACATGGCTAATAGTTTACCTGATTTTTTTAATGTTTAGCCTATTTGTAAACCCATTATACATCTATCCTGTAATACTAGGACCCAATCAAACAAGCAATGGAAAAAATGTATACATGACAAGGACTTTCATTCTCAGGGAATTACAAGTTCTTTGGAAACTGCTACATCAAGCTTATTTAGTTGAATTACAGAGATTCACAATATTACAAATCTCATATCTCAGGAGGATATGAGATTCTGTGAAATGTACTTTTATTAAAACCCTAATTGCGATTTCAGAGAACATACAGGCTATGATAACAGAAATACACAAACATTAATCTTGGTTGGAAATATAACCTTATATGGAGAAAATACAAGGGAAACTGTGCAGTGCACCTCAGGTAGTGAGCCTGGGCTAAAGATGAAACAGGGTCATTGGATTTTTGATGGTTTGTCAGTTTTGCAAAGGTGATCTGCACGAGATTCAACCTGACAAACAAAGTTACAGTAAAACATGCCTGAATGTGAATTCAATATTACATGCAAAACAGCATCCATCACATCCTTCAGTGAGGGCATCCAGGGAGGGGGGGTGGCTTTGCTTCTTTGTTGTTATTATAAAGAGACAGTTGTTATCCTGTTGAAATGAGGGATAATCTGGTGTGCCTGCATTGTGTATGTTGTGTTCTCTGCGTGTCTTTCGCTTGCGCGCAGGAGATGAATTAGTCGCAGTTAACAAAAGCCAAACTTGTCAATGGGGAAAATGTAACGTCACTAATAGGCTTTGAGTCAGCGTTCGAGCGGGCTCACAGTTGCCTGGTTTTCCCACACAGAGCTGATGTCATTTCATCCAGGAAGCCATTAAATATGCAAGCTACGGAAAGATTACAGACACAGTGTGTAATTAATGTGGATATTTTTTTATATTTAACCAAAGAGTAGCTGCAATACAAGCAGGCATATGTAGAACTTTTAAAGCTGCATGGAAATTAGCAGTTTGAGCTTATGAAAAGGAAAAGTAGCTGCTGTGTTGTTTTAATGTTGGAATGTCTCAGGAGTCTTTAGGAGCGTTTAATCAGTTAATATTTTTAGTAAATCAGTCAAACTGAACCTTATTTTGATAGAATAAGGATAATTTGAACATATAATCACATCTGGTAATACTTCTTGGCAGCAAACACATGGAAAATGGTCATATTTTCATTGTTATGAATCACCTGCTTTTTAAAATGTTATTCTCAGCTGAAAATAAATCAAATGCCAAGAAATAAATCTTGACAGGCATCCAAACGTCAACGCATCGCTTTATGTTTTTATGTTTGTGAAAAAGGCTCGTTAAGTTTTACTACTCTCCTTATTTTTCACCCTGTCACACTGCCCTTTTTTCCAACCTGCTACTCAGTGTGGCCTATATTTGAGAGCCGCTGTCATAAATTATGTTTGGGTTTTGTAAATATGTGCCACGAAACCTGTTTTACAGTGTTCAGTTGCCATTATTTCCTAATAGGCATTTTTCATGGCAAATATTTTGACTAATCATAGCAGGAAAAGCACCGGTGCTGCTAATAACTAATCATGGCTCTGTTTCATGTATAGGCGTACCAGTGTGTCGCCTTTCTCTCTGCGTCATGTCAAACGTCTTCAGGGAAGAAGGGGCCAATTTCTTCTCTGTCAGTATACTGTACAAGATGACTGCTTTTGGCAGGACCTCAGCACCTTACTTCAGTCCTCCAACATCAGACTCATGGATTCGCAGATGCCGATTATCACTCTGGCTGAAAGTGACCCACATCTGTCAGCTGCCAATGTATCATTTACGGAGCGAACTGCGCCAGCCAGTGATGAATGAACCTGCCTCCTTTGCTCGATACGATGCTGGCTGGCTCGCTGTCCAGAACAAGGGCACCTGACATGAATTGTCAGGAGTGCAAAGCAGTCCACCGTTTGCTAAGGTGGTATTCCAATTTTCATGTTTGTTTTTAATCAAAGTAAAAATCCAACAAACTAAAGTAACATTTCAGTATGAGCATGTATCAAACCGTCATTCATGGATTCAACAGGTTCCGCTGCTTGTTTCCATTTCAGGGGTTTTGTGATCTTACTCATTCATTTGCACAGAATGAATGATGAATGAAAAAATATTTGTCCCCTTCCTGATTTCTTGTTTTTGGATATTTCACACTCTTGAATGTTTCAGATCATGAAGCAAAACATGAAAGATCCCATATGGAAAAGATATATATAAATCTTATAAAGTTTGTATCTGTCTTGTGTGAAACTTGTATGAAAAGCATATAAGTGTGAAAACAGATATAAGATCCCTTGAAAAATTATATAATGAAACTTGTATGTTTTGGATACTTACTAAAACAATGTATGAAAGTAATGCGAAAGTGGCCACTTTCATGAGTAATAACATATAAGTTTTTACTATTTCTTTTCCGTATGGGATAGCCCAGGTAAATATAAAATCAAGGTTTTAAATCATGTGTGAAAATACAATTGCCCATGTACCTAATAAAGAAGAAGAATTGCAATTAACCATTTGCGATAACTGCCAGTTTTTCACATCACTGTGGAGGAAGTTCAACTCGATCTTTTATGCTGGATTGTTTTAATTTAGCCACACTGAAGTGTTTTTGAGCATTTTGTTTAAGATCATTTCAAAGCTTCTCAATGAAATTTGAGTCTGGACTTTGGCTAGGCCACTCCAGAACTTTCATTTCATTTCTTGTTATTTGAGCCATTCAGAGGTGGACTTGCTGGTGTGTTTAGGATCATTGTCACAAGTGACTTGAGCTTTATGGTATGAATTAATGGCCAGACCTTCTACTTCAGGATTTTCTGGTAAAGAGCAGAATTCATGGTTCAATCAATGACAGCAGGTCATCTAGATCCTGAAATAGCAAAGCAGCCACAGACCATCACAAAACAACCACCATGTTTGACTGTTGGTCCTATTTTTTTGTTTGTTTTGTTATGAAAGCCTGACACAGACACAAGGTCCCAAAACCTTAATAATGGCTTGATTTCATACTCTGTGACTTTGCCTTCAATTCTGCTTACATCATTTGTGATGTTTCCAGTTGCAGCCTTTTCCTATGGCATGTCCAAAGAGCTGGACATAGAGGTTTCCGGAAATAACATACAAACAAAACCTGATTAACAGGTATTCAGGAAGTTTTTCTTTGTTTGTTGCTTTGGATTAGTTTGTACACTTGTATATGTTTCTATATTTTTGCTTAACTAGAGGATAACGTATGTGCTGATGTATAGTGTAGCTGATCACTCTGCCACATGCTGTAAAGGCTCACCAAAGCGTAACATCTTCAAAAATGAATGCAGTAAAAAATATTTTGGTCCAGAACTGGTTATTTTTGAAGGAAGAGACCTAGGGGAATTTACTGTGAAAGCCCATCAAACTTGCTCATCCTCCTCATCTCTTAATACACAGACGCTGAGCTGTCTGTTGGATGAAGTGGATTCCCCTTAGGTATTTTTTCTGCAGCGTGACTAAGTCCCTGTTATTTCTTCCCCAACTACAACAATAACAGCATTCGTTTGCTGTTTTGAACAAACAGAAAAACTAGAGGCCAAACTAGTGTATCGTGACAGTGGGATGATCTGTGGACCACCTGCGGGTGCTCCCATGTGTTGCATTTCTTTCTTTTTTTTATTTCTGTGTTTTGGCTCTAAGACCTCAATGTGTGTGACATGGAAGAAGCTCCTAGAATTAAAAAAAGGTTCCAGATCTTGCTGGTAGAAAGTCTCAAAGATGACTGGGTGCAAATTTGTGAAGCACCATTTAGCAAAGGTTCTTAAAGTCACGTTTTAGCGTATAGTAATCAGTGTGAAATTCAGCATTCCTGGTACAGTTCAGTAGGGGATTTACCGTGACACTATATCAGTGGTGACAATAATGAGGAAATGCCAAAATATTTTCATTTTTACACCTGAGACAGAGCTGGGTTGACTGTGCAGCCTGACAAGCTGTTAAACTTTCTTTAATCGTATCTGTAAACAGGTGAATGCACTGCTGCACTCTTTCCTTACACTCACAAATCACTCACGGTGCTATAAAACGCCTCTAAGCAGATCGAGTTTGGGAATACTTGATCTAAAGACGCTTTCTCAGGTTGACCCATCTCAGTCTTGCGTTATGTTTTTGCACATTTAAAAATACAGCCCATCATTTTTAACACATTTTCAGCAAGGTAAATAAAATGCAACAAGCTGCCAGACAGCTAAAAGCTGGTAGGCACACGGTCCATTAACTGCTACCACTGTGAGATGATGATGATTTTAAACCCTGAAGGATAGCGAAATGTTTAATCAAATCTAGATCTACAAAAAATAACCCATAAATATGATAAATGCACTGATCCAAAAGAAGTCTGTGAAATGCAGAGGGAACACAAGGTGGGAATCAACTGGTTTCACAGACTCTTTCCCAGCAGTGCCTGCTTTTGTTTCTGGTTCAGGATGAAAACAATCTGTCTCCATCTGTCTGCTAGTTGAATTTGAGATGGTTATGTGGACTCATTCTCTGGAACTGACTAGCGTCACATTCATGTACTTTACGGGTGACCAAAATCTCTCGCTGTGCAGCGAGTCCTCCCGGAGGCGCTCACGGTGGCCCACATGCCCCAGAATTACCATGACAAGCTGTTAATCACGTCTGGTCATTTATCTGTCAGAGTCTGCCCAAGTGTGGCACAGTGAGATGGACAATTCCCCACGACGGAGTCACACAGCCACCTCCAGCTGTCCAGCCGAATGGTTGTCAGTGTGTCTCAGAGCCAGCGTTCGCATTTGAGGTCTTCTGACTCATACGCTTGATGATGTCACTCCAGCAACTTCAGCGGCGGCAGATCGGCCAAACACCTGACTGACACTGAGCAGCACTTCTCATTTCATTCACTGACTTCATTTGGCAGCTGAGCATTGCATTAAGAGCCAGGATGTAGTGACTGGCAAAGATGTCCAAAATCTAAACTGGAGGCCATCTTGCAGTGGGATCACAGCAGCACCCAGCAGCGACTAAGTTGTTGGAACACACACAGACATGGACACTTCACATTAGGAGTTGCAAATTTGTTAAAAATGCATCTTCGTGCCACCCACTTAGGGTATCTTTTGCTCAGGGCTCAGGCTCATCCTCAGCCTTCATTTTGAGCTACACAGCTGTGAAGTTTGTGACTTTTTGTTGCGCCATGATAATACTGGCACACTGGCATTTTCTTAGCACAAGCAAACGCTTGCCTGCTTTCACATGGATATGACCTTGAGTGACATGATGTCAGCCACCCTTTGCAACTATAACAGCTTCAACTCTTCCTGGAAGGCTTTCCAAAAGGTTCAGGGGTGTTTGTGGAAATTTTTGGCCATTCTTCCAGAAGAGTGTTTTGTGAGGTCACACACTGATGTTGGGCAAGAAGGCCTGGCTTTCAGTCATTCATCCCAAAGGTGATGTGAGGTCAGGACTCTGTGCAGGCTAGTCAATTTCTCTCATATGTGTCTTTATGGACCTTGTTTTGTGCAGTGGTGCGCAGTCATGTTGGAACAGGAAGTGATCTCCCCCAAACTGGAGTATGAAATGGTCCAAAATGCCCTGGTATCTTAAAGCATTAAGAGTTCCTTTCACTGGCACTAAGGGGCCGAGTCCAACTCCTGAAAAACAACCCCACACCATAATCTCCTCTCCACCTCAATCCACATTATATTGTAAGACGGAGAAGCGTGATTCAGTCCAGCTTTACATGACTGCATCCAATGCTTTGCATTTCACTTGGTGATGTAAGGCATGGATGCAGATCCTCAGCCATGGAAAGCCATCCATGAAGCTTTCTATGGACTGTTCTTGAGCTAATCCAAAGGCCACATGAAGGTTGGAGGTCTGTAGCGATTGACTCTGCAGGAAGTTGGCAACCTTTGCACACTATGAGCTGCAGAATCCACTGACCCGACTGTGATTTTACGTGGCTGAGTTGCTATGATTCCCAATAACTTCCTATTTGATATAATAGCATGAACAGTTGATTGTGGAAGATTTTGTAGTGAGGAAATTTTGTGACCCGACTTGTTGCACAGGTGATATATTATCAAGGCACCACGCTGGAACTCAATGAGCTCCTGAGAGCGACCCATTCTTTCACAAATATTTGAAGGACCAGGTGTTTGATTTTTTTATACACCTGTGACCACAGAAGTGATCGGAACACCTAAATTCCATGATTTTGATGGGTGACTGAATACTTTTGGCAATACAGTAAATGTATACACATGCGTATGCCAACAGATCAAGTGTCTTTGTGGTTGTTCTGCTATACCACAATAGTTGTTCATCTACAAAACTATCGAATGAGGAAACATCTCCTTTTTCTAAATTTGCAAAATAATTTGGTAAAGAAATCCAAAAACATTTGAATATACAAGTGATAAAAAATTACCTAATACTTCCATCACATGTTGTGGAAACAGCAACTGTTAAATTTACAGTCATGCTCAAAAACAGTTGCTTGATACGTTTCATTTTCTGTGACCTGTAAATAACTTTGACCTGTGAGAGCGCTCAGAATAAATAATGAGTCGGTAACGTGCGGCACAAAATGATCTTATTTCCCCCGAAGCGATGTGAGTCACGGTGCATGAATAAATTGTTGATCCAAAATATCATAATTGTAAGCATGTGTATAACTCAGCACAAGTCACTGCTTATCATCTGAGGAGGCAGGTAGCCTGAGGTAAAGCTAACATGACGCAGGCGTTAACTTGTTACTTCTAGGCCTGGGTGAAAGATTTTAGGCTCGCACTTTATTTTCATGCATAGCAAACCATGTTCGTGTTCTGAGTTTGGTTTGGGATTTCCAGCGTTTTAGGGCAAAATAGACTCAATCAGTATCAATATGAAAGCTTTTTCTTTAGCATGCTGAGAAGAGAGATTTCATAACTGATACAAAACAAATGCATTAATCGCTGAGTACCTCATTTTTTCTTTTTTTTGTTTTACTGTTTTTAAAGTAGTATTCTTTGTTAGTATAACTACTTAGCTCACCCTGAAGCACCTTTCAGACAGTGATCACCAAGTTTCTTCATTATACAGGAACTGGGATTCTTAAACTTGACTTTTATTTTCAGGGACTGGAAATTGCAGGGGGCTAAAAGTGCTGAGTAGACTGGAGGTCAGTGGAGAAATTACAAAGGGCAAGTGGTCATAACAGGACTTCCAGGGAGTTATCTAAATATAGATAACTCCCTGGAATGAAAGCACACAAGAAGATAACCTTCATTGTGAGATTGGCCATTTCAGTCCATGCACAAAAGAGATATGACCTCTTATTCTGCTTTAACAGACTTTCCAGCATTAAGAAAATCTATGTGACTCCTTTAATGAAGTTTGGCTTGTATATCATTCACAGACCACAATCAACACTGTGGGCTATCGTCAGTTTTTTTTTTCCATGCAATCCAATAACGCAGAAATTGATTTTGACTTGAACTAAAGAATCAAGCAATACTTAATTTCTGAGCGAGACACAGGGGGGAAAACAGCGAAGCTTGGCCATCAGTGATCAATGATTCCAGTAAAAAGTGAGTTTTTTAGAAAGCTGCAGGGAATTTGTGCTTGTTGCCCTCATATACACTGTTTTGTGTGACTCCTCACTTCATGTTTATACAACCCATAGAAACACAATGGCTATATTGATAGGGACTACAACAAAATCAAAAATAATTATTATGTAATCTATCTAATTTTCATTTCAGCATTGCATGCACATTTTTTGCTCGATTGATGCCTGATGATAAAAAGCCTGAAAAGTTATCTTAAAAACACTTTTGCCATCAAGAAAGGATTCTTCCTCGTGACCTGGTCTCAGGTTCCTTTTTTTAATACAGTTTGATCAAACAAATTGTGCTTTTAAATTGCATCACAATAAAACAAACAGAAGTGTATGCGTGTGCTGCAGTACTGATTGTTATCCATCACACAGCAGTGAGGGATCTTGTGATTATCGGTGCCAGTTATTTGCTATGTGCTAGTGTGCATGCATCTGCTGAGCAGCTCATGCACAGGATATCTTGCTAGAATGGGATTAAACACAAAGTTAAAAGAAATAGCCCTGAATATTCACTGAGGAACAGTTAAATCCAACTGCAGCAAGTTATAAAATATAATGTCAATAAAACCTTCACTAAAACACAAATAACTCCAATCTTAAAATTGGAAAACATTTTCTCTGTAAAATAGTTCAAATAACAGCTCCTGCAGAGCTGCCTCCAATAGCCTGTTAACTTCCAAGTGCCCTGTCACACCACACTGGATAGTCTGTGCAGGCATTAGCTCTGGCCAAATATCAATTGATTTTTGGAACAAGTGGCCAGCTCCCAGATTGTTATATTATCATTCATTGTTTCAGACCCGTCCAGATTAATTTGATCGCAGCAGGATAAAAAATGGTCAATCAGGCTGTAATGTAGCTGTAATACTGTGTATGACATGATGTTCCAAGCCCACAAAAATAGATGGAGAGGAAGAATTGATGCAGTGACAGGAGGCAGATGTCCAGTAGAGAGGAGCATGAATCAAAAAGTAGTGATGTTAGACAGAAAAAATACAGAAATACAGAAATTGCTCTAAAATCAATGTGCGCAACACAACAGTGTGGAGAATTTAACAGAAATGCACTACTCAAATGTGATCCGAAGCATAAGATGCCCTTTGTTATTGTTTTTTTTTTTTTTTTTTACACCAAAAAAAGGTTTTGTATAATTTTTTCTCAAGACTTTCTTGAGACTTTCTCTTCCAAAGGTTTTCTTTGGACTATGGCTGCTTTTTCAATGCTTTAACTGACCATTTTCAGAGGAATAGTTTCTTATTTTGTTTTTTGGGAGGGGTTGGGGTTCTTTTCTCTGACAGGATGAATTGTGTCTTGATTCATTTCCCCATTTCTTTAGTTGAATCAATGAAAAATGCAACAAACAAAATCATTTGACAGGCATAAAATAGTATTGACTTGGTACATCTCAGCATGGTGTGCAGTATGTCTTTAAAATTTTCAGGGAACTGGATGAAAAACTATCTATAGCAGATAAACTGTATCTGAAATTCATGTCCTTAAGCAAAGACCTGACACGAGAAATACATCTGACCCTTCAGCTGATCTACTGCTATCTACTGTTCACTGAAGACTCAAAAAAATAGTGTCAGTGGAAGGGTGGCTGTCAAGAAGACATTATGAAGTAAGGGAAACAGGGAGAAAAGGCAGAGGTGTCACACAAGGAAAGTGTCATTGATTGTAATCCACTGTGCAATACCAACTTCTTCAGCATGATGACAGTGATGCAAGTGCAGTAAAAGCATGCCTGCATAGAAAAACACACAATGAATCACTAGCAGTCATGGATTGGCCTCCCCAAAGCCTGGACCTCAACATTACTGAAGCAGTGTGGGATGCAGGCTCTGTGATATTCTACCTGCTGTTACAATTCACAAGGCTGAGTGCACTCATGGATGGGATTAACCAGTTGCATTTGGGTGCATTTATTAATGAAGAATTAAAAAACAAAAACAATGACTTGTTGCAGCAGTTCCATTCAATTAACGTACCATACTTGATTTCATTGAGCTCTTTAGAACAACCCAACCCTTGCAAAGTCAGACTGCATGACTAGCTGCTTGACTTAATACAACAGTGTGCATCCCTGCTGTATATATATAGTTGTACTGTAGCTATAGTGATTTTAAAATAGGTTGCTAACTAAAACACTTACTAATTAAGATAAAGTCTTAGAACCTATTTCTGCTTTTAATATTGTTATCATCCGATTCATCAGCAAAAGAGGATTTTAAACATCTGTCTTTTGGAAACAAAATGAAAGCGTAACTTATAAATGGTAAGCATTTACCGTGATAGATTTTCTACTTCAAGCTTTTGAAATTGAGTTGATTTTCCTGTTGTATGCAAATGCATGTTAAGGATTGAAAGCCTCAAGGGGTTGGAAACTGTAGAAAAACATCTGACACACTTCACAGATTTTAGATAATAGTCCAAATGTTATGTAAATTATAATTAAGTGGTGTAAACTGATTAAAATATATAAACCTCCTACTTGTGGTCCTTTAACTCCGGCTTGATGTACAACCACGCTCAGTCTGAAGTTGTTCAGGCTGATTTAATTCATATATCATCATGCAGCATTTCATTTCATGTCTGTCACCCCTCATCACACTGCACACAAATCTTTAGCAGTGGTGGAAATGTTAGTTTACAGTGTGGTATAATCCTGATTATCTCAAACACATTATAGGACTGCTCAAATGATTTTACAAAATGGGACTAGCCAAGAAAGAAACCATCATGAGAATAGTCCTAATTTAATAGACATTTGCAACAAGTTGAAAAAAGATGAACACAGTGCTGTTTACAGCCCGTGTGAAATAACATATCACGCAAAAGTAGATTTCTCCATTTAAATTTATATAATGTTCACTGAAAGTCAGATGTGAGACAGGTTTGAAGCAGCAATGATGCAATGCCTATTCCAGATTGGGAAGGAGTTGCTTCCCCAAGTGGAGTCATGAGTAAGGAAAGGAGAAAAAGGGAGCTGGAGATCCTTATGTATGCCCACAAGCTGTGTGTAGTGCCTGGAGGAATTACACCATGGAAGCAATTGGCAGAAATGAGCTTAACAAAAGAAGAAGAAGAAGTAGTTTTATTGTCATGATCATATGTATACAAATTGCCCCCAGCTAGACTGTCCCTCAGAAATAGAGTGATCACTTTTGGAGTGGCTCAGAGTAAAGTCATTATGACTCCACATCAAAAGGAGGCAGTGCAGGTATTTCAGGAGGCAAGCTATTTCTAGCTTCCTCCTAAGGGTGGCTGGCCTCTCCCTTAGAGATAGGGTGAGAAGTTTGGCCATCCGGGAGGGGCTCAGAGTAGAGCCACTTCACATCAAAAGGAGCCAGTTGAGGTGGTTCGGGCATCTGACAAGGATGCCTCCTGGGCGAGGTTCTTCAGGCATGTCAACCCGGGAGGAGGCCCTGGGGCAGATCCAGGACACGCTAGAGAGATTATATCTGTCGGCTGGCCTGGGAACACCTTGTTGTTCCCCTGGACAAGCTGGAGGAGGTGGTTGGGGAGAGGGAGGTCTGGGCTTCTGACCCTGGGTAAGCGGAAGAAGATGGATGGATTGATTCCAGGACACACTGGATTTGTCAGTGTGTCCTTGTCAAAACAAATGCTAAAACATGTTTTCAATAAATGTAGAGTTAAATTGAACAAACTGAGTTAATTATTAAAAACATTATCAATAATTATACTTCCCTATCTGTTTATACAGTCCAATCAGCTGTCAAAAAGCAACACAATATCTTTTGTTGGGTGTGGCTGACTGAACTCTGACACCTTCTTGCAATAATTTCAAGTCCCATCCAGCTTGGCGGATTTATGTGTGGGCTCTCCTCGCTGCCTCTAAAAGTTAGCGAGGTCAGCTTCCAGTTACGTCACTGTTTGGCACTCATACTGATAAAGCTGCTGTGGAAGTGAGTCGCTAAAGTCGACTAGGACTGCACAGCTGGGTACATGACTCCTGTACCGTGCAACAGAAAGATGTTGTACAGTTTTATTTATTTATATTTTTAAACCACCTAATTTCTAAGGGCATTCACCACAGGATTTCTCAGTCCAGTCCAAACTTGCAGCACAGATTACCACCTATACGTACAGAAAATGCTCCATGAATGTTGCTTTATAGGAAAGGTTCAGCTGTCACAACTGTTTTCAACACAAATCCTTGCTTGACAGTGCAGCAAAATGTTGAACAAAGTGTGTACAAAATAGTACAGCAAATTGTCCTCAATGTCAAATTGTGTTGACGTTAATGAGCCCGTCTGAACAAAAAGAAAACAGTCTCCAGTCTGATTGAAGCTACAGCCGCGTCACCTAAAAGCTGTGGCGGCCCGGAGCAAGACTAACATCCTCAGATGCATCTCAATTGAGTCACTGATGCAGCTCTAACCCATTTCCAAATGAGCGTCTGGCAAGACCCTCCTTGTCAAGGCAGATAGGATGACGGCGCAGAGCCGTGCGGACAAATGGTGAGGGCGTTGAGCTGCAAACAGAATGAAAATGACCAAGATAGACAGGGGGAGATACTGAGAGCGACACAGAGATGGAAGAATGCATTGCACTGCTTTATTCAGCTCCCACACACTTAACGTCTCCACATTGTCTGTTTTCTTCTTTTTCTTCTTTTTTTTGCTGTTGTTGTTTTGTTTTTGCAAGGATGCTGCTGAGGTGAATCATCCTGTGACCTACATCTGAGCACCCAGGCTTAAAGAAAATTAAATAGATATCATTAGCTGGCAGCTCCCATCCACTTGTTCCACGTTACAGTGGCTTAACAGCCCAGCACTCTATCAAGGAGGCTTAGTTGTTGAGGTGAAGTATGTGTGACTGTTTGTGTGCATTTTGTCTGCCATGACGTGCCATTTGCAAATGTGAGTACTTTCACATGATCTGGTCTTTTCAGCTTAAAACTGTAAATCTCTTTTTGCTCTCCCTGCTCTCTGACCTGCAGGAGCGTGACAGAGACAGAGAAGTATTACCGGTCTTGTTGAACCCAATTCATTTAATCTTTCAAATTTTAAACTTATCTCACGTAAAATCTAAGAATGTGCAGAATTTTAGCTCATTTTCAGAGGTTAACTTTATAAACGTAACCTGAAGTTCTCAATTCAAATGTGTTACAGACATACAGAAAATTTTCCATTAAACTGCTGAGAAAGGCACGCTAAGCTTCAGCCTCAGGATCTCAGCAGAGCTTTCTCATTCCAGGAACAATGAATTATTGTAATGAGAAGTCCATGGATGTCAGTATATGTATGACAAATATGTGGTTGCAGCATCCCTGCAGGCTCCTTGTACATAGCGTACATACACTCCATATCTTGTGTGTGAATCCACTTTTACTGGTGACTCAATGATTTGCTCGAATGTCATTTTCCTTCTCTGTTCTCAAAGTCCCTAGAATCCAAAAGCCAGTGCCAAACTGTGCTAAGGAAGTATGAAGCATGTTTCAGATCAACGTCAGAGAAGACGTTTACCTCATCGTGTGTACTTTTTTACTAGTAGTGTATACACATGAACTGTCTTTACATGTGACCAATCCATCCATCAATCCATCTACTCTCTTCCATTTATGCAATTAAGGGTCATGAGGGGGCTGGAGCATATCCCAGCAACATAATCAAGGCGTATAATTAACATACAAAAACAAATCACCAAAACAAGGAGTCAATGAGCATCTCCAAAGAAGCAAAAAGGTTAAGATGCATGTCGACTACAAGTTCCTTGGACCTAGTTGTCCATTGTCCCCCTCAGCGACCTCTTTCTTGGTCCACAAATGTGAAAATGACAAACATATTATACTGTATGATATTTAGAGTTAGCCACAATTTCTAACAGTTGCTGAAGGAAGTGAGGAGAGACTGACTAACTCCCTCGTACTCAGTCAGGACACTAATGTTGTTTTCACTCTACAAGCACACTATCTCTGTAGCTGCCAAACATAGAGGTAAGTAGTTCAGGAAAGCAAAGTGGAAACGGGGATATTTCTTTCTTTTTTTCTTTCCACAATCGCTGCAAAGCAGGCATGACTGACAGATTGTTTTCAAAAGTTAAAGAAAGACTTGCAGTGTAGGCCCCCCTTCCAGTGCCACCTTCTGAAAGAAATCTTTTAGACTCTCCAAACTGCGTGTGTGAAACGTGAGTATCTGCTTTATTACAGCTGCTGTCGTGTGGAGGGAGCCAGAGAACGATTTCCTAGACTAGGAAAGAAATGAAATAGAATGTGAGGAAACTGTGATCGCGTTTCTTCAGAGCTTTCAAACACGAGTGTACCACTAGATCCAAATATAAACACTCGCTTGTTCTCTATGTCTCTCTCACCTCTCTCACACACACTTTCTCCTCTCACTGCATGCATTCAGAGCTGGCAGGCTCAACCACCCCCTAGCTGGTGAAGTGACAGGGGGGAGCAAACAAGCGACACATGTGCACATGCGAGCGAGACTGGCTTCACACAGGGTCACATGCAGCTTCCTATCAGATAACAAGCCGGCATTACAATCGCAGGAGCTTCTGTTTTAAGTTTGAGGGGTTTTAAACGGCAAGCTAATTGGATGTGAACAGTGTGACACATCAGCCAACCCGGAGCTGACCTACAAAATGGCAAAGACTTCACTAGAGTGGAACAATTACCCAGTTTTCTGTTACACCAAAAAAACTTGAGCTATTTCACCTACATTTTAAAGTTTTTCATGGTCCCTGTAAATACATCCCCATCATATGTTTGCAATGAAACTAAAAAGTTACTAATAATTCTACTATTAATAATAATTACATATCTCTGTATTATATTGAAGACGTATCAACTGAAGCTGAATTTGGGCATGGCCGCACTTTTGTGTAATACAGACTTTTTACCACAAGAGGGTGTCGCGAATGTTCACAGAAACTTGCTAATAAACATGATTTTTTTTAATGTTGTTATATTTATGGTTTTATTTTTTGGTTTGGTTTTGTTGTGTGGAAAAGGATTCATAATAAAAAATAATAATGGTTAATAATTAATAAATAATTTTTATATATAAAAAATATTTTATATATATATAGTAATATAATAAATATAACAAAATTATTTTTTTATATAGTTAAGCTTGACCAGATAAAATTTTGTAATATATTACAAAAATATTTTTTTAATATTTCATGTCATAATATATAATAATAAACATTAAAGTCAATTGCATTACTTGGCTGTCAAATTATTATTAAGAATTCAGTAGAATAAGGTAAAAACACAGTACAATCGATAGGTTTGATAAGGACTGTGGGATTTGAAAAAGAGATTTTATAAAAACTGAGAGTGAGAATAACTCATAATGACCTTTGAAAATGATACTCTTTGAAGCTATCTGCCACCTCCATAATCCTCAAAAGAGCAAAGTCAGGATGCAATTGTGAATAAAAGGAACTGAGCTCGCACCCCCACACACATACACATGCACATGCGCGCACTCAGTGCAAACACACATACACATGTCCTTTTCCACTCCCTCAGTTACATAACCTTAATGCAAGAGACAGCTTGACTAAGACATCCAGGGTCCATCCTGTGATCGCTGTTTACTTCAGCATGCAAGGGAATTCATCCGTTCATCCATCCGTTCATTCACTCACTCATTCATTCATTAGCATGCTGAGCTGATGACCTGCATGTCAAGAGAGACGAATCATGTGAAGAGAAAGCAGTGTCCTTGGGGCCAACCGGTGTGTGCGTGTGTGTGCGCGTGTGATATGTGTTTTTGGACAGGAGCTGTTGCTGCCAGTCTCAGTTCCAACCTGCTGTTTTACATTAAGTAAATCTCCAAACTTCCTCTTACTAACACAAAATATTTTTCTTGAAGCATATTCAGATTTTCAACTCTGAATATGTGCATAAGAGACTCCTCGCATACCACATGATCTGCAGATACAGCCAAGAGCTAGTTTTCGGTAGCCCCCCTGACATGTCTACTGCAGCAAAGAGGAAAAAAGTGAAGCTAGGCTTTTATTTTTTTTACCTCAGCTTAGTTTGGATAAACCAAAGCTGTTTGCATTTAGCAAAACAAATAAATAAGGCAAACAAAGCTCTAAACAAGTCACCTTTCAGTTTATAGCAGTTCTGTATCATTTTGTTTACCAAATCAAAACTCACATTGCTGCGGTCAGTTAGATATAATGTGACCTTGCTTGCAACTGAACGTGCTCAGCCAACAGTAAGTAGTGGATTAACTAGACTCAACTCAAGTCTGATTTTGGGGCCCAGTACATAAATCCATGAACTAAAATTAGCTCCAGCTCTCCAGCTCAAACAATAACACCATATATTAGTATCATATCGTGTATTGTGTATGGGCTTCTGCACTTAAAGGACACTTACACCTTATATATTTTATATAATTTAAGAAAATTCTTCTTCTAATAATTTGACTTTAAAATGCAAGACTATACAGAGTGAGCAAGAAATAAACACTGATGCGGACCTAGGTCAGCATAAGCAGCAACAACAACAACAACATTATTTCTGAGAGTCTCACCTTGAAGGCTGACATGGGCAGATAGTTTTGGCAAACCTCCTGTTTTTCTTTTCTCTTCTTTGCATGATGCTTCACTTCCAAACACACACACACACACACACACACACACACACACACACACACACACACACACACACACACACACACACACACACAGAGCCTCCATAGCTAAGGGAGCAACAGGCGTTCAGGTTACTGCCTGGCAGATGCACAGTGGGATGCTCCCAGAGGCCTCTGCTGCAGAATACAGCCAGGCCCCTCTGACAGCCAGGCAGAGTCGACTGTGACAAATAGTAGTGGACTTTTTACGCCCCAGCAACTTGCACCGCCAACCCAAACACACACATACGCACGCGCACACACACACACACACACCCTTGGCACCCCCACCTCCTCCGCCTCCATCTCTTTTCCCATCAGTGATACATATACAATAAGATTGGAGGTGCAGCACGTCAACAGCTGCTGGCTTTTTCTACAGCGAAAGAAAAATATAAGACAACCGAAAAAAGGATGGAAAAAGGTAAAGAAAACACTGTGAAAGCAATATGCACGGTCATATCTGCGCTGATCAAAGGTGCCGGTGGTGCTATATTTTGCACACTCTAAGTTACACTTTGCATAAATAATCTGAATCAGATTAAAGCCGCTGCTGTGCCAACACCTTAACCAAATTACGTTCAAATGGTGAAAGTCATTATCATCAATAAAACTGGCCTAAGAGTAACTTGATTAGCAGACCTGCAGGACTCATCGATCTAGAAATGAAACTTTATCTGATTTATGCTGATGTTATGATTTTGTGGAAGCAGCTGATGCAAAAATGAAGTTGAAAAGCGTCACGGTTTAAACTGTATAAAAACATCTTAAAGTGCTTTGCATAATGTCTCTGTAAAAACAAAACAAAACAGTGTACTAATGAAATATATATATAGTTTTTTAC
Source organism: Simochromis diagramma (assembly GCF_900408965.1). Classification (NCBI taxonomy): domain Eukaryota; kingdom Metazoa; phylum Chordata; class Actinopteri; order Cichliformes; family Cichlidae; genus Simochromis; species Simochromis diagramma. The sequence continues at coordinate 3,178,616 of NW_024387075.1, forward strand.
TATTTCCTCTTGTGGGCCATACATATATCTATGTGGGCAAAGTCCTGACAGCTTGGATGTATTTACCATCCATCAGCATCCACATGCTCCATTACCTTGATGGGCACATCAAGTGGCAAGGGTCATGTATAAAATTAGTGAGCTGACACATAAATCTAAACCCAATAATCTACTAGCAGCAGGTCGACCGATGCATCTATAGTAAATAATTATTAATGTTCACATACAGACAGGTACTGGAGCACAAGATACACTGAGGAGCAGAGAATATACACTAACTGGCCACTTCATTAGGTACATCCGTTCAACTGCTTCTTAAGACAAATGTCTAATCAGCCAATCGCATCACACATTTAGGCATGCAGACATAGTCAAGACAACCTGCCAAAGTTCAAACCGAGCATCAGAATGTCAAGGAAAAGTGGTTTTAGTACTTTGAGCACGGCACGTTGGTGGGGACAGACAGGCTGGTCTGAAACTGCTGATCTGCTGAGAATTTCCCACACAGCCTCTCAGCCACTCAGAATGGTCTGAAAAAGAGAAAATATCCAGCGAGCAGCAGTTCTCTGGGCAAAAATGCCTTCTTTTCATGCTCAACCCAGTATAACGGCAAAATGTGCAACAGACACGCTGGTTCAAAGTGTGAAATAGACATGCCTGCAAACACTGCAGTGAGTTGCAGCAACAGCAGAGGGAGATTTTATTTCAGTCCAACATGACAATAATCCCGGGAAAACTTTTGAAGAGACATTACGAAAACATTCACGTGGAAATACACATTAGCCACCTAGCTTAATCGTCTCTGGTGATCAAGGACCCTGGATTGTACACCATACCTTCCTTGCTCACTTGCAACTTCTTGGCCCAACACATTTAGACAAATATATTATCTCCCTGCGAGGGATGGGAATTGATAAGAATTTAGCGATTCCAATTCTATTATGAATTCTCTTATCGGTCAAAGAATGCCTAGACTGCTTTGAGTTGATAGGAAGACAACGGTGACTCAAATACCACTCATTATAACCAGAGTATGCAGAACAGAATCTCTGAATACACAGAACATAGAACGTTGAAGCAGATGAGCAGCAGAAGACTACACAGACACTCACGGCTCACCAAAATTGGACAACAGAAGTTTGGAAAAATGTTGCCTGCTCTGATGAGTCTCAGTTTCTGCTGTGACACTTAGATGGTAACTTTAGAATTTGATGTAAACAACATGAAAGTATGGATCCGTCCTGCACTGTATCAACGGTTCAGGCTGGTGGTACTGCTGTAATGGTATGGGCATTGTATAAACACCTCAGCCTACCTGTGTATTATTGCTCATCATCCCCATCCTTTTATGACCACAGTGTACTCATGTTCTCATGGCTGCCTCCAACAATATGGAATGCCATGTTACACATTTATGTGTTTATAAATTAGATAATTTGCTTCAAACTAAACCATCCGAGAAGGTTAAGAGAGGAGAAACCACCAGGCAGTGAAATAGACCTTAAATGTAAGAAATAACCACTGCCATATATCCTTGGTTTTATCTTTATCAGTACCAACAACAGCAACACCAACAAAGGTTCATTTGTACAAATCTATGATAAGTTAGCAGTCAGCATGCAAAATAAGATAACCGAAATTTAAATGTTGTTACTTTATACTGATGGGTTTACCTACTGGGGTAGGCACGGGCCAGTATTAATGTGGTAAATGTTCGTTTATTGCATTACACGTGTCTAATGGCTCCAATTACTACTACCAAACTTGTACTTACATTTTAGTCACAAATGGATTAACACATAAGTACATGGTGCAGCATGCATCAGACATTTAATCCAATGGGGAACAATTCTCCCTTTTGATGTACTGAATACATGTTGTTAACATCTCTGCATTTTCATTTAATTACCACGAGGGCAGGATTTTTAAATTAAATGTATTTATATTGTTCTAATCACACGAACCGCACAAGAAAATTGTGTCACAGACACAGAGGCTTGAGGAGTAATTGTATCCGTATTTAACTTAAAATAGTGTATCATAACCGTCCATTATGTTTAAACTGAAATGTAAAAAAGCGCGACTTGTTATGGTCAACACATCCTAGCCTTGTACTTTTAGTCCTGTTAGCTTTGAGCACCTTGTTCAGTGTCAGGGTTTCAATTCAGTTTTATTTATCCAGCGCCAAATCACAACAACAGTCGCCTCAACGCACTTATACTGTAAGGTAGGCCTATAATAATACAACAAACCCGATGTAGGGGTTGGGATTTGTTATACATCACCACATCCTCTCCTTGGGGTCTTAATGGTGTCCTGGGGCAGAACAGACCAAGAGGACCAGAGATCATCCGACCACTAACGAGAAAACTTATCAGAAAAACTAAGCCCCCTGCCAAGGCCAACCCTCTGTAAGAAAGTGATGCAGGTCGATAGCAACATTGAGTAAGTTCTTCTTTTATCCACACTCCCTTTCTTTACCAGGTTCCATGAAACTCAGCTTATGTTATTAAATACTGAACCCTCTATTGGGCTTCTGGTCCCTTATGAAAAAGACATTGACATTTTCTAACCCAAACAGATACAATTCAATATTCCTAGCAAGGCACATATATTAGAATACACAGCAGCAGTTTTTTTCTCCTCTTAAATCATCCTGCACTACCTCAGATTGATTATGTGAGTGTCTGAAGTCGAACAAGCCTCCCCAATGTACGTATGGGACAACTGAATTGAAATTACAAACAGTATTTAACATCAATGGAATTATGAATGTTTAGGTATCAGATTATCATTCCTAGTGTATGTTTGCACATTTGTATAAGTACGCAATTACCTACTTAAAAATGTTTCAAGCAGGGAGAATTCCCCAGAACGTTGACTATTGTGCCAATGCTGTGCTGCATTCAGGCACCCTGAGGGGGTTCTCGTATCACTGCTGCTCAGTCAGGAAAGACCAATTAGAAAGAAAACAAAAAAAGTGTCTGCAGACTGTTACGCATTTCAGCTACACCTCAATAAAACTAGTCGTGCAGATATTTAGTAGCATCTTTCCAACGTACTCTAGTCAGTTGATAAGTTTTGGTGATTCGTGTTGTGTTATCCCTTTGATGACAGCATGGACTGTATATGTATTCATTTGAAATTAGTATGATGGCTATATAGGCATCTATAGCCAATGTGCAATGGATATTTATACATTTACCATGGGTCTCTCTCCCCTTTGCCATAAGGAGCGTACAACGTGTTCCTCCTGTTCAGGTAACCAAAGAATCCTCAAAACGTCAATAATAACTCAACAGATTCTGTTACAGGCCCTTCATTTCTGGACCTTTAAGTCCTTCTCTAATTAGGATTTTACCTGCATGAGCACATTTCTGATGTAAAGTTAAAGATATTAAAAAATGTATCAATATTCCCATCTCGCCCATTGGCTTAATCCAAGCATGTCGATAAGCATTTTATTATCCACTCCAGAAAATCTTTTAATGCACATTTAATGTCCCTGGGTGCTCTGATCAGGTGCAGCTAAGAGTCATTGACCTCAGCACTGCTGAGATGTGATCAGTTAAAGTGCAGCATTTAAAGCATTTAAACCTAAAATACACACAGCCATACCCGTGGAAAATGTCTGCTGACTCATGCTCTGTCATTAACCCTTTAATAAATGTGAGCAATTTACCCTAATTGTTAATAAAGTACGGGCAGATGTATGGTCACTGCTGTCATGCTTCAAGAAGATAAAGGAAACAGCCTCATTTTCAGCTTTAGAACAGTTAGCAGTCTCTAAAAATCTGCTGCAGTTTAAGTATGGAAAAAAAATCAATCAACGGAAAAGTATTTAATATTTGATTTTTTTTTTCTAAAAGAAAAAGAACACTTTTCAGGATAAGTAATATCCCCTTTTCCTCTCTGAGATATTTATTCTAACGATACAGTCACTTTTTCATAGCTTTCATACAAAATTTAAAATCAGGTAATAAAATCGAGTTAATTTTTACACATTAAACTGCTAAAAAGCTGTGAAAAAGGAGTGAAAATAACATTTTCACATTAAAGTTCCACTTAATTTTACATTCATTCATCAGTAGTTATGTTCTCACTCTGCATAATCAATATCTTAAACTTTCAAACTTTAAATGAAGCCTATTATGTGCATTTATAGGCCTGGTTTTTTTTTTACTCTTGGACTCTACTAGAGTAGCTCATGGTTCAGAATGATCACTATTCATCATGTAGACTTCCCCCTCTGTTTGAAAGAAGTCATTTTGGCTCATTTCACATCGTTCCCTGAGCATATCGCCCATCTATGAAACAATATAATAACATGTGGACAACAGTCATATCTACACAGTACTACTTGTGTTAAGACTAATTGTAGAGGAACTGGCAGAGGAACAAAACTGCAATCAAAATCCAGATAAGCGATACCAACAAGGGAATATTTAATTGACATTTGACTGACATACAATATTATGCTGAAGTCTTGATGCGCCCCGTATTTCTTTATATTAGGAGCCAGACTTTCCTGTAAAAACCATTTGTTTTGGCACGATTTGCAGTGTGTCCTTATAAAATCTGAGGAAACTGAACAATTGGAGTAGTAGACCTAAAAAATATCTACAGCAGATAAAAAGCATCTGAAAGTTTTTAGGGAATCAGAAGTTCCATCAGAAATAATCTCAGTGGAGTGTTTTGAAATTTTTAGTTCAAATTGTCATTATATAAGGAGGCGGTCAGGAGAGCAGCACAACGGTGAGGGTACAACATCTGTAAAGCACAACCAAGGTGTTTTCATGGACTGTGGCTTCATTTCAGCTGGTGGTTTGTAGGGATCTTGTCAAACTGATGGAATTATGAATTCAGACAGATGTCTGATTTGGATCCACAATGCAGTACTGTCTGGAAAGCATTTGACTGGCAAAGGCCTTATTTTTTAGTATGACAAACACACTGCCAGTGCAGTAAAAGCATACCTTGGCAGAAAAACACACAATGAAACCCTATCAGTCATGGACTGGAGCCTGGACCTCAACATTATTGAAGCAGTGACAGAAAACAAAACAAAAGGCAGAAACATCCAAAGAAGAGCTTTGAATGTTCTTCAAGAAGCCTGGAGAACTATTCCTAAAGAACCACTTAAAGAAATAATACTAAGAAAGCTTAAAAGAGAGTTCAGACTGTGCTGAAGAATAAAGGTGGTCAATTTGAACTGAGTTGAATTGTACAAACTCTATTTTTGCCTTATTTACTGTAATTCCACGTATGTTTGCACATGTTTCGATGAATCACTGCATCTATTTCCCATTTTCATTGCAGAATATAAAGAACTGAAGGGCAAGGCTTTTGCACAGTACTGTATTATGAAATATGGCATTTGGCCATTTTAAAGTGTTCAAAGTATAAAGGTTTGACAATGTTTAAAGTGAATTTTAAGTAAACAAAGATATAAATATGCACGTACACATGTAATCTGGACTGTAGAAATCATCTCTACACTGGAAATATGGTCCAAACTTAACAAATGACTTGTTTGGTTTAAGTTTGTGTGTTTTAAATGATGTCACACAGGTGCCAGTTGGCAGATCATACATGTTTTTTTCATTTGCGTGGTATATTCATTTCCAAGGCCATGGTCTTGCAGACTCCTACTCATTCTACATGTGCAGCTGCAACCCTGATGCTATCCCTGAGGGAACATACCAAAGTTAATACCTCCACCCCCTCCAACACACAGAAACAACACAACTGCCTAGAGGAAGATCAGAAGCCAGCTGGTCAAACCACCTTGGAGAAGGTCTTACACAGGACTCAGACTTCCCTCTGCCTGAAATGGGATGTGACCCAGAAAAGGAAGAGGACAGAGCGAGCCAGATGTTGGGGTGTTATGCTTCAGGGAGCGAATCAGGGCTGAGGTGAGTGACAGGGAGTGATGTGTGCAGCGTGCATGGTACAGTATCTGAATGCAGAGGGATAAGTGTGAACTTCTTGTGAGCACACTGGAGCTTTACCCATACGTTCATTCACGCACCCCCCCACCCCCCTAACAGATGCACTAGCGACATCTCCTCAGAGCTGAGAGGCAGCTCAGTGAGAGGTTTTATTTCACGCAGCTCTTCAGTATTAGTCTGAGGGGAGCTTGAAAGCTACTGTGGCTCAGTCTCTCACTTCACTGAGCCAGTCACTCTTAAATTGGAGGAAATGTAAATGACTTACATAATCAGCACCCCCTCTACACACACACACACACTAAAAAAAAGTGTAGTCAGCATTTAGTAGAAGTGTTGATAACCATGTAAAAAGAATTTTTTTTCAAAATTTGCCAAATATAATCAGTCATGTTCAGCAAGTCAATTTACAGATTGTCCAAGTGAGCAGAACAAGCCTAATTTGTCCGGTAGCATCTTCTGCTTCATAGAGAGGCTCAAGCCTGACCCAGAGACACGATCCTCATATGAGTGGAGCTGTTACTCTTTATTAATCACACTGTATTTATCCCTTTGTGCATGTTGGGCGTTTTATTAAAGGAACATGGCTTGATTTAAAACACGCGCGGAGCGTGACTCTGCATACATTCAGGTCTGGACACAGGTATACAGCAGGAGGCAGTGAAACCGCTCTTCTGAGTGGGTTTATTTCACCATTACGTTGATGTTTTGGGGAGGTTGTTTAGTTTAGTTTTTTTGTGTTTCTTTTCGCTTTATGCTGGATTTTCAAATTAATTTCAATTTCAGTTGGCAGCCCCTGACAGCCAAAACAAAAGACTTTTTTCCATTTTATTGAGACAGATTGGCCAAGAGTGTTGCTGCCATCTACAGACTCAAGATTACATTTGTTACCGCCTTCCCCCACCCCTGGCGTGCACCATCCACCAACATCACCCCCTCACCCCCACTCCCACTCCTTCATACGCACACAAAGTAAACAACTGAAGCCCTGAATGAGAATGAACTGAGCGGAGATCTCTGCGGCAGAGATATTCAGGAACCAGAGCGTGCACATGGAAAAGGATAGAGGCACGCCATGTTTAGGCTCTCCTGTATTGACCTGTAGCAGCAGCACAGTATTAGTTGCTCGAAGTGGCTCAAAGTCACAGTCACAGCTAAAATGGTTCAGCCATGCACTGCTTTCCTAATACCACAGTCCTGTTTCACACACAAACAAGTTGTTCCTCACATATTTAGTTTGTGAAACCTTAAAAGACTGCAATGTCTATCTAGCTGCTTACCATTTAAGATCACATTTCTTCTTCTTCTTCTTTAAAAGAGTTTTCAGTGACAAATCATCTCAAATTGTCCACAAAATCATTCAGAACACCAGCAAAGAATTGGTCATATTTTGGAAATTCTCTTTTCTTTCCCATTTTCTTTAATATCACCACTCTGAGGATCACCCTGATGTACCAGATGGAAACCTGCAGTTTATATCGCTACAGTTTGCATTCATTTCCCTGTAGGCAGCTGTAGACTGAAGCATGTTACTCACCTAACCTTGCGATTGCTGTGAAACCAAATCCAAAAGAACAAGTTATTAACCTCAGCAGTCCGAAGTTGAAAATATACAAACCATTGCCAAAATTAGACACAAGTTTCTGTACCCTTGGACTCCTTTGCCCTTGGGTGACCCTGGGAACAAATGGCTGCATATTCCTTCTTCTGTCACCAGCTGCAGACAAACTGCAGCACAGCTCCCTGCTGCCGGTTTTACCCTGTAGACTCAGGAATCGCATCACCTCCTAGGACAAAGGTGGAAGGTGAAGGGTGCACAAGCTTCTGCCACTGGACTGAAAATAGCACTCTCTGGTGGACGGGCCAAACTGGCCAAGGTGCAGCAGGTGACATGTGCATCAAATTGACAACTGCTTAGAGAGTACCGGAGGAGATATTTTGGAAATGTCATGCACTGCCATTGTTAGCATACCCCTTGTGTTAGGCTGTATGAAGGCTGTCTCAGTGAGCAGGCGCAACAGGCAGGGAGGCCCGCACGGGGGTGGGGGGGGGGGGGGGGGGAGGAGGGAATTTATTATGGTTCTCATCAGCAGGACTCAATTGCTGGAGGCGCAATGGTTGTTCAGAGGGTTGTCATAATTTCTGTCATCTATTTAAAGTCAAACTCAGGTGGAGACCAAAGTCTCAAGAGCACAGGACAACTTACATTCTGCAGATGTCTGCTCTTTGGAAAAGTGCCCTGTTAAAAATCGCCATGTGCTCAACTACTTTCACTCCGTTGGAAACGTTAAATGCCAAATCCCCCCTATGAAGGTGTGGGGGGGTAAAAAAACAACAACAAAAAAACAAAAAAAACACGAACCCCTCCCATTTTGCCAAGGATGACTCAGCTTTCGTGAGGTGTACTGTTTAGAGCACCTTAAAGGGGTGGTGTGACAATACACACTGATTTGTGTCGTTTCATTTCGCCATGTGTGCTTGCTACACACAGGGGGAAATGTTTTTACACTGCCAGCTTCACTAACTGAGAAATGGCTTAATTTGCATTGTTAGCAGTCCCAGTGGAAACCAATTAGTAGCTGTGAGCTGACCGGTTGCCATTTGATTTCCTTTCTGCTTGTTACACAGAAGCATATTTTGGAAATAATTAATATTATGTACAAACAGAACTGTGAGTAGGCACAACTCACTGTCCAAGTGACATTTGTCACCGTGTGCATGTTTGAAAGGCCTAATTTGCCCTTTTTGCCCCCCCCCAAACACTCCGGGAAACTAATAAAGCTTATAATGTCATTCTGTAATAGGAATGACTGGGAAAGTTCGGGTGGTTGTAGTGTCGGTGGGTGGGTGTGGGATGTGTGTGTGTGTGTGTGTGTGTGTGTGTGTGTGTGTGTGTGTGTGTGGTGGGGTGGGGGGGGGGATCCTCAATAGCCTCTAGGTGTTTTACACACAGACACACTCACACACCAGCTGTTTTCATCAGTGTGATGTTGTGGTGCTGAAAGCCAGGTGAGTGCTGCCTCCCTGTGTTTGCATGCACTAACTGCTGCCACTCACCCAAATGACAAATGTCCCGCTGTTAATCTTAACATTACTAGGGTTCAAACTACCCTGCCTCGTGCCCAACAGCATGATGGCTCTCATTACAAGGCCATCTAACTGTCATGGTATAGGTAATACATTGTAAAAGCAGCTGTCTGGAATATGGCTCACATCCCAAATCTGCATCATCACAGTACTACAGTACAGACAATTGACTTCTGGTTAATACACTAATGCACCTGTAAGCTGGTGCCAATTTGGTAAGGGCCACTGGTCACAGGCACATGATTTGTCTTTATACAATAATGTGAGGGCCTCTTTTGGCAGTTTCTGTGATGACATGACTTGAGTGAACCTTTATTGTGAAGGGCATCACTCAGTATTTGTGCAATACTGCTGTTTAAAATACACCAATAACAATGCTAATGTTCTCCTATGAGAGCAAACACAGCAGAAGCAAAGCACATTTTTAATCAATGTTTATTTAAACTAAAATACATCCTGGATTACCAGGAGGACAGAAATACAGCAGATTAGCCTGGTTTTAGCTTTGAGGCACAAAGGAAAGATCATTACTAACAGTGAGAGAATATCATTTTCTACAGTGTGTATTAAATACAATAATATAGTCGCAGTTTATAGCAGAGTAAAAAAAAAAAATCTTCATTTACAAAAACAGAGACATCAGTATGTATAGGAATAAGGCTGGAGGAGACAGAGTAGGTCCAGTGTTACAGTTGATGACTTTGGCATCAGTGTATAAAAACAAAAGGCAATAAAATCAAAAACAAGACGCACTTTCATTTGAACAATATCAGTGGGACTGCTCGTAATCACAAACTCCCTTCAATGAGATCAGTGTTTACACCTAAACTAGTCAAACCGTGTTTAAAGGCTGGTGTTAGGACATCAAATGGCACAGTTACGGTGCTGAGCAAGGCACTAACCTGTTCACCTTCATTCTGGCAGAAAATGTGTTCTTAGGAGACTTAAAACATGATCAGACACGTCTCAGTAAGGAGACAGATTAGGTAATAAAGGCAAAAGTATTAACAGCTCATAAGAAAGTACATATGTAAAAGAAAATAGATGATATATATATATTTGTTCCAATGTTTAAAGGTCATTACAGAAGAAGATCTAAAACACAGGACTGTCTTGTTAATGTGGAAACTAAACACTACTGCAGTTGAAGAGGGCCCCAGAGGTGAGCTTGTTAAGCTATGCTGATGGAGAAAAGAAGCTGCTGTGACCAGGATTAACATTTTCCTGCAAAGTGCCAGTTTTACTCCACTGATCTTTACACCACTCTCGGGTGTAGCACCTGGTCTACACATATAAAAGTACATTGAGGGAATCCGAGTGGAAGAAAACTACAATGTTTGAGTCCCAGGGAGGCTGTCTCACACTAATTTACACAATCAGTTAAAATTCTCATCAGTTTCTCTCTGAGGCTTTTTCTCACAGTGCTGTGATCTTGAAGATGGAGCTGAGAGTGCAATTTGAGAGCCTAATTACTTCAAGAAACCTTGTAGTGGGTTTTTTTTTCTACCCTTTGTTTACCAAAATGAGATGCTCAGATGTGCAATTTGATCCCTTGCCAAACAAATCCTCCCCTATGCGGAGGATAAATAAAAGAACCTATGGGCTATTTGAGTATGGCATGCGGTGATGAAGTTACCTCCTTCACTCATACATTTTTCTTCTTTTGCTTCTCTTAGTACGGCTCTGCCTTTAGATTTCGATATAGGCAGCATGTAAACACCATCCCGATGATCTGGGGATTAAAACAGACGGAAAAAAAAAAAACGTAATTTAGAAAAGCTGTATTCTCCATAGGTGTACATACATTTATTGAGTCTCTGTGTGTAAGCACAATGCTAAAGGCATTTTCTTTATTTTTTTGCTCACCTGTACACAAGCGATCCCAACACCGACGGCTCCAATGATCTTCAGGTGGTCCAAGATGAAATTCTCCAGTTTAGTGATGCAACCACCCTAAATGAAAAACAAAGAGTGTCTTCATGTTGCATCAGTTGATGTGGGAGTGTTGCTGGAGTCTCACTGCAAACAATGTTATGTATACAGTTTGGATGTGATGGCTGTTCTTTCTTCTGCTACGCTCACGCCACACCGCCTCTATGCTGACATCTCGAGACATGAGAGAAATACAGATGAAGCCCTCCCCACCTCCACCCCCCGACACCGTTCACGCACTCACCTCCACCTTGTAGATGTTGGATGGGTGGTCTCTTATACCGCACATGTTGGTGATGGTCTTACAGCAGCTGTCAGGCACCTTCCTGCCTTTTGCACCAGAGCGAATATAGACGCTCTCAGCCCAGTCAGCTGAACTGTTGCTTCCACAGCACTTGAACTGATGGAGGAGACGGAGGAAAAACACTTCACTGACAGCAGGAAAGTATAAAAGACTCAGACAAACATCCATGAAAGAACTGGTTTACACTGATAACAAATAATTAAGTGTTGCACTTCACTTGAGCAAAACTCTGCATACGTGTTCTCTTGGTTCAAAGCATTATTACGAGCATTATAAGATGATTGATTCCCCCAGTAAGGCAAACATTAGGCATCAGCAGGCAGTTTGCTTGGTTTCACGTTAAAACTGGAAACTACATTTATGTAAAACCTTAATGTGCCATTTTTATTTTTAATTTTTTTTAGAGTTTAAACAAAGGGGTTTTTTATACTGCAAGTCAGTAAGTGGATTTTGTTGACTTTCGATAGAGTCAGAATAACCATTTCCCACATTCCTGTCTTTAAAGTAAACTTAAGCTGGCCTAAATAGGCTGATGATACCTTGCAGTAATCAAATCAATCATGAATTCCTCTCTCTGTACACCAAATATTCTAGAGTCAAATATGTATAATTGCTAATTGGCCAAACTGGGTCAAGCAGCAGATCAATCATTAGCAGCAAATCTACAACTGGCTGAGCAAGGTATCAAACTGTGCATGAACGAACACCCACAAACCTCAATGACGTGAAGCAACACTGTAAAGAAGAGCGGACCAGAATTCTTCTACAACGATGTGAGAGACTGACAAGGTCACGCAGCAAATGGTTACTTTACGTTATTGTTGCTAAAGGTGGTTCTCCAAGCTACCGAGTCGTGGGATGTACTTAGTTGTGAAAACGTTCTTTTTCACATGAAGATCAAATAGTTTTGATATCAAAATCGAATTCACAATCAAATCTGATGGCAAAACTTGAAAAGCTGCACTCAAAAAGGCCCACTGTAAAGTAAAATACAGTTGTGACTGAAATGTGAATTGTTTTGCAAATCCAAATGTTGTTTCCATATTCAACGGAGGTGCAGCTCCTGCTCAAGATTTACAACTCAGTTTAAGCCAATTGTTTTATTTTTAAACTAAACTTTAAGATTCACATTTTCCTCATATTTACTTTGAGGGAAATGTATGTATGCATGTATACTGTAGTTCTGTTCTCATACTGATGCTATTTGAATATATGATAAAAATGACTCCATTAAAAGAACATTTACAAATTCCTTTAATAGTGCAAATTCATGTTTTTTGGAAATTATGCAAAATGAAGTTTAGAAGAATGACTACATGTTGATGTGTGAAAGACAAGATTTTGTACTCAAAAAACTAAGCAATGAGTATAAAAACTAACAGAAGTCTTAACAGCACCTCAGATTTACACATTCCTTAACGCGCTGTCAGCTCGTTTGACTAGAAGAGAAGGTAAATTACAGCAGAGAGTGCAGACCAGTCCATCATGCTTAGATGAAGTCGTGGACTGAATTGGATTTACTTTGACTCGCTCCCATCTCCAAAATCTCTAATCTGGTGAGATGATAGGGTAGCATGAGGGCTGTCCAATCAACAAACCACATGTGAGTCCATGTGACTTTGGCTTGGAAGTCCAGGTTCATTTGCAATATGAAAAAGTGGATGCACGCAACAACCGAAATTCCATCCACGCTGGCCAATGTAGAAATTCAAATGTGCAAAGAAATCTCACAAAGCTGCACAACATTTGTGTCTCGACTCCTTCATCCATTGCAGACACTTACCTCCTGCTGCAGCTTGTCTACAGCCTTGGTGATGTGCTCGGAGTTTGTTTGATTATACTCGTCAGTCATGGTCTTCTTTAGGTTCTGCTTCAGCTCATCATTCAACTGTTCAGAAACACGCACACAGGTGTACATGTAGTATCAGCCAACAAAAATGGGAAGGCAGCACGACAGAGCATGACCTAAAGTGATGAATTTGTCGCTTCGACTACTGATTCTCCAGCACATCATAGCACACGGGATTTAAAATACACATCACGGATAGTACTTCTAACAACAGAGAGGCGTATGAAGACGAAGCTAGTGTAAAAGCAGAGGAAGTCTGTTTTTTGGGTTTTATTTTTTATTTTTTTTGTTCTCTAGACCAGTGGCAGAAAACGCAGGAGTGGAAGGTCTGGGGGGCTCAGTTTCTATGGCAACAAGCCAGCTGGGAAACCACTGTAAATCAAAGCATGAAGGAGATATCAAGGGAATGAATGATGAAGAGAGGAAGGGAGGGCAGAGAAAGATGAGAGACGCGAGGTGAAAACAAAGAAGAGGAAAGAAGAGGAGGTGTTCAGGTTTTCATTTTACCTGTTGACAGTTTCAGAAACACTGCAGCGGTGAATGAAAACAGTCATTCACATTTTAAAGGGACTCCGTAAGTATGAGAGAGCCAGTATGGGAGTGAACTACACCATGACACTGCATTAACCACATACGAGTATGAGCAAACATGAATTCCAGGCACAATGGATGGTCGCATGACTATGACACTGGGATGAACCACAGCCATTACCTGCATCTCAGTGCTTCCCATCTTTACACAGGAGCAGTTTAGTACTGCTGTTTTATTGAATACATATTCATTTAAAAGCAAGAACAGCATCATGGGTCTTTGATATACTTGAAATATGCTTTTTCTTTTGTTAGCTTGTTTTCTGTTAATGATAATAATAGGCCATACAAGGCTGGACCACCAGTTGCAATTTGCTGCTGAAGGTTGCTGGCAATCCCTGGGAAACGGTCAGCGACAGTGACCCCATGACAACCACTGCTTGCTAGGAAAAAAATGTATTTCTGGCTATAAGCTGTTCCGGGAGGTTGCTAGCTGTCACTAGTAGGTATACGGTGCTGCACTGTATAAACCTACATGTGTTGCTAGTAGGTCGCTGTGGTTGCGAATCATTTGTATGACACATACAGACTTGTCTGCAAACAGTAGCAAACTATTCGCCAAGTCGTAGAGAAACTCTGAAAAGTGTGACGCACACTGTAAACAAAGACTGTTTACCTTCAACATAAAAGTTGCGTCTTGTGGTGAGGCACAACGTTTTCTGTTTTGCATTGCACTTTTTCAAGTTTTACTACAGTTTAGAGCAGTGGTCCTCAACCTTTTTTGTGCCACGGACCGGTTTATGCCCGACAATATTTTCACGGACCGGCCTTTAAGGTGTTGCGGATAAATACAACAAAATAAAACTAGTACCGGTACCGAAAAAAGAAGATTTATTCATAAAATACGTGAAAAGACCAAGGAAAACCAAGTTAACGATAAAAAGGATAACAAAATAACGCTGAAAACCGATAAAAACCCTGAAAACCATACATTTCACACCTGAGCCTCAACTCTCGCGGCCCGGTACCAAACAACTCACAGACCGGTACCGGTCCGAGGCCCGGGGGTTGGGGACCGCTGGTTTAGAGAGTAAAATGGTGAGTGTTTGCAGACAAGTCAGCTTCATTCATCAAACTATGGGCAAGCTCAGTACTTTGCTAGTGCCCAACCCTGTCACTCAAAGCACAACTTTAGATCAGAAACCAGCATGAATACAACCTGTTAAAAACAGTCTATGAATAAGGTGTGTATTTTAATACATGGCATCTGTTTGAAGTCTATTAACCCTTTTTTCTTTACCATCAGACCAGCAGTGAGCTCATTTTACAATTTACTAGATATTTGCTAGAGACAAAATATAAAATGATTTTGGAAAGAACACAAAACGAGCTTTACAGGGATATCATGTTGTGTCGTGGTACTTCTGTCTGAACACAGACAGAATAACCACCTCTGCATAGGTTTGAACATGTTCACTAAATCTCAGCCATTTGGGGACAGAGAGAAATTTCAAATGGCTCCTGAAAAATGAGAATTATTTTTGTAATAATAGTGAAAGTTAAATGGTGAAGGTTTGCAGACAAGTAATTCATGCAAACTATGAGCAACCTAGGGAAGCAGCTCGCAAACAAAGCAATCACAAAGAGGTTTATGATCATGTCTGATTACAAAAACAAAATAAAGTCTGAGCAAATCCCTTGTGCAGAATCTGTAGCTAAAAATGGGTGCGTTTGTGAATTACAAGCATGTTACATGAGTTGTTCATCTTGGTATCGTTCTCACAACTTATTAGCAGAGAGAGTGAAAAGATTAATAACAGGGGAAGAGGCTTTAGAGACTTTAACACAACTTAATGCTTGTGAGAATATTTTGAGGCAAGTAAAGTAGACAGAGCTTTAGGAAGCGGCACACAGCCATGGACCTCAGTGGCTGCTCATGAACTGTGCATTAATGAAAGAGGCAGTTAAAGTGAAAACAGTGTACCTCTAGACTGAGAAAAGTCCTGTTCCTGAGCTACAAGCCACTTATAAGACTAAGCGGGGTGGGAGCGATGTTGGTAGAGAGCAATGTCATGTTAATATTCCTAAAGGAAAAATGCTTGTCATTTGCTCTTGTTTGCAGTGCAGTCAGTATAACTCTACAGTGGTACAGCAGAAATGTGCCGAGGGAGGCTGTCAGTTTTAGTTTAGCTTATACATTAACTACACACGAGAAAATAATCACTTGAAAACCAAACCGTGTGCATTTAGTACACAGTCTGTGGTGTTTCTACTTTTTTCAGTCATTAACCTGCCAGTAAGGTTCTTCATTCTTTAGTGGAGTGAAATGAAATAAGTTTGAAAATTCTGTGTATTTGAGTTCAAAATCAAAGCAAATGCTTTGAAATGATTCTGACACAGTGCATTCAGGCTTATTATGTGTCCTGCTGCAGGCATTTTTCATTCCATTTGGACTCAATGTACCACAAGTAATATGGGCAGTCAGATATTTGTATTTTTAATGGGCCGTCTTATACTCCCTTTCTGGAATCTCGTTTCTCACGCTGGTTTTTGTCGTGGTTAAAATTACAGCAGAGCACATGCCATGTGGGAAATGAAACAGTTGTCTGTGTATTATTACAATGCTTTTGACTACGTGCTTGGATTAGGAGACACAACACATTTGTCAAGCATGCTCTATTGAATTTTTGCACAATGCAATATATGCTACACACCTTAACATCATTTTTTAATATCAGATGATGATTTACTGTAATACAGCAGACTGGAGTCGACGCGAGATGGTAACACAGATTTACTAAAGATGCTATAACAAGTTACAAAATGCTAACCTGAGTTGAAATTACGTTTTTTGTCATCTAAAATAAATATCCACTCTTGCAATATCTGCCACCTGCTCCTCCTTCAATTTCACACATACATACATTACAAGAAGGGTGTTTTTTTTAATGATACAATGGGAATTACCTGCTGATAGTAGATATATGCAAGGACACCGGCCAGGATCTCCAACAGGAAGATACACAGCAGCAGAATGAAGTACTGGAAACACAGAGAAGAAGGAATTACAGTTAGTGGATGGTGATAAAGCGACACGACCAGTTGGTTACAAATGTGATGTGGCAGCTTGCGGGGCTGCCTTTGACACCACTTGAAACATGATTCTCTTAAGCCAGCTTGAACTATGTTTCCTTTCCAAGGCCTTGTGTCATCCTTCCTTGAGCAAGAATAATGTAATCAAACCCACTCATGCAGCAAAGTCATCCACACAGCACTGTTAGAGAGGTAGAACCAAACAGAAACAATGCAATGGCAAAGGGTTGGCTAACTTATATTAAGCTGTCTATCAGAAATACAAAAACTAGACAATGTTGTCCTCTGCAGGTTTGTAAAAGTATTTGAAAAAGGAATAACTTGGAGCAAAAATCAATTCAGACTTTGCTGATAGCACAAAGTGATAGTGTCCTTAATTTACCCTTATACAAGCACAAATGTGTTACGAAAAGCTTTGAATATATAGTGACAAACATGGAAAAAAACTGATAAACTGTAATAAAAATTGTTAAGTAGGCTGATGTCTGCAGTATGCCAGAATATTTTCCATCACGGACACAATTTTTCAACAATGAATGCTGGCCATCATAATTTACACTGTAAAGATGAGTTCTTGGAGCAACCTGATGGTATGACTCTTTTGTAACTTGGCATTAAACATATATTTGGAGCATGTAGTTGAACACAGCTGGGATTTCTTCTCGGTGTGTTTGCAGGTGCAGAAAGTTGCACAGTCACACACCTTTGGAGGAGAAATGTTCCTGCGACTATAAAAGTGGTGGAATGATGTGGGTAATTGTTTCAGTGAAGCAAAAGCTGTCTGTCTATCTATAATGACCAAAGAAAGAATTCTATGCAACAACCTCCCTTAGAGTATTTGATTACGCTCACGCATCATTACGCAGCATTAAATTGTCATTTTAAAAAAAGTTACACATTTAAATGACATTATTTCAAAACTGTTATGATGCTGTCTGTCAAAACAAGAATGTCTAATGTAGTAATGTACAGCTGATATAAATATTGTAAGTAGAACTCTAGAACTCTAAGGGTAGTGTATGGCAGAGCTTTACACAGACAAAAATTTCACACATACGGGAAATTCACAAGACTGAGTGTTTATGGCATTCATGCATGTAGATATAACCTAGAGCTGGGCGATATAAGATTTTTTCATATCACGATATGTTTTTTTCATTTCAGGCGATAACGATATCTATCACGATATAAGCCAAATAACTATATTTGTAAGATTTAAATGTGCCGTTGCTCACAAATAAAATGTGAAATAATCAGCAGCTTGTTTTTATTTAAATATTTATTTCCCATAATAAGTTCAACAGGGTAGATGTACTTAAGGAACATGAGACTTTTTCAGATAAATAAAGGCAAATATTGCAAACTACACAAAAGGCAGCCGCTAAAGTGTTTAGGGTTTCAAAATAGAACAAACGAATCAGACTCCTAAATTGTCAATTCCACTTAGAAACAAAATATTAATTCTAAAAATAAATCTTAGTTTGTTTTACAGAAGAACAGACAAAACTGACTAACTTTTGTCAATATCAAATAAACTGAGAACTAAAAGGAAAGTCTCAATCTCTCCTTGTTGTATAGCTTAGCTTTTCAAACAGTTTTAACAGTTACTTTAGTCTGACAAAAGCCGAATGACGAATTAGCGCTTCCAGTCAGAGACTGAGGCTATGTCCACACGTACACGGGTATTTTTGAAAACTGAGATTTTCCGTTTTCGTTTTAAAAAATAATCCCGTCCACACATAAAGGGAGAAATGAAGGAAAACGCTGCTATGAACATGCCAAAGCAGCAGGTGGCGCTAGATTCCTAACCGTGCAGAAATGTTGGCCAATCAGAAGTCTAGAAGCCTCGGTGGGAAAAAGTAAACAAAGCTGGGGCATAGAAGCAGAACCGAGTCGTATGTGTGGAGGGACAGTAACTGTGTGTATATGTAAGCATTTAAACACTGCAGAGAGTAGAATTAACAGTAACAGTAGTGTAGAAATTCATTTCACCGAAACAATAACGTGGCGCACAGTGTGACGTCAAAAAATGCGCACACCTTTGACGCTGCGTTTTCTCCATTTTTCTAGTCCACACGTAAATGCAAAAACGGAGTTTTTAAAAATCTTCGTTTTCAGTGACCAAAAACGCCGTTTACGTGTGGACGAAAGGTGCAAACGCATAGAAAAATCTGCGTTTTCAAAAATACCCGGGTACGTGTGGACGTAGCCTGAGCATGCACCAGTTTATTGTATTTCCAGACTTGCTTTCGGCACAATTTACAGTGCACGCTACTCTGTTTTTTGTCAGACTTGAAATAGCCGAAATACCTTCACACTACGGAACTTCTATGGCTCTTCCGTTCGACAATCTCTCCGGCATTGGAACCATCATCTGTTTTCTCTTCGGTAACCTTCGGTCATGCTCGGTTGATTTCGGCGCACTCTTTTCCTTAATTACCCGGGCAGTACGGTGGCTGGCTGCTTCCCAAACAAATACACATGTGCGGCTGTACGTAACAAGTCACGTGACGTGACGCTGTGGCTGTGATTGGTTCGGCTCTGCGCTACTTAATTTGGATTGGCTGTTCTTTTTTTTTTTTTTTAAGAGGACAAGAGCGGCGAGGTCTATCGCGATAGTTTAATTTTTCTATCGAGAAAAAGTTATATCGCGATACATATCGTTATCGTTCTATCGCCCAGCTCTAATATAACCCAATCCAAGGATGGTATTATATCATACAGGTGGACTTAAGAGCCTTGTAACAGTGTAAAGTAGATAAATGACTCTGCCAGAACATAAAACAGATGACAAAATTACAATAATACCGTTCTCTGCTTAATCATCCACTCTTGTTCTGCTCTTTTGCTCTGAGTAAGATTCCAGGATGAAACTGCAAAACTTTTGAGTCACTGCAGAGTGGCACATGTCACAGAGTTTATCATTTGCATCTGATTCGTGACCAAGCCCATTGGAAAATTAGGGGGAGCGTCTGCCTTTCAAGCCAAGTGAAAAGTTGAACTTCTCTTCAGAATTAAAGACAAGAAGAGATTATTATCTGACCCAAACCTTGACCTAAATTCCTCTGGCCTGCTGCTTCCACAGGGGAGAAAATCAGCCCGGTAAAAAGGACTTGGGCCTTTGATTTGATAGCTGCTGCTGATTAGATCTCCGAGCAGCTCTGAGCCTGAATGCTGAGCAGACTTCAAGATGCATTTGATGCAGTGTTGAGGGTTTGAAGAGAAAGACAACACATGAAAATACAGATATAGTTTAGTTTTTTCTAATCCATGCACACCTGGCATGATGTTGTTTTTACATCATTTTCCTCCCATGATTGGATTAATCTGGATTTGATACTTACCACGTGTAAAGTGATCTCATACGTGTGTATGAGGACATCTGTGGGATGACTTATAAAGGAGACACTGCAGGATTAGATACGCTTTTATCGCATTTTCAATGATATTTCACATCTAATTTCTCCTTCTTTAATTTCCGGAGACTATTGAGTTAGATAATGTATTTTAGGTGTAAAATGTTCTGCTGCAAAAAAGAAAAAAAAAGTCAAAACAATGATGAAAACTTGCTTAAAATGTCTCTGATGTCATCTGAAACTCTTATTAGGCAACAGGATTATTAGATTTTTCTCACTTATATTATACCCCAAATATAAATCTGTGGTTTTAGTAATAACATTCCATAGAAAAAAAAAAACACCTTCCTCCAATTTATGATTATATATGTAAATATTTTAATATTTTATATATGTATATATTTTAAACATCAATCACAACATCACCTGCAGCCTACAGTATATACAGTTGCAGTTGAACATACATAGAATTAAGGCCACTTCCCTGATACTGTGACATAACTGTGTTGTGTGGCTCTGCCTGTTCTCACTCCTTTGCACACAATCGCACGCACAGCTTTTCCAGACTGATCCCACACGGACAGTGACGTACACAGGGCGTGACAGAGAACTTGTTGTTGGCTATAGAGACGAATTACTGACTGCATTGACTTTGCGGGCCTCCTCGAGATCTCAGGCACAGTCTCTCTCATTTTACGTCTGCGCTTCCAGTCTTCTCCCGGGTGACTTAAGGGTACAGGGTAATTACTGCCAAAATGACTCTCAGCAGGTTCATATGAATAAAATGCTTTCTAAAGCACTGTGTTGGCCTCAGACTCCACTGCATCCTTTCCATGTAGGCTTTCTGACTGAACTACAGTTTTCTTTTTTCTCTCACACAGCTAACATATCAGAGTCAAATCACTCGCACATTGCTGTGGTTATTAGAAAATATTTGAACAGATTTCTTTGGCTTTTAGTGTCCTACTTTGACAGCATGTGTTTTACTCCAGAGTGTATGTAACATTTTCTCTCCTTCATCTGAATGTACCTCCGCCACAGTGAACAATATAGTGCTGCAAAGAAGAAACCCATATTTGCATGCACATCAATGTTTAACTGTGTCTCCAGTTCAGGTTTTATTGGAAGCATAGTGCTGCCTTTACAATTACTAAGCCTGGAGCAACAAAGTCATGCTGAAGGTGACTTTTAATCGTACCGATCACAGTTGGATGAGCGTTGGCCTTTCAAGGTACTGAACCAGCCACCTTTTGTAATTTAGTTGCTAGCGGGGCGTGTAATCGCCTTACTCATTAAATGCACTGTGCTTGCTGGTGAATGCAAAGGTTCAGCTGCATTTCTTAAAAATGTTGATTATTTAAAAAATATAAAATCCTCAAACTGGAGAAACTTGAATCAGAAGTCCACAACTTTCTGATAGTGGTTATTAGTTATTTAGTTTTTTGTTTATCTATTTACCCATTACCTGTAGTTTAAGTTTTTTTATTGAATTCTCTCAACAGGTAATGTGCAAAAGTCTTGAAGCAGCCCTCTTGAACCACTTTTTCAAAAGTCTTTAAAGTAATCTTGAGCAATAGCTCTTCTGGCTTTCTAAAGGTCTTTCAAAAACCTTTGCACATGTTGTTTGTCAAGCCACTTAACACTGACCTATGATTCAATCAAGTATAAAAAGGCACCCAAGTGAAAAGATGAACCACTGTTGTGCCTACACTCAATAAATATAAGAATAATTTAGCAAAGAGCGATTTTGAAATTCTATCTTTATGCACTTTGTTTTTAAAAGACTTGGTACAATATGAAACACATATTGGTTATTAGGTAGTGATGACATGATATTTTAGGCTCTTGTTTTTTCCATGTGGACTGAAAAATTATCTTACCTGTCCAGCTCATAAAAGGTAAGTTGGAAAAAATGCATACAATTTTCCACGCCAGGCAATATCGCCAGCAAATGTAGCTGAATGATATTAAAAATATATAAATAAATAAGATGATCAGTCAAATTTATTATAGAAGAGGGAGACGTCAGCTGCACTTTTATGGACGATTTGAAATTCATAAATAAAAGATTCTGGATGAAGATGTCCTAATGAGTTAAAAATGCAAATACCTCCAAGATGTAGCGACAAGATGCCATGAATTTGCTTCTTTTGATGCGCAACATAAAGTCAGGATGGTGTACACACACACACACACACACACACAAAACTCCCATTATGTTCTCCATGTTTGCTCTCTCTTGCCAAGTTCATTCCTTCGCTGTGATTCATGGCCGTAATCCTAACTCTTCAAAATGCACCATGCATCAAAAAACAAGCACACAAACAAACAGAGAGGCTATTCAAAGATGTCAAACTAAGCACCAACTCTACGATTTAGACCACAAACCGAGACCAGGCTTTACACAAAGAATTATGTATGTCATTATTTCTGCCACATTTAGATGTATTTACAGGAGTAGGAATGGCTTTAACACTAACACCAAATTTTTCTTCTAGTTTCTTGAAACCTATGAGAGATCTCAGAATCAGCTGCGTGGCTTGTCAAATGTTGACAGTGATCTTAACCAGGTTGCAAAAACCCACCAGTTAACAGAACAGGCAGGCTGCAAGCTTAATTGAACTATAAAGTAGCCATCCTTAACCTCTGCTTCTGCATGCAAAACTGTCTGCCTGTTGACTGAGATAAATATAATTCAAATGAAAGAAAGAAAAAAAAAACAAATATAGGCAGATAAGAAAAAAATGATTTGAAGTAAAACCGATGATGAGAGACGGTGCGACTCAAAGTGGAATGACTGCTCCAGTTTTTCATTTGTGCTGGTATCTTTCATATCAAACACATCAATACTTTGATTATTAATAACAAATTGTAAGCAGTTTTTGTGGTCTTTCAGTTGATACACTAATGCCCTATATTGTAAATGCATTAAGAAGTCAAGGCAAACACAGAAAAGGGAGAGTAGGGCAGAGACCAAGGAACACTCGAGCTTGTAACATGTGCAGTCAAACTGCATGAAGTCAGTTTCTCCACAGGTGGATCCGGCCTCTGTTTGGACTGCTTTCCATTTGGCTCTGTCATTTGGAAAGCAAAAGTTTCTCTCTGCTTTCCCCGAGTCATTCCTTTGTTCTTTTGCTTTTCTCCAACAACACAATGAAGTTGTGTGTTTGCAGACAGATCCCAACCGACTCTTCCCACAGGACAGTTTTTCTCCTTTGTCCTTCTGACTTCTCATACTTTGCACAGAGCATACATCGCAAACATCTTTACTTACTGTCTGACAGGACCTTCACTTTAATTAAAAGGCAACTGCAGTGACTTTGTTTAAGTCATACAGCTGCAGAATGTCCTGATGACGCCAAGGCTGGATCAGCTTTTTCTGCTGTTAGAACTTGTGACCTTTACGGTACAGGACTGTGCTGCCAATCACCGCCGCTCTTGTGTACTCTCAGCAGGTACCAGGCACTCACCACACACAAAATATAACAACAATTAATCCGCCTCCACCCCCCCACCCCCCGCCCTTATGCTCACCCTCTTTAACAATCTCGATAGCATCTCTCCTTGTCGACAAGTTCATTCTTTCACCGTGATTCATCGCCCTAATCTCAACTCTTCCAGTTGCACCAAGCATTTCAACCCCCCCCCTCCCACACACAGAAAAACGATAAGAGGTGGTGCACGCATCTCGTTATGAATCAAATAAAATGGAGAAAGTGGGTACTTCTTCATGTATTTTACACAAATCTATTAGGCTATTTAATTACATTTTGAAACATCGAAAGCCCAGATTCCCATCACTCGTTGCTCTGAGAACTACAGCCAACACCCACATTTGAGTGTATTGTTCTTCAAAATTCAATAAGGACAAAAGCAACAGACAGCTCCAAATCAATTATACTCAACAAAAAACTTTCCTAATCATCAAGATACCAATCTTGATGAGGTAACTAATCTTGTTTTTCCATTTAACTAGATCGTAATTCCACTTGCATGTGACTGAATATTTTTCGGTTGGCTGTTTCCAGATAGGAAATTAAAGGGAGTCTTTTTCAGTAACTTTAGCCATTACAAACAGTGCTGCTCATCACTAGCACACTAATAAAATGCAAGAATAAGATAATGTATGAGCACCCTACTGGCATATGAGGCTATGCAGACAACAATACCTTTCCTGCTTCCTGTGAGGGAAGAATCAATGTCATCAATAACACATAACTTTGTTTGAAATGCTATTCTTGTACTACAGAAAATACTTACAGTAAGTGGACTTATGCCAATGAAGCAAAGCTGTTCTGGCAAAGCTTGTAACACAAACATTTAAGCTCTGCCCACAGTGGTGCGCTTGCATAAGTTTACCATGTGGAAATGTTTGGATGAGCACAGTGAGCGTTTGTGCAAGAGTGGGTTTCTATGCGTTTCTATTTTGAGCTGGTTTTAGTGCCATGCAGGTGTCTCTATTGGCAGAACCCTGTGCTGAGTCTGTGTACGACGTGTGCCAAATCAAATATGGGCACACGCTCCCATCAAGTGTTTGTTTGGTCTGAAGTGAATGCAACTGAGGCTGACACCTCAACCTCGACTGCTCTCATCATGTCTGTGTGTATGTCTGTCTGCATAGTACTGTGTACAAGTCTTGAACTACCCCTTTACATTGTATTGTCGCAAATTGCGCAAATATACATGGAATAAGGCAAACAGACATGTCTTATGGCCACATTTTTTTAGAAACACCGTGATCTTCAAGAATAATTCTCCAGGCTTTTTTAAGGGCATTAAAAGTGCAAAGTTGCTGGCTGCCTTTTGTTCGATTCTCTATCAAGATGATTAACAATGAGGAATCAAGAACCGGTTCTTGTAGAAAACCATTCCCAGGTAGTCCAATTCCTGGGAATTGTTAGACTGCCTGCTTATTGATCCCAGTTATCGGTTCTTGCACTTCCACTACAATCTGTTGATTTCAGTTTGCATGTCAGAGGAGGAAAACACCAACACAGTCTAGAGCATGAATATGGCCATTTACTTTTATTGCACAAATGAATGAGATAAATAGTAAAGTGGAAAACTGCATCCAGGACAGAAACAGCGACATTATGCTACTAACACAACCTCGTTTCTTTACAAGCATTTACCAAGACAACATGCTAACGCTAAGCTAGCCAAGAACCCAAAATGAAAGCTGAGTGAATGCCGAGCCCAGCAGTCAGACCCTTAACTCCAACAGGTAACAAACTGATGACCCATCAGCAGAGGTAACGCGTTACTGTAATCCGATTACTTTTTTCAAGTAACGAGTAAAGTAAGGGATTACTATTGCAAAAACAGTAATTAGATTACCGTTACTTTCCCGTAGGAACGCTGCGTTACTGCGTTACTAAAACCGTGATTTTTTTGCGAGAACGTCTCATGACAGTGACGTAAGCGAGTGCGACGCTGATGACAACAGCTGTGTGCAGATCAACAATGGATAATATATCGAGTGCGGGAGAGAGTATGAGCATGCGGCGTTTAAAGCGTGGAAGTACTGACCTTACTTTGAGTACTGACCTTACATCGTGCGTGGGAAGAAAACTTCTTTTTACACCGAAGAAAAACCCCTAAACTTCCGAGCAAGCACCGAGTGCGCTACGACATAATGGGAAACTCACAGAGAAACTCGCGGATTCTTCCACTGACCGCTGCTGCACACCTGCACCAGAGCAAACCTCCGCCTACCCCAGTCCTGCTTTACAGGTGAAAATAGAGCAAAAGGACCGCTGAGTCTTTGATGTTATTTATTTTCTGCTGTGTTTTACTTGCATCTATTTGAAAGACTGAGTGTAAACACAAAACATATTTTATTTTATGTGCTGGAATGTGCAGAAAATAGGTTTAAATATTAAACAAATTTCTTCCAGTCAGAGAATGTTGCATATAATTAAATTTTTGCTTGATGCATAAAGTTAAAAGATTAAAACTAATAAAACAAGTTTTAAAAAGAGACTTTTCCATTTGATTACATTTTGTATGATGGATTATGTAGAAAAAGTAGAATTGGGCTGAAAGATCTATCGCTTTATCACCTATTCAGGTTGTAAATCGTGTTTTTAAAAAGTAACTAAGTAATTAATTACTTTTGAAAATAAGTAATCAGTAAAGTAACGGGATTACTTTTTTGGGGAAGTAATCAGTAATTAGTTACTGATTACTTTTTTCAAATAACTTGACCAACACTGCCCATCAGGCTGCAGCCTCACTTTCTACCTGTTCATGTACCTTGTTTCTACTAAGAGAAAGATCTTAGAGACGTGTGTCCTCATTAAGGATTTAGTACCATGAAAGTAAAGTAACGACAAGTATAACAAATGACTTTTTCCTGGGAGTAATTAAGGAACATTACTGCATTACTTTTAAGAAAAGTGTCCAGTGTAATATGTGTAATAATGACTTTTTTGACTCATGACTCCTAATCACAACAAAGAGGGGAAATACCTCAACAAACACGCAGAAAACATTTGCACCACAGCATGCAACTAATCTGTATGAATGCAAATTCTTTACTCCTGCTTAGTATTGATGGTGGCTTTCCAAATGGAGGTGGTTACATTGTAGCACATACTGTACATACTAAGTCATAGTACATGCATACATATTTACACAGTCTGGTTCTTGAACTGATATCTATGCTTCGAAATGCCTTTTGTTCTTAGTTAACTGAATGTCCTTCCTGTTCTGTACACCAAGGCAGTTTTAGAACAATATTTGCTGTAATGTAATAAACTGACCAGTCATTAAGCAACAGAACAACAAGTTACTGTTTATGATGTTATTTTTTTATTGTTTATGAGCTAATACTGTAAAGTGCAGTTGGCTAAGAAAGTTGAACTCTCTAATTACAGATGATGGTAGGAGGAATATACAAAATGACTTACAGCCTGTGTCATCCTATCAGTTTTTGTTTAAGTGGCACAGTTTAGCTGTTACTGTTCTACTCTGTGATATTTTCACACTCACATGTTTTGTCTCTCTACCTTGACGTGATCTCTTACCGCTCTCAGTAGCCTTTTCTGCTCCTTGAAGGTGGCACAGCAGCCCAGCACGCCTGTTACCATGACGATGACTCCAGCCAGGACCAGTATGTAGGCGGAGGCAGCGTAGGTCTTGGAGGAGAGAAGGCTGATGTAGTCGCTCTTCAGGACCAAGGTCCAAACACCCACCGCCATTACAACGCCCCCTGCCAACTGGGAGAAGAGCACATGATGAGTTCAGTTTCTGCCAGCGGCCAGCCTGGGAAACGAGAACCACGACTGTGGTGCAGAACACTGAACAACACTGAAGCTGAGAGTGATAAAAAAGCTTTCAATTATTAATCTCCCAAGTCGGCTTCAGAGTGACAAAGTAGGAGCCTAAAATTAATATCTGTCAAAAATACGACCCACCGCTGCCACACAGGATCCAGACCTGAATCAGTTTCTGTTGTGAGATAACTGAAGGTTGGGGTTGTGGTGCTGTGGTGACATGTTTAAAGAGAATACAAACTCAGCCCCAGCGACAGATCAATCGTTTCTCGACAGAAAGAATTTGAAACTAAATCACGCACTTTAACTGTTTAATGATTTTCATTTAAGGAACCGCTGCTTCTTTGTTATTTATAGTTCTTTTTGGACGGTGACCAAACAAGCAAAGTAATGAAGTTCTTGGCTAGGCTCAGGCTCGAAGAATTGTGAATGACATTTGTTTGCTGTTATTAACATTTTACGCATTAAATGTCAAAAATAATTGCCTAATTTATTCAAATAAAACTATCATTAGCTGTGGCACTTCTTTAACAATTTTCAATTTCAAACATTTTTAAAGCAACCATATGGTTTACTGCCTGATTAATTAAAGAGAATTAGTCATTAAACCCAGCACGAAACTACCACCATTGTCTCACATCTTCGGCATTACCCGAGCTAACAGTTAAAGAGAATATGAGGAGAATTAAATCAATACAATATTAGCAAGACGAGTCAGCAGATGGTGCAGCAGTGCAACAGAAATCTGTCTTCATGCCAACGCAGTCAATCTAACTGCCTGCCTAATTTAGATTTAATTTAAAAGAGAGGATGATGGCCACAGAAACTAGACACTGACTCAGACAGAACCACACCCAGAAACAGTGGCAGTAAAACACCAAACAAAGGTGTAGCACAACAGCCTTCACTCTTCACTCGTAATCTATTTATACTGTTTACTTTTAGTGGCAATCAACCAGTAGATTATATTGATTCAGAGTGAACCATCGTTTTTAGGGTTGGGCAGTTTGGCCTAAACCATGCCATCAAAATTCCCCGCACAGCACATCAAGTCCACTGGACCCCTTTGCTTTAGGGTTCAGGTTTTTCTTTAGTTTATTACCTCTCTGTATTCAAAAGCTGTATAAAAGACATGCAAGCTTTAGTGACCCCCAGTGGCAGCAAGCTGTAATAGGGGAAGAATCTGACAGTCGAGAAGGTCTGAACAAATAGGAAGCTTCCTCTGTCTATCTTTAACAAAGTTTAAGTTATCACTGATCCCCAAATGTTACATTTCTTTTTAATATTTACTCCAAGGAGTAGTTTGTTTAAAGGGCAACGTACTGCACTGTAATGTAGTGTCTGTTTGTTTGTATTTAAAATATTGTAGATATGAAGCAGATGTTTGATGATATTTAAAAGGTCATATACAACACAAAATGATACAAATATTTTTATGCATGAAATGTAAAATTTTTGCTCATTTTTAATCAGGGAGTGTCCTGAAAATACTGCATCACTGTCACAACTGTAAAAACTAAAACCCCAAAGATGTAATGGTCCAGGTCGAAATAAAACACTTAAAAGAACCCAAACTGATCTTGCAGTGTTTTTACTTTATGAAAAACCTGCAATGTCTGAGTAAATCTTAATCTTATTTTAAAAATATTTACCTTTTTTGTTCTTCACTCAATTTGAGTTCAATCTGCGTGTTCAGTTCTCTTCAAATTTGATCAAACCACGCACTTCAATAAAAGCCCAGACACTGTGACCATATGTTACTCCTGGGGTAAATGGACGGCTGCCATTTAGCGAAATGCTTTATAGTGTGGCAAAGTGTTCATTTTGGTGTCTGAACTTCAGTCAAGATATTTCTGGCTGCAATGACTGTTGCTATATACCTTTTTCCAAACTGATTTAATAACCACCAGAGACCATGTAAATAACTGCAAGGCAAATTTCAAACGATTTGGTTTAGTGTGAAACATTCACACGGCTGTAACTCTGGCACTGAAGATGCTCTATTTGTCTGCCAATTTGAGAAAGATCTGATTCTTTGGCAGACAGATGATTATCACATATGGGCAGAGCTGCAAGTGTGACTTCACACCAAGAATGAGTGGGGTTCAAACAGTAAGGGTGCCACACTGATGTTTGACTCTTATTTTACACACGCATTCAGATGATGAGTTCAGAACAACACATTCTTGACATTGGAAAGTCTGAGGGAAATAAGCCTTTGTCCTCTGTAAAAATATGCAGCTTGGCTTTGACTACATGAACTGGAATAGCAGCAGGCATTTATCTACTGCCCGAATAAAGAAGGCTTTGTTAATGTCCTCAGAGAGGGTTTTCGAGCCAATTTCTCCTATTTATATCATATTACCAAAAAGAGCTGGTTAATATGAAGGTATACTGTGTGTATGCATATTAGTGTGAAAGGAGAGAGACTCTTACAGCTTTAATTTGTTAAAGCTTGTGTGAAAACTTGTGGCTTTCAAGTATGTTCCCCTCACCTGATTTGTGGGGGAATGTTGTTATAATTAATAAAATTAGCAGCTAAGCCAACAGGTAAAACATATACAATTCCATTGGATTTCTTTAAAAAAGAAAAAGAAAAAAAATACCCCTGTATTGGTGTTGTTCTTACATCATCTCACCAGCCAGAATCCACCAGAAGGGTGTAGAAGTCACACATGCTTAAGAGGCAGTACCAGCAGTGGGAGATAATATATTTAAAGCAAAGAAGATGGTCGTGACCAACGATGGTATAAAGTACATTCTAGGCCCCTTGTATGCCAGAAATGATTAAGCTAGGTGCCTGATATCTATTTACACGCAAATGTGTTAGTAATGTCTCTTTAAATGGTTCCCTGTGACTGTATTTGTGGTTGCTTAAAACAAAATATCGCCCTCTGCTGGTACTGCAGCTTACTGCAACTTGAACATCCTGTCCATTTCACGCTTACGAGAGGCAAAGCGTGACATCCACACAGTGGACCAGCATCTATTACACGCTTTGCTGTGACATTGTGTTGCATCTTAATGATGTCAGCACTGCAACTGACCAATGACAGTGCCTGAGCATTCAGTTAGCATTAGCAAGAAGTTAGCTAATGCTATTAACGAACTATCACTAGCAAACTAACATTAATAACCTAAATTTGGCTAACAGCAAAACTGACTTGATAATATATTTTTATATTGCATAAATTAATAAAGAAAACACTTGAAATACTTACCAAAAGAGGTAAGTATTTCACGATAACGTGACTGGTCAGTTGCAATATTGATCCTGGACCAACATTATTATGATGATGCAGGAACAACACCACCACAGTGATATCAGATATAACAAAAAAAATCTGTCCAAAGCATTTGTGCATCTGTGCTCAATGCAAACATTTCAACAGTTAATTCCTCGGCACAGGCTCGAGGTCGCTTAAATGAAAACTTACCCAAAAGAGAAAGTTGAAAGCAAACAGCAGGTATTTCAGGCAGATGGTCCCACATGTTTCCTTTTTCTCCTCTAAGACCCCCATGCTACAACAGACAGCAGATTTTCAGTCAGTTATAATGGTTTCATAACGGAACAGCATTTTCAGTTCTGTTTATACAGTCAGTACACAAGCACTCACTACAATCTCCAGCTTTCACACATACAACTAATAACTATAAATGTGATTATAGTACAAATAAAAACGTATTTTACTACCATTAAACAAAGCCGTTATCTTACACCTTTAAAAAAACAGAGCAAATTTATTTTCTAAGCCACCGGTTGGTAACCTTTACAATCAAAAGACATTTTTGTGTAATTTTTAACCAAAAGAAATCAATGTGGAGTCACAAAACATATTTGAGCCTAACAATAAATCTTTTAACATGTGACTACTCTGCAGTCACTGCCCAAAAAAAGGGAAGAACAATGAAAAGAAAAAAAAGTTAAAGACCAACGAGAGATGAAGCATACCAGTAAGCTAACAGCACGGGTGGTGAACAAATAAATGTGCTTACTGTTGTTTTCCATGGCAACCTTTCATTTTTTTGTTTTTGGAATTGACAAGTAAGCAGATAAAGTGCCAGGTGATAGACTATAGCTATGACAAACATTTATAGTTAACAAAATATTAAAACGTCTTTTTAATTTGATTATAGCGCACACATTTTTACAACTGCAGAATGTAAAGAATTGCTAAAGAAAGTATAGAGACATAAAAATGTTAACATTCATGTTCATTTCTAAAGTTATATTAATGTAGTTTTTACCAGAACCACAGGAAGCCACTGAAAATGGGCAAAAGGGTCACAGGTTTGAGACATTATGTGAACCCTTCACACACTGAAAACACAAAGTTACTACTTTGATTAAAGTCAGAATATCAATTTAAACTCTGGCTGCCATATAAATTGATATTCTGACTCACTGTGTCGTCATGTATGACAATCAAAATCTAAGAAGCTAAGACCAGAGGAACTTCCCATCACTGATTACATTTTAAACTGTGCTGGGACTGGAACACACTCTTTGGCTTGATGGTTAGACACTTTACCAGATTTCTTCTGTTAAAGTAACAAAACACAAACATACCAAAGTTAATCATATGGTTTCACAGGGTTTTGTGCTAGGGCTGATATATTTCAGATTCTCAAGGTTGCCTTCCAGCACTCTGAAATACCTCCAGTGTAACCAAAATGCTGCTGTACTGATGGGAAGTAGCCAGTGAGATCAGATTTCTCCAAATTTTATTTTCTCTTTCTTAATGATCAAGTTTCGTCATGTCTTAAAGACCTCGTATCCCAACAGAGCACTTTGCTCTCTGAGTGCAGGCTTACTTTTGGGACTTAGACATTTCAAAAGTAGAATGAGAGGAAATCTCCTGATAGCCAAAAGTGTTGATTGCTTAAAAAGTGAAGCAGGGTCTTGACCTTACTATCTTAAGTGCCCTGAGATGACTTATGTTGTCATTTGGTGCAATATAAATAAAACAGAAAAGGAGTGAAATATTTTAAAAGGCTTTTAACAAATGAGTTGTTACAAAGCTAATGTAGTATGTGGGGGAGTGAGCACCAGATCAGCAGTGTAGGCAGAATCAGCAAGCTGAGTTATTACATGTATATGCAGAGAGATCCATGACTAAGCAGTGAGTAGGAGCTGAGCAGTAGCCAACGGCTGCAAATTATAACCACCCGCTTCTTAGTTCTTTAGTGCCTGATACCAGAATCCAACACTTGTTTAATATTATATGAATGTTTTAAACAGAGTGGATTTCATAAATCTTATTACTAATACTACAAATGAAAATCAACCTGCATTAGTGCTTAATGGCTACATTTTTTCTTTATATTTGATCCCATCTATATTTAAACACAGGCACTGTATTAAAATCTGAGAGCAGTCTCATTACAACTCAACTTCATAAAGTTTGAAGTTTTATAGATCCCATTGTCTAAAACAACATACTGCTTCCCTGTAAATCTTTGTTTCCCACATCTCCCATCCACTTTTTTTTCACGCTACAAACTTGCAAGTCAGGCCCAGGCTTGCACTCCTCTTCTTTCCCTCCCGACTCTCCCATCTGCTTTCCCACCCCCACATACTGCAGACTACCGTCAATTTAGACATGGGCTGTGCATGAATGAGTGAGTATGTCTGGTCTCCGTTGGTTGGCCATCTGTTATGGTGGTCTCTCTCTTGGTGTGCTCCTGTTAATTAAATTTAAACAAGACATAACTGACAACTCCTCCTTTTACTTTTCAGGGTTGGATATTAGTCTGCTGAGCCAAGAGGAGCAGTCATCTGTTTAAGTGTCTCAAAGCTTTCTTTTTAAAATGGAAAAAAGCACTACAGGAGAAACAGCACTTCTGTGAAGTGGGTTTACTTTCAAAGGGCACAATTCCACAGCTATGTGTCATGCCATCTTTGGTTTGTTTCAGGATGAGGTGTCTTTACTCATCAGGAAATTAAACAAGACTACCTCTTGGTAAATAAAGCCAACATGCACCACCTGTCTGACACACTCATGTCCATGAGCTAACAGCAGTCTTGTCTGCTGTGTGAGATTACAGTGGTGAATCACTTGGAACGGGTGCAGAAAGGATTTTTTATAATCCACATAAGTGTACAGATTTTTTAAAGTGCTACATATGTTGCAGGTTAGTGAAGGTTGATCAAGCATTTTGTTTTGTACTTGATATAAAGCACCAACCACCAGTTTTAAACATACATTTGATCACTGTATTTGACAGCTTTACATATGATGAGAAATGTTCTGAGAAAGGAAACTGTAAGATTTGTGAGGCCTGTCCTTCTAAGATCTCCCATATGTAACCTTCATTTGTTTTTGTTGCTGTAAACCACTCTAGTGTCACTTTCTAGTGTCATACCTATAAAATGTTGCTACTTCTAATTTATCTTTACATGCAAAAACTACATTTTAGAAATTTCCATCCAAAATGCTACAGCCTCGTCCAGCATTTCCATAAAAGCATATAATGTACACAGCAACCTGTTTGTGGACATTTTAAGACCTACGTGCAACCTACTTGTGACTGATGAAAACAGAGGCCCACTGTTTTTGGGAAGCTAAACATGTTTCAAAATTTACTTTTTACTCTTTTTAAGGGGAACCCTGCTCCATTTTGGATGACATTCACATACACAGCACTGTACGTTCGGCTTACCACAGTAGTTTAACAATACATGTGTGCAAACTGGGATCGATAAGCATAAATACTTCATTAATGAGCTGTTATAGCTGTGCGATAGTGTCATGTTGCGTTGGGATCGGCGCGGCTTCAAACAGAAAACCTAAAGCTTCGCGATAATACCAAGATTAGCCCATTAAAGCATATTAGCCACGTTAGGTAGCATTGGCCACAAGGAAAAGTCCCCCTAGCTAACCATATCTATTAAATAAAACAAATGAAATAAAAGCAATATTGTATGTTTTTTTCTGTGGTTTTTAACTTACGTTACACAACTCTTTTGCTGCTGTAGTGTAAGCTAACGCTACACTTATAAAACTGTCCTTTGCGGCTGTAAATGTTAAAACAGCCATTCTCCCACTACGTCCAGATGAACAGAATCAACTTTAGGGTTTTACACAGCCATGTTTTCCCCTCAAAACGACCTACTTTTTTACGCTATATCATCTTAATAAAAGAGTGCATGTAAGCCAAGCTTCCATCAGAAGCAATTAAACCTTTCGCTTAGTTCACAAAATATTCCAATACCACCTCAACGGGCCACTGCGGCACCGCAGCATACGCTAACCTTTGTACGCAGACTACTTCCTGTTTCTACTTACCTGCCGTTCTTCTAGCTGCTATCGACGAAAGAAATGTGTGGGTATTCCTAAAGGACGCCTTTTCCAAGGATAAAGACGTTTTTCAGATGGAAGTGAAGCTAGAGGGCAGGGAATCAAAACGCTGAGCTCACGCAGTCAGTAAGGCTGAAGCTGCTGGGTGCTGACTCCACCCCGGGCCACCTTGCACGTTTACTGAGTTTTTCACGTCCCGGGGCGATGCTTTGTGTAGTAAGAGCAGACAGTCACAGGGAGGAAAGAGGGAAGCCGAGAAAGACAGGATCTAGGATCTAAGTGCATTTGTAAGGCTTGTTAAAAATGCGGGACTAAACATTTGAGTCGCAGAAATATACTCTTGTATAAAGAGTATAAAGAAAGTTGAAGAATAATTACATAAGACTTATTTTTCAAATATAATGATAAAACTTGAAACAAATGTAAAATTAAACACAGCAATCTGGGCTTATATCTTGCCCTATGAAGAAGTCACCCGTTGTCTCATTTCTAAAAAAAAAAATAAAAAAAAAATAAATTATATTTTACTAGTTGAGATTAGTATTTAGTAATTATGATTGATTCGATGCAATCTACCCTTAAAAATTTAAGTTAAATTTTATTTGATCACAAATCACAACAACAGTCAATTCAGTGTGCTTTATATTGTAAAGACCCTACAATAACAGAGAGAAAACCCCAACAACCCTTTGAGCAAGCACTCTGCTACATCGGGAAAGAAAAACTCCCTTTTAACAGGAAGAAACCTCCAGCAGAAACAGGCTCATGGTGGAACAGCAATCTGCCACAACCAGTTGGGATGAGGGAAGGAAGACAGAGCAAAAGGCACGCTGTGGAAGCAATGATTACCAGAGATTACTAAAATCAGGGTTAATGGAATTGAAATTGAAAGAGTGTACAAAAATACATTTCTTGGATTGATAATTGATGATAAGCTGAGTTGGAAGTCTCATATAAACCATGTGAAAACAAAAATGTCAAAAACCATTGCTATTCTCTATAAAACAAAGCATGTCCTGAACAAAAAAAAAAAAAAAAAAAAAACCATTATACACTTTATTGTACTCTGTTGCTTCCACATATGACTTACTGTCTGGAGATATGGGGTAATGCATATAAAACGAACACTCTTCCTATTTTCAAGTTACAAAAAAAAAAAAAAAAAAAAAAAAAGAGCTATAAGAATTATAAACCAATCAAACTATATAGAACAAACTAACATTTTGTTTATTAATCCGAATACCCTGAAATTTTATGATTTAGTTGAATATGAAATGGCACAGATAATGTATAAAGCACAAAATAACTTGCTTTGCCCCAGTACTCAGAAGCTGTTCAAAGTCAGAGAGAGTCAATATGACTTAAGGGGAACAGGAAAAAAAAAAAAAAAAACAAGATAAGGACAAATATAAAGCAGAGATGTGTTTCTGTTAGAGGAAAACGCATCTTATCTAAGGTGGAAAGTTTTTTTTCTTGTTTGTTTGTTTGTTTTTGCTTTGTTGTATTATTTGCTTCGAGCCCTGTGTACAGGAGCTGCATGCAAAAAGATCTTTTGTTAAAAGGGTTGGCATAATAAGAAAATGCTTCAGCCAATACCTTTTGATTAGCCTTGTCTCATGCTTTCTTGCTTTGTGGTAGATCTTTGTTCTGTCTTCACTGAGATATTTGAATGCTAATCAATAAAATCAAATAAAAAAAAAAAAATCAATTAAATGTAGAGTGGTGTATAAACACACAGTTAATGGAAAAAGGTGAGTGAAGAAGAAACACAAGCTGATGGGAAGCCTTCAGTAGCCTGGGCCTGTTACGCTCCCCTGAGGGGTCTAGGCAGTGAGGGGGAAGTAACAAAAAGTGTCCAGGTCAGAAAAAGGAGTCAAGGAGGCAAAAGGGCTAAATTAAAGAGTTTTATTAAAGTTTCTCAACTAAAAGAGACAGACAAGCTGTTATCACCATTTAAGAAAAACAAAACTCAGGCGTTGGTCAATAAAGTAAAACGTAAGTCAAAAAGAGAGCGGCTCACTAGCTGCAAACACCACAAACACACACAGCTCACTAGCTGCAAACACCACAAACACACACAGCTCACTAGCTGCAAACACCACAAACACACACAGCTCACTAGCTGCAAACACCACAAAAACACAACACAGCTCACTAGCTGCAAACACCACAAAACACACACAGCTCACTAGCTGAAACCACTCACATGGCACTCTAGGCAGAGCTCCCCTTTCCCTGGGCTTAAATCTCTTTAATTACTGACAAGAGTCAGCTGCACAAAAGGGAAAAGGTGGCACCTCAGGCAGAAGAGGTAGTGGGACACGCCCACACAGGCACCTTCAGGAGGAGGCCCTGCTAGGGCCGTAATACCCCCTCCCATAAAGACAAACCCGTGGTTTGTCACATGATTATGATAACCAAAACAACTAATCAAGTCCGTAACCGTCGCATCAACAAATTGCAGGCTTTCCACCTACCAAACCCCATAGCAACGGTTAGGCATTGCCTGCGGAAGCTCCCAACCCCATCTCAATGGGTTCAAAATACTTACTGAGGGTTGCCGCAGACCCTCAAAACAATGTCTCATGTGATAGCCAGGGCTTTTTTTGAGCCATCACATGTGGAGAACACAGCAGGCAGTCAGAAGACCTTACTGCAACAGTTTTCAGACGATTGCTCAGGTCACGGGTACAAGCATGTTTGTTAGTCAGGGGTGCAGGTCTGAGTGGTGGTGTTTTACATGATCTGTCCACCTGCAAGTCATTTTGAGGAACTGGGACATTGTCAACCAGCAGCAGCTCAGGGCTAGTTGACCTCTTACACTGACTACAGGGTGCTACTGAGCAATTGTGCTCCAAGTTTAGCCTTTTAGTAGGCCTGGCAACCTTGTCGGTTTGAGAGCCACGACTGACTTTTCTCAAGGCAGGCCCTTTTTGCTTTGAGTGGGCTTTCTGTTTGCGTTTCAACTTCAAACAGTAAGCAACAAGGTGTCCAGGTTTGTGGCAGAAGAAACAAAGCTTTGTTTTGGGTCTCGAAACAACAACTTTTTCAGCCTGGTTAGCTGGCCCACTCTTACCTCTCCAAGATGTACTATGGCACAGAGGGGTATCACATTCTACAGCATTTATTTTATGACTTAGGGTGAATTCATCTGCCAGTGTGGCAGCCTGCTATAATGTGGAAACCCTCTGTTCACTTAAATAACAAGCAACACAGTCAGGCACTGTCTTCTTAAAGTCCACTACCAGCACAAGCTCACGTAATGACCCCAAGTCGTTAACCTGGCTTGCAGAACACCACCTATCAAAAAGCTTCGCCTTGTCCCTAGCGAAGTCAAGATAGGACTGACCCTGTGCCAACTCCAAACCTCGAAAATGCTGCCTATAGGCCTCAGGTACAAGTTCATAGGCTTGGAGGACAGCACTTTTGATCTTTTCATAAAGTGGGCCGTCCTGCCCAGACAGACCAGAACAAGCTTCCTGAGCCTTACCCATGAATTTACACAGCAACATCACCCCCCACACATCTTCAGGCCACTGTAATGCAGTTGCTATGCTTTCAAACACACTGAAGAAGCTCTCAACACTGGATTCACAGAAAACGGGAAACAGGTGGATGTTATTGCCCACAAACGAGCTTCTAGACACCTGTGCACTGATAGCTGCATCATCCATTTTGGGGGCCAGAGAAGGGTTAGAAAACACACCCTAATTAAGACACAACCACACCTCTCTGCCAACTCACTCAGAGACTACCCAATAATTAACCCATTAATGGAAAACTACACAACTTAGTTTAACTGACCAACTTACCTCTTGCAGTATACACATTAAACAAACACAACTTACCCAGGTCCTAAGCATAACAAACTTTACCTACTTATCTTCTG
The DNA here is from genome assembly GCF_900408965.1 of Simochromis diagramma. Taxonomy (NCBI): domain Eukaryota; kingdom Metazoa; phylum Chordata; class Actinopteri; order Cichliformes; family Cichlidae; genus Simochromis; species Simochromis diagramma. The sequence continues at coordinate 3,217,183 of NW_024387075.1, forward strand.
GAGTGTGCCGGGCTCGAGGCAACTTGAAAGGCGAAACTTCAGCGACTGGAGCCCTGAATTGCCTACCCCCAACAGGGAACTAATTCCCACCCAGAATTACTCCAAAAATAATAAAGGCAAAACAACAAAAGAGTGCCCGAAGGAAGAACTTAAAACGAAGCTCAGCTGGACACTCACCTAACTTAACTGGGAAGTTGTAGTTCTCAAAAAGGTGATAGAGCAAGATAATCAAATCCAACTTGAAGCTCCCTTTTCAAATATCCCGGACGAGCCCCCACTTGTTACGTTCCCCTGAGGGGTCTAGGCAGTGAGGGGGAAGTAACAAAAAGTGTCCAGGTCAGAAAAAGGAGTCAAGGAGGCAAAAGGGCTAAATTAAAGAGTTTTATTAAAGTTTCTCAACTAAAAGAGACGGAAAAGCTGTTATCACCATTTAAGAAAACAAACAAAACTCAGGCGTTGGTCAATAAAGTAAAACGTAAGTCAAAAAGAGAGAGCAGCTCACTAGACACAAACCCAGACACACAGCTCACTAGACACAAACCCAGACACACAGCTCACTAGACACAAACCCAGACACACAGCTCACTAGACACAAACCCAGACACACAGCTCACTAGACACAAACCCAGACACACAGCTCACTAGACACAAACCCAGACACACAGCTCACTAGACACAAACCCAGACACACAGCTCACTAGACACAAACCCAGACACACAGCTCACTAGACACAAACCCAGACACACAGCTCACTAGACACAAACCCAGACACACAGCTCACTAGACACAAACCCAGACACACAGCTCACTAGCTGTAACCACTCACATGGCACTCTGGCCAGAGCTCACCTTTCCCTGGGCTTAAATCTCTCTAATTACTGATGAGAGTCAGCTGCACAAAAGGGAAAAGGTGGCACCTCAGGCAGAAGAGGTAGTAGGACACGCCCACACAGGCACCTTCAGGAGGAGGCCCTGCTAGGGCCATAACAGGGCCAAAGGGAGGAGTCAGGGCCACCGGATGCAGGCCTAGCTATATGCTTCATCAAAAAGAAAAGTTTTAAGTCCAATCTTAAAAGTAGAGAGGGTGTCTGTCTCCCAAATCCAAAGTGGGATCTGAAGAAAGCCTGGTCTGAATCATCTTTTTTTTTTCCAAACAATCAACAAATATGTTACAATTAAGTACATTAATTTATTATTTCATTATCAAATTGATATTGACTTCAATCTAGCTTGTTCTGCTGATTCTCTGTGGTCTGCCACTGTGTATGCAATAATACATACTTACCACTAGATGACAACAGTTTCCTAGTTGCTTGACTTTAATTATCTTTCCCAGAAGCATTACAGTAATCTTGAATGGAAATGTGATTGAAAGAGCTAGGGGAAAAAAGCTCCCACAGCATCCATTTGTAACCCGTCAACATTCACTTGCATGTGGTTGAAGAACCTGCAATCAAATTAAAAGGAAATGTGGCACAGTCACTGGGAACATTTTTCACTCTATTAATCATAGACTCATCACAGGTAATCACTAACATTGCATCCAACTGTGCTTGCACAGCTTTATTCATCATTACAATCTCAACAAGCTGTGTGTAAACAAACTCAACATGATTGGTGGCACATGACTAAACCTTTGCGCCTGTCTTTTAGAGAGCTGGAGGGATCAGACCTGTTACCAGGACAGACAAAAGCTGCCAATCTGCTGCACGCTGTGTTGATGGTGGCCACATGCGTCGTTTGGAGAGTTGCATGCTTCTTCAGCCCCTGAAACCCACCTTCGTTTGCAGGTTTGTGCTGGTTTGTGATCCCGTTTCAGTAGCTTATGTTGTGAAACTTGAAGAATGTCATTGTTTCTGTTGTTTCTGTCTAAAGCAACAAGCTGTTGATGTTTCTAAGAAGATTAAGTGTTGCAGTACTAAGAACTACAAGCTGGTAGAACACCAACAACAACAAAGACTTTTTTTTTTTAACTTACAGCACGTTTCTTTACACAGGGAAAACATTATGTCTTAGACTTATATACTTTTTTGATCATTTTGATCAATTAACAAAATAGCAGAAGTTGCTCACAGTCCATATATATTGTTGTCCACTGCACTTAAATTTTTTTGCATTTAATACATGTTGTTATTTTCTAGTTCATACTGCTAAAGCAGTTTTTGCCAAGGGGTAGGTAGGGCTGCTAACCTAGAAACTTAGTGGGACAGCTTTCAAGAAGAAGTAGCCTCGTAGTTGATGGTTCAGGGTTTAGAAATAGTCCTAATCTTCCTCACACCTGCCAGGGCCGTGCCAAGCCATAAATACGGGGATCATAAGAGGATCAACCTGGTGTCGGTGTGAAGGATCCTGCTGGATAGTGATCCTGGCACAGGCAAAGATTTTAAAGTACCTACTTAAGAAATACACAGAGGGGTGACAACAGTAGTGAAAGGACCTGTTTCTCTATAAAAATCGAGTAAAGATGTTTTGTTTTTGTTTTCTTTTTTTCCTAATGTGATGGATAAAATGTGCCGGGAAGGAATAAATCAGAATCTGTTTTTCTGTCATCAGAAAATGGGGCTCTTTTGAGAGAGAAGCTGCTTAAAGACAAACAATTAGTCAGTTAGTTCTGATCTGTTTTTTGTTTTGTTTTTTCTCATGCTTTGATTAGCGCTTTGGACACTGTCCACTCAATAAAAACTAATGACAACAAGCAGGTGGCAGAAGTCTAAACTGCATTTCAAATTTAGCTAGAAACCACTAGAAATGTAACACATTTCCCATTTATGTGAATTGACTTAGCAGTTATTCTATATTTTCCTGGCATCAGAAGTCTGGGACTGCCTTAGAGCAGTGTGGGTTCCCAATAAAACTGTCACTTCTGAACAAGGTATCCCTCCCTTCAGGGTATAAAAGTGTAACTTACCTGGGGCAGGAGATGTTTTGTAATACGAAGCAGCTGAATGAGTGTAAGGCAGTTAAATGGCAATTTGCACAATGTTTGGGTGCTTTTCTATAAAATGAGACTGGCCTTTTTTTGTGTGCGTGTACCCTGAAGCGTTGTCACAGAATACTAATCTGTCTCCTTCCACAGGATCTCTGCTGCATTCACTGCAGTGCTGATGTCTCATCGGTTTTGATATGGAGGCCCAACAGAGTCGTTGCTGTTTCAGCCACAGCAAATACGGTACCGTGCTACCACACCTGCTGGTGTTGGAGCTATAAAAATCAGCACTTCTGACATGTCGACTTCCTGGCAGCTCACCCCTAAAATGGACTCCGTTCCCTCTTTTGAAAGGACATACATTTTTACCCAGTGAACAGGACTGCTTTGAACAACATATGCTTCATTTGGCATCAGTCATGTTTTAATTACATTTGGGGAATCGAGAGTGGAGACATTTGAATGCCTTACTGAGACCCCAAAACTGTAACAAAAAAAAAGAACTCGATTGATGTTTGTGTGTGTGTGTGTGAGGGTGCAGCGCAGCCTTGGATCCGCAGTGGAACCACAGTCCGCCCGGGCGCCCAGCCTTCGGGCCGGAGACGCTCCATACCAGCAACTACTCTCTGGTGTTACTGATCCAGCTCAGCCTGCTCTCCTTTGACCTGTTTGTCAACTCCTTCAGTGAGCTGCTGAGGACTGAGCCAGCTGTGCAGCTGGTACTTTTCATGTACGTCAAACTTTTTCACTGTTTCAGCCTAACGCAGCCTCTAGCTCAAGGGGGGGAAATAATTCTCAATTTATCCGCACTGAATCTTTTGAAATGTTGAAGTAAAATGTATTTTAGACAAGACAATAATCCTGCCGACAAGCTCTTCCTGTTTTCATCATTGTTTTTTCTGCTGCTTATACTGTTTCCTTTTCTTCAACAGAATCCAGGACATTGCCATCCTGTTTAACCTGATCATCATTCTGTTGATGCTGTTCAACACCTATGTGTTCCAGGTTGGACTGGTTGCCATATTGCTGGAGCGGTTTAGAACCATGCTAATTCTATCTGCTCTTTACTTGACCTTCAGCATCATTCTCCATTCTTGGCTTATGGTACGTCGTTAAAAACAAAGGCTATGCCACTTTTTTGGGGAGATACTGTACAACAAGCTTACAGACATTTCAAATGCTTTCATTTTGATTTTAATAACTGCCAAGAGAAAAACATCATAAGAAAGAAAAAAAGAGAAGATAAAACTTGGTTAAAATGTGTCATTATATGAGACTGAGAAAATAACATTTGCATTTCTCATCGTTCTGTTTGTAATTGTTAAATTATCTATAATGCACAAAGTCTTTACATCTCTGAATTTATCACAAAGTGGCCTTTTTGTCATCCTTCTATTCCTTTCAGAATCTGCGCTGGTTAAATACAAACAGATTTATTTGGACCGACGGTCTTCAGGTGCTTTTTGTGTTCCAAAGAGCTGGTAAGATAACAAGTTCATGCAACAAATGTACCTCTTTTCATTTAGAATGTTTTTATGTAAACACTGAAGAGTATACAGTACAAAAGGTTAGGATTTTTCCACTCTATAATCTGATTATACATATTAACTTGTAAAATAAATGTTTACATTTTGACTGAATAATTAAATTTAGATTTTGCAAATGAGACAGGATAAAATACATGGAGACAATACAAGCAGGTGAAGCAGTCCAAAACAGCAGTACAGATTTAAGCTAAAAACAACAACAACAACCCATTAATGCCCTAGTAAACTGTATGATCATTTCACCCACCTTTTTATTTTTCCTTTACCTGTCGCCTGTTGTTACTGGTTACTCTTCCAGGCAGTGACATCACATTTCATCACCATGTGGGTGCCACTTTTATACATGTATAAGCTCATAAGTGGATAAAAGCTTGCATCGTCTAGCTGGCATTACTCTCTGTAGGTGATCTGCGTATGAGAAGAGTCATGTGCTATTTGTTGTCTTTGCTTTGTCTGCCACTTAAGACCTGTCCAGACAGCTACTCAGTGTGTAAGCACTGCCATTACCTCACTCAGTTTTAAACACTGGTGGGAATTTTCAAGTTTTCTCCCTGTTTATTTTGCAATCACATAAATCTCTTGAATAACCTTGATCACTGTGCAAACTCATTACAAAAGAGTCACTGATATGAAAATCTACATTCACATCAGTCATGTTTCTAATTTACAGACATTTGTAAATTAAATATCCGTATATTTTAAAGCCTCCTAACATAATTTCCTGTTTGCAGCTTCTGTGCTGTACTACTACTTCTACAAGAGGACCTCAGAGTATCTGGGTGACCCTCGCCTCTATGAGGATTCGCCGTGGCTGAGAGATATGTTTTCACGGGTCAGACAATGATCTCTCTGCAATAGATCACACCAACACTCAGATGCCTAGTTTAAAAACGGCATTAAAAGAATATCAAAATACAGTATGTTACAAAGAAAACCCATGCAAAACAAAGAACTGGTCACTGTAATCCATTTGGTTTTAAAGGAAATGTATTCAGGGCCCATTCTAACACATCCTTCGTGAACTATTTGACAAGCTCAAAAGAATATTTCACAACATTTCCTTTCAACGCAGAGAGGATTGTGCCAAAATGTAGAAAGGTGTCTTAGAACAAAAACACCACAAAGTGTCATGAGGGCTTGTTTTCCTGCATAAATGATAACAAAAGAATGACATCAAATGTGAAATAGTAAATGTTTTATATCCTGCTGGTACCAGTCACCATATAGCCTCCTTTCTTTTCTTTGTTTTTGTATTTAAACAAAAAAAAAACACTATATTGCAATTGTTTTATATAGATTTGAGATGATGGTGTTGCTTTAACTGTGTTTGTTATGTTGATATTGATCAGAGCTTAACTTTTATGGCTCAACCGGTTACTTATCCTCACTGTCTGTGAAATCTAAGTCATCATGTACATCTGAACTCTCTGTATTTAATTTTCATACACTACACATCCTGAAAACCCAATAAAATGTTGTTTCAAATACTGGTCATTGAGATATAATGTGTACATACTTGGACATATGATTTATTCTTTTGCTTCAGTGCTTCTTTCAAAGCATGACTCCAGATGATGGAAGCGAAGCTGATTCTTCAACTTTTCAAACTCTTTGTGGAGTGACTCCATCTGTAGGTTGAACTGTGGATACCGAGAAAACAGAAAATGTTTTTTTTTTTTTTAAAGAAACCAGCATCTTAATGTAAAATTCACCTTGGATAAGAGGATGCAATATTTAGTAAAACTGATTCACTGTGACAAAATAAAGGATTACAGGGCTCTAATGTAATTTATGAGAAAATCAAGGACAGCAGGAAATCTATATCCTTAGTAATCAAATGCTACAGAGAACTCACAGAGAAGCTGTTTTTGTTGTTTTATATTCAGTATTAATGTTGCATGTCTACTTTTTCTTTTAAAAAAATCACTACTTAATATAGAATTTAAAACATGGATAATTAATAGTAAATCACTAACCGCCCCACTGATATGTTAAATTACAGTGACTGAAAAAAACAACAACCAAACTCACCCGTATTGCATATTTATAAAACTTCTCTGCTTCCTCCTTTTTGCCAGACTGAAAACAAAAGGTTCATCAGTGTTAATTGAGTTGCAGACCATGTGTTTAGTTATGTAAGTAAGTAAAGTTTGTTTGTATACTCCTTTTCAAGACAAGTGCTTTACACAAATATTAAAAATACAGTCAAACGAACACACCTGAATCAAGAAAAACAACACAAAACAAAAATTTTTACCAAATTGCTGGTCTGAATAGATGCATTTAGGCATTTTTTTTAAAGGATGCCACAGAGTCATTGGTGTGCAGCAAAAGCGATAAGCTGTTCCACAGTTTTGGCACTAAAGTCTGGAAAGCAAAATCCTTCTTAGTTTTCATACGGGCATGTGGAATCACAAGGAGACCTTTATCTGCAGACAAGATTGAAAAGATTGATGATATAACTAGGGGCCTCATCTTGTAAGGTCACAGAAGTAAGAATCAAGATTTTGAACTATCTAACAATGAGTGAACTTATGAGTTTGAGTTAAAAGTGTTGAAGCAGCATTATGGACAGATTGGAAGCAATTAATAGATGCTTTAAACGGACACAAAAACAAAGCATTGCAATAGTCTAGGCAGGTGGAGATAAAGGCATCAACGTGCATCTTCAGTCGTGGGCAGCTACCAATCCAGCACCCGGGAAGCAGTGTGGAGAGACAGTACCTTGCCCAAGGTACCTCAGGGTAGCCATTCGGTGGATTTGAACCCCTGACCGCCTCCAATCATGGGGCGAACACTCTACCTACTGAGCTATCGCTGCCCCATAACAAGGGACTTAAACCAGATCCTTGCAGAATGCCACATGGAAATGCAGCCGTTTCAAACCCAAAATTTCCCAATGAGGACAAAAGTGTTCTATAAGCAAGAAATGAAGTGACCCACTCTAAGAAAGAGCCAGAGATCCCTACCATGTAGTTTATCTGTTGGACTAAGATTTGATGGAGATTTGACATTTCAAAGGCTGAGATAAGGTCAGGCAAACCAAGGGCTGGCTGAGCAATCACCCTTATCCGCAGCCATCCAAAGATCGAAACTTTAAGGAGAGCTGTGGAGTGCAACTTCCTAAAACCAAACTGAACGTTATCAAGAATATTGTGCTTCTCCAACACCTTCCTGTCCCAACAACCTTTTATTTTTATTTTTGTAATACTTTAGCAATTTAGGAAGTTTTGAAACAGGTCTATAGCTGGTGTTTAGTGTAAGGTCCAGATTTAGCTTTTTCAAACCTGGTTGGATAACCACCTGTTTAAAGAACTCTAGGACACAGCCTGACCACAGAGGGCCAAATGGAGTCAAAAACTTAAGACATTGGCTGAGCTTGCTGAGGGTTTAATTTGGAGTAGTGTTTGACATACATAAGCCAAAGAAAGTGGGTGAAAAGATTCTACAATTTTGGGATGTGTGAGAGTTTATGATCGAAAGGGCGATCTGTGGGAGTTGTATTTTCTCTTTGACCACTGATCTTACCTTGGAAAAGTTTTTTACATTCATTGTAGTCCTTATCTGAAAAACCTGGTGTACTTGGTGTTGGAGGAGAAACAATGTTATTCTCAGTGTCAAATAGAACCTTGGCATTCCCTTTTCCTATTGTAAATAGGACATTTTGTGGTTTTCCCACAGCTACTCAGTCTTAAGGCAAAGCCAACTAAAACTGCAAATAGATTTATTGATCCAAGGAGATGATTTAACGATGCTGTCTTTTCTAATTTTAGGAGGTGCCACTTTGTCCAGTATCTTTAAACACCGTGAATCGAAGGAAGCAGAACTCAGTTCCATGTCATGAGTCACAGTCAGACTACTGATTTCTGCAGATTTTTGAATCACAGAGTCAGTAATATGTTGTGAGTACTTCACATGTGCAGAAGACAAGGTGTCAAGGTTAAAAGAGAGCTCAATTAAAATACAGTTAGTCACTAATATTAATTGATACTAATCAAAATGTCCTACTTCAAAGTCTGCATTCCTGAATTGATTTTAGCCATTTATCATATTGATCGACATGCAGCGTCTACTTGCACAAGCATTTTCCCAAATTAATTGGTGTCTCATTAAAGTGTGGTCAGTGACTAAAGCATTGGCTTTACCAAAGGGCAAAAGGATGGATGTTGGCGTTAGATTCTATGGAGGTTAGGGCTTTTTACTCTGAACCCATCCCTCATCCTGAAGAGTCATTTATTCCAAAGCTTAAACTGACTCAATTCTTACCATAACCCTAACCACTCAGCTCTTCTGACTCCTGTAGATTGTTTTTTAATTTCTAACAAAGACACGCTGTTCTGTAGTCTTCATAAAAGGGGATGTGTCAAGCCACTGTGCGCGAGATTATCTTGAAATACAGACGGAGGACATTAATAATGACATTACTAGTGTTTTATCATCACTCACCTTGAGGCAAATGAGAGACAGGTAAGCCCAGACCTCTGCATTCTGGTTGTCCAAATGGTTGGCCTCAGTCAAAGCTTCCTCAGCTGTACAAAACTCCTCCAACTAAACAGACACAGAAATGCCCACTGAGACAACAAAGGGTGACTTCCTTTCAAAACAAACAGAGTAGGGCTCCCAACTATTCTTTTAAGCTAGTATTTCGAAAGTATTTCTTTTAACAATAGAAACAGGAGTGTACTTAAAACCTTGAACCATACACTGAGTGGAATCACAGGTTTTGCAATTTTATTTTATTTTCCATATAACAAAAATAATTCTGAAGCCACAACATAGAAGCTTTTTTTGAGTTTAATACGATCATTCCCATCAATGTTCTGAAGGTAAGAGTTTTACCCGGTAACATGCACCGCCCAGGCCTAGCCAGGTCAGGCAGGATGGAGACTGTTCACAGGCCTGCAGGTACACAACCTTGGCTTCCTGAAACTGAGAGTTAAAAAAAAATAAGACAGAGTTACACTGTATAACTTTGTGGTTTCACATGAGATGTTTTAAGTCACATTTGAGTTTTGCTGTTATTTTCCAAGACATATGGCTGGTCCATTTTGTTTCTTTCTTGAAAAATGCATGAGGTAAACTCTCACACAGTGAACAGATGCTAGCAGACCCAGTACACATGAGTAACTGTCTGACTGATCAGACAGTGATGCCTGTCTCAATATCTGACCTTCTCCTGCATAAAGTAGCTGGATCCCAGGCGGAGCAAGACAATGTGAGAGTCTGATGGCTTCTGCTGGAATTTGAAGCTCCACTCGTAGCTCTCCTCAGCCTCATGGAACTCCCCTCGTAGATAGTGACAGTGACCATTCCAAGCCCATGCATCAGGATCCTGGTGAGAAAGTGGGCAAGACTCTTTGGGTCAATAGTCAGCAAAGTTGCTTGATGAATGCTTCTTCTAGACACATTTCTCAGTCTGGATGAAACTTATTATATAAACTGCCCAGGGTTCCAGGATTAGAAACATCAATGTTCACGTGAAAGACCACCTTATAAAGTGCTTCCAGCTGAAATGATGAGGGACAAAATTCATGCTGCTTGTTATGTGAAAAATCCGAAAGTTGCGGCTGAATTAGATAAACACAGTGAAAATCTTATGAAGTGTCAGTGTTCCCCTATGTGTTGACACAGACTGTGTGCACACAAAAGACAAAAGAAAATAGTGTTGTCAAAAATGACAATAGTGTTCCTATTTTTCTTATTTGTGTGTTGTAAACTTTATGAAAGAACTAAAACAAACAGCACTTAATCTTTTGAGTTTGGTATATGGCGGGGCGCAGTGGACACCCAAGTTTGTAAATGCAGTAACTCAAGTACGAGGCAACGTAGAATTTTCAAATCAATACCATGGTTGCATCTGCTGAAAATCTCTTTAAGGTTTAAATCTCAGGGATCTTGACTTCAAGGTCAGAGCTCAACTTTTCTAAAAAAAACAAAACTAAAAAAAAACTAAGAGGATTTTCACATTTATAACACAGGTATGTCTACTAGGAGGCTAAAGGGTAGCACTATATTTAAAAAGAATTACAAACAAAAATTAGCTGATGCTTAAAGCTGCTTTATTTAATATACATCCATTTTTTTCCCCAATTTGTATCGAATTAGGTCTGACTGAAGGACTGATGTGATGGTAAGTTGTCCGCTGCTCCGCTTTGAATATTGGCAAGAACTTGACACAGGGATTACTTTAGGGATTTTAAGCAAAATTGTGGCCAAGTTCAAGACAATATTCATAGGTTGTTTTGATTTTTTTAGGCTTTTAAAAAAGAATTTCACAAGAATTGCTAGTTCCGCTGGAGTTTTGACCACCCCAACAATCAGATGATTCCCTATGAGCAAGCAATTAGCGACAGTGGGGAGGAAATCTCCCTTCAAAGAGGGAGAACCCTCCGACAGAACCAGGCTCAGGAAGGGACAGCCATCTGCTGTGACTGGTTGGGGTGGGGGGAGTGAAAAATAAAACAAAACAAAAAAAAAAGCCAAAGTGATATAAAAGCAGCTTAATTAATTCTTGCAGTGTAATTTGCTGTTAATGGCCTTTTCCAATCCCTGCTTGTGTTTTTGTCACTTTTGTCCGGGGTCAATGAAGCAATGCTGGAGATTGTTTCTGTGTGAGCTTTCTCTTTTCCACCTTGAAGGCTGCTGAGAGGCCGCGAGGTTTTGTCTCCCTGTGCTACTCCCTGTGGAACTCTCAGAGAGGCCAGGGTGGAAAAGTTATGCGCTGGTTTGTATCCAAGGCCAACATTTTTTTAATTAGGCTGACAAATAAATGTTGGTCATTTTGAGGTCCTGTGGTAGCTTCCATTAGTTGTTCAAGACAACTACGTCTCATATGAAATAGTAATTAGTGTACAAGCCGGAGTCTAGAACATGATCTGGTGGCTGACCCTGCGTGTCTATGATGAATTTTAAAACATCATATTCATTTTCCACAGGGTAGAGTGGCACCCCTGTAGCAAGCTCCACAGTTACCAGCCCCAGAGACCACATGTCTATTGCTTCATTATATGTATTACCAAGCATAACCTCAGGTGCACTATAACCAACTGTCCCCACACAGTCACCAGGAGTCACTGTAGATGCGGAATGTAGCAAACAAAACCCGTTGTGAACCATCATCCTTACATGGCCTTTGGCATCCACAATCACGCCTCGCCACCTTAAAGTCTGCGCTCTCTCAGCTGTTGTGCTGGTATGTGTCAGGCTATGTGCTGGAAAGCTACAGCCGGCTGTGTGTGTACAGCAACCATGTGTGAAAAGTCGTCAATAAAGAGATGCTGAAAAACATGTTCATGCAAACATCATTGGGTCTGCTGTGATATCTTTACAATAGGACTTCTGCTCCTGAACCTCTGCACACAGCGTCTGCAAATCCAGGCTGTAAGAAGTAACTTTGATCTTTACGCAGGACTGTAAGCTGTCGTCTGTCAGGTATGAGGGATATTTGTTTTTAACATAGTTCACGGTGGAGAATAGCTACTCACATATGTATGTGGATCCGAAGATCAACAATCCACAAATTAGGCATACTGGTAGGCCACTCTCATCAGAAGTAAATTCAAATTAATCTGCGCAGGCATCATTAAATGTTCTATTTTCTTCAGATATTTTTCTTTTCTTACATTTCTCCATACTTGACCTACCTGGGGTTGAACGTCTCAATAAATGCACGGCGTTTCAGCAGGTATACCAGTATCCGCTAGTGTGGCGCTTATTTTGAGCGACGAAAAATAATGAAATATAACTTTATTTTTATATTTCAAGATCACAATAATCTTCAAATTTAGAATTACAAGTTAAAAAATAATTAACACAAATAAAATACACTTCAGTTAAATGAATATAATTTATTTTCCGAAACCATGCGGAGCCACAGTATAAGGACAAAAGAGCCCCATGTTGCTCCAGAGCCGCAGGTCTCCGACCCCTGAACTAGAGCAATGATGCTGGAGAAGACTAGATGTTAGCTTCGGTGTATATCTGTGCTGTTAGACCAGCAGAAGGAGAATGATCTCAAGAATAAAACTAGGTCTGATTTCAATTCACTTAGATTTTGGGAATTATTTTTATAACACTCAGCTCCTTACAAATTGTGTATATTATGTGTAGTAATTGATCCTACACTGGAATATGTTGTCATGCATATCTATAGAAGGTGAGCATCAAAAAGTAACAGTGGCTGTAACTGATTACTTTGTCATATACAATAAATATGCACCTTGAAAATATAAAAATAACAAATATATTTATTTATTATTCATTTGTTTGGTGTTTAGTGAAGATAAAAAAAAAAAAGAATAGCATGATAAATTAGACAATAAATTGCAGGTTTCACACTTTACAAACAGAGCACCAAATGCTTTCTGGACAAGTAATGCCCTTCATGCAGTTGAACACTCATGTAATATTCCTCACCCAGTCGATACTCGTGTTGTAGCCAGAGGTAGTGTGGAAGTACCTGATCTATGCTGGACAGTGCCTCTTTGAGGTTGGCAGCAGCACTGCAGTAGTCTGCTTTGAGCAGCTGCAACTGGGCCAGATGAATGAAGTAGGAAGCACTGCGACCGCCATCTGAACATAGGAGCTCCTCGGATAGAGCGACTTCTGCCATCTGACAACAGAAAACAGTCATCTCTGAACGATTTCTGCTATTGCTTTTTTCATTTGTTTTATTTTTGTTCAAACATTACTGCTCAGAGCTTTTAAAATTAGACATTTATTGTTCCCAATATTACATAAGACTTTTTTAAATTTAAATTTGCAAAAATATAAATACAGAGAAAAATCAAATATTTTTTCAAAATGATAAACTGCAACTGATGCTATCATACTTTCATAAAACACATATCACTAACACATGTTTCTAAAACCAAGTGTCTTTTGAAACTGCAGATTGCCATATGTAATATGCCCCTTTTTGTGCAGTAACAGAATAAACCGATGGTCACGTTAACACAGTGCTGTGCAAACCAACACGCTGGGTATGTTTTACCTGCAGTGCATTGTTCTGCAGCAGGAATTGGATGGTCTGTGTGTAAATAGTAGCAGGAGCTGATTTCAAGCTGACACTCGGTGCTGGAGGCTCTTCTTTGTGCATCTCTGAATCCTGGTCAACAAGTTCTGGGTAAAGGAGAAAAATAAAGCTACACGGTCAGGTAACATCAGTTACTCCAAGGGTTTATTTTCTTCTGCCCAATGCCCTTTGGGATGAAGTGCATGAGAGCTCTAGCAGACAGAATAGTAACGAAAGTAGTTCCTTGACAGGGAGATGGGGCTCAGGGGAACAGAATGGGTTGAACTCATGCATAGACTGGCATTATTGCACTTGACACTGTCTTGTATATGTCTGTATTTCTGGGGTTTTTTTGTTTTCCTCACCTTGCATAACTCTGGGAGAGTTTGTTGTTTCATCTGCCTCCTGCTTGTTCTCTTCCTCTTCGTGTTTCTTCTCCTTGTCTTTCTCCCCCTTCTCCTCACTCTGCTTTTGCTTTTTTGCCTCTTCTGCATTCAACAGCTTTGTGGCCTCCATAAAAGCCCTCTCAGCCTGGATGGAGTCGTTCTGACCCACATGGAACAAACCTGGAGCAAACACCCAACAAGGTTACTCCACGTTCCCCAGCATGCATCCCTCTTCCACTATTGTTGTGGGTGTTTAGGTTACAGATTGTTTTATTGTCATGTTTTTTTGTTTGTTCATCATTTTGTCTGTTCAGTCTGTGTCAACTCTTAAAGAGACCAGTCCAGGGTCTACCCTGTCTCTCACCCTATGACAAACTGGGCTCCACCCAGTTGATGGATGGATATTTTAAAGACAGATTTACAAACCAACCTAAATCTATGAAAGTCACACACAACAGTCAAACTGTCTTGAGTAACCTGCGGGGCCTCCATTACACTGGGGGTAGGGAACAAACAGTAATAGCTACTGACAAATGAAGTTTGGTAGTATCATTTTGCTGTTCACTGATACAATAGCAGCAGGAAGCAAAACAGATCCTCATCTCACCCAGCAGCGTCCAGGCCACCACGCTGAGAGGGTCTAGGCTGGTGGCTCGCTCAAGGAAAGTCTGGGCCTCACTGTAATGCTCAAACATCACTGCCAATACCCCACACATCATCAGGCTGGAGCAAGAAGAGGATAAAGAAACATGGGTCTTGAACTCGTGAAACTGTTTTTACGACCTGTTTTTTATGCTGCGGCTCGCCTCCTGACTGGCATTAGAAAGCATGCCTCTATCACGCCTGTTCTTATTGATTTGCATTGGTTACCCATAAAGTATCGCATTGAATTTAAAACATTGTTGCTCACCTTTAAAATGATAAATAATTTAGCCCCTCGTTATCTTGTCGATCTTCTTAGTCTATATGTCCCTGGGTGAGCCCTCGGGTCTTCAGCCCAATTACTCTTGGCTCAGCCTAGATCTAGACTTAAATCTAGGGGTGACCGTGCTTTTGCCCTGGTTGCACCTAATCTGTGGAACAACCTTCCTATCACTATCCGTGTGTCAGACTCCATTTTATCTTTTAAATCCCATTTAAAAACTCACTTATTCAACATAGCTTTTCCATCTAGTTAGTGTCCCTATTTTATATTTGGTTCAATTTTTTATTTATGTACTTTATCTTTTAGCTATATCTCTTCTTAGTAACTTTGTTACATAGTTCTTATATTCCCTACTTTGTTAATAGTCTATTATTTAATCATGTCTTAATTTTCCTGTTTTTATTGTAAAGCACTTTGGTGTACCGCTGGTCTTTTAAACGTGCTATACAAATAAAGTTGTATTGTAAGTAACCACTGAACCATGTTCCAATAAAAGATAAAACACGAGCAGGTAGGTTCATTGCTTGTGACGTCAGAAAATACAGTGGAGATGAAGAATACTGTGACAGGAAGTAACTCTAAATATCTCTCTTCCTCTATCAAATAATAATATACAAATAATATACCATCATGATTTAGAATTGAGCTGATTGCTAGACTATACTTATACAGTCTATAATATTTATATATATATATAATATGCAGGCCAAAATAATTATTCAATAATTAATCTCTTATTAAATTAATGATTTGCTTAAAGTGAAGATCAATATTGTAAGGAGTGCATTTCTAACCTGGGTTGGTGCACTTGGTCGATAGACACAGCATCATGATAACACTCTTTTGCCTTCAGGTAGTCTCCGGTCAGCATGTACAGGCCCCCCCACTCAAACATATAGGTGGGCTCATTTGGGTGCCTGACCACTAGCTGCAGGTTAATAAAAAAATATATCAGAAACCACTTCATCTATTTTAACAACCATTATCATTATTCAGTGCTGCAATGTGACTTGTGTCCACTTGACGAAACAAAAGAAAAACATTCAAACATAACATTATTATAAATATTCCTGAGAATAACAGACAAACATAACCCAGTCTTTATATGACATTCTGACAACAAGTAATTAAATCTGTCTGGCAAATAGTTGTCTGTCAACCTTATTCTGTTTTTTTTTTTACATAAATCTTCCTGATTATTTATTTTTTTAGCAATGAGCTTTAGAGCATTGTTATTATACCTCTTTCCAGTAATATGCAGCCTGCTCGTAATTCCCAGTAAGCTGTGCCTCTCTGGCAAAATGTGAGAGCTGAGAACAGTGTAACTGGATGTTATCTGGGTAGCCCTCAACAGCATCTGGAGAATAAATCTGTTAAGGAAGTAAGGATAAAACAAAAAAGTCAAAAGATGTCCTCACAGACTGTATATGAAAGTGTGTGTTTGGTACCTTGCTCATAGCAACATGCATCTCATCAACCAGGTAGACATAGAGTTTGCTGGCAAATTCCTTCAGCTGTTGATCATCCGTGAACGGCTCTGTCCGCCTCATCTTGTCACGTACGATCCTCACCACCGCATGCTACAAACCAGAAATATACACAAGCCGTTGTGGAGAAATAATGACACTAATGTAGAGGAAAAATATGACCAGAACCATTAGCTCGATCCCTAAAAATAGTTTCAGTGTCCTTGTAACTTTCATTAATCCATCATAGATGTGGGCAGTTGGTCTGACCTTCATTTGTTCCTTGAAGACAAAGTATCTCCCAGAGTCATTGAGCGCTCCTATCAACTGAATCTTCATTTTCTCCAAGCTGTCGTCTTGGGGAATTTCACAACTTGTTCCAAATAGTTCCTCACACTGTTCTGAAACACGGGACACGGTGTTTGCTACCTGCCTGTGGAAGTCCAGCACAGCCTGCAAGAGCACACACCGGTGGAGAGAATACATCAAGCATGCAAATCTCCTCGATTGGGCAATTCATTGTGTGTGTGTGTGTGTGTGTGTGTGTGTGTGTGTGTGTGTGTGTGTGTGTGTGTGTGTGTGTGTGTGTGTGTGTGCTTTACTCTTTCTGCTCTACTAGGACCACCTGGACGTTTAGGTTTGGGAGGGATCAATGCCGTCACCCTGCAAGAAACACAAAAACATCTCAATACACTCACTCATTTGTGTTTCACAGTCAGTCAGAAACAGAGGGGGCAACTACTAAATTTAACACTTACGTGTGTGTGAAAGTGTTGATAAATGTATAACTCTATCTCGGTGCTACAATCTAATAATGGAGCCAAAAGAAGCAGGTCAGACTCAGTCACCACATGGTTTAATTAGCACATTACCTTTGGGCTAGCTCTTCTGGTGATGGTTTTGGTACCAGCGGTTTCTCCAAGGCTATCTCAATGATAATATAAGTTCTGGCCTCCACATACATCTGCCATTAACACAAGTGAAGAGTTAAAGTTTTCCAAATTTCTGCCTAAACAGAAAACACATCAGCTAAATACGACTTTATAATATATTGCAGTAATAAGGATGTGCAGTAAGTTTGAGCATCTACTGCTGCTGATCTCTGCTCAGCTGTACTAAATTGCAACTGGTACCGGAGTCTCCAGTAAATTATCCTAATCAATGTTCGCTCTACTTATTCATGTTTCTGAGCGAACGCACAAACTCCCTGAGCGATCCCTTGGACCACTGTGAGCAACATCAGACGTGTGCACTGCGGTCACACCAGCATCGAATCCATCCAAGTTACATGGTTTATTAAAATAATCAAATTACAGCATTTACATTTATGTTAGACTACTTTTAATTAACTGCTTTAGCCCACTTACAATGAAAATTAAAAACAAATCTTGTTCATGACCTGTGTAGTATGTTAATACTATTGGAAGTAAAAACAACTTAAACCCCAATTTTGAAAACACAACTTTTTTTTGTTTTGTTTTTTGTTTTGTTTTTTTTGTTTATAAAGCTCTGACTTGTATTATGAGTATGAGTCTGTGGTCTGGGGGAGAGTCCTGTAACTCTCTGTCTGCAAAATACAGTATATACCAGTGTTGGGCAATGAATTATATAGTTACTTCTTCAAAAAAGTAACTGAGTTATGCAAACAACAAAGTTTTTTGCAGCTGTTTACCTAAAAATGCAGCCAAGGCATTTTTTTAAAATAAACATTTCAAATTATTTACAGAACAATCAGCTGTTCTGCATCAAATTTGATGCCACACAAATTATTTGTGCCACCCCAAAAATAATTTCAGTCCACTACGAGATAAAGGAGAACAACAGCCTGATACCTGCAGGCCTGACAACAGGAGATGCATCACTGCTGTAACACCTGTAACATTCAGCAGTTGTTCTGACACACACAACAAAACTATTGACTGCAATACACACTAACTATACAAGATTTGCGCTAAACGTCGCCACGCCGCTTTGCTAGCTAAAACACTGGTGTCGGCACATAAGGACGCTGTCATAGCCTGTCAACGACATTGATTAGCTGCGTATATACGAATGTGAATCGCATTATTGGCTGGATCCCATATGGGAGCAGCCAGTCACTTACTGACTAACACTGCAAAACAGAATTGTTAAAGTATTGATTTTAATTTCAATTCAGGTTAGATTTTTTTGTGTGTGCGCAACGCAGATTTTCTGTGCGCACACGCGCAGCTTAGAGGGAACACTGATAATTTTATTGATTTCTTCGCTAATGCTGTGCAGAGTTATGTTGATGTTTACATGGAGCTTAGGGTTCCCTCGGCATTGACTTGTGGCTCAGGTTCATATAAATCACTGCAGGCCAGCTGCAGTTAATGGCACAGCTCCTTCACTGTGATTTGCATGTTGCTGATATAATTTTAAAAAACTTTATGTTATGGTCTAAATTCTTATAACTGAAGTCCGGTTTAATTGTTTGAGGGGGGAAAAGGAACTGCTGGACTTTGCTTATGCTGGAAAACTTATAAAAACTCTAAAGAATTATTCACTTGTGACCATCAAAACTTTTCTGACCTTTTTGCCTTGCTCATTGGAATCTGTGGGTCCCTTGTTGCTTCCATTCATGTTCTTTCCTGCTTTGTTAGAGCTGACAATATCTTTGGCCTGGCTGGCAGCTTCCTTAGCTTTTTCCTTTAAAACACTGATGCTTCGCTTGGCCTTTGAGTGCAAGAGAGGTTAAACAATTCACATAGCAATTTAACAGCCCTATTTAAATAAAGGCAATATCAACTGCAACCCCAGAGTTGGAACACTGTGTAAATTGTATTTATAAAGAGAGTAAAATTATTTCCAAAATTCATAAACCCATATTTTACGCATAAATATACATTCTCAGTTTTAATATTTGATTTGTTTTCTGATTTTTACTGTGAATAAAATATTGGTTTGTGAGATTAACTAAGTACTCCATTCTGTTTTTATTTATATTTTACAAGGAAACCAAATTTAAAGCAAATGAGTGATGTGTGTGTGTTACTGGAACCTTATTCAGCAAATCTTCCTCAGAGAAAGGCTGAACGCTGTATGCTCCTCGGATTCGCTGGACTCCAGGATACAGCAGCTGCCCAAAGTCTATAAATGCCAAACCATGGTAGGGGATTTCTGAGTCCTCAGCACCTAACTACACACGAACACACACAGGTCTGGTCTGGTCTCCATCTCAGTTAGACTTAAAATCACATGTTGTTTTTTCTAAGCTTATTGCATATGATATCCTAAATACTGGAAATCCAAACACCAAAGAAGAGAGAATAAAAAGGAATACTAACCTTTGATAATGGAGCCAATGACCTCATGATCTCCACTGGCCACAATCTGCTCTTAGTTATCCTTTGCTTCAGCCTGAAATTATAATCAGTACTGATACACACATTTTTATATTCTCTCTTTGTGTTTTCCATCATCCTAGAGCAATTCACCAAAGGCATGGAGGGTGCAGCCCAGGGGACATCCCATTCACACCTCCCAACCCAGAAGCACCCATTCAACCTATATCGGCTTACACTGACATGACTGCCTTGATCTTTTTTTGTTATATTAAAAGCTTGCTATATTTTTGGTAACCCTAATCTTGTGTGATGTAATAACAAAACACTGTGAGATGCGAATCCCACTTTAATCATGTTTAACCTACCCTTTCATGTGTATTACAGTTGTTTTATATTATTATTTTTTTCCTTTCTTTATTCCTTTGTTTTATTTTTGTTTCCTAATGTGTTGCAAAGACAATGTCATTAGTTGGCCGACAACATGAGAGATGGGGCACAGTGGATGGAGGTCCAGGACCACCCCGAGGTACCACCACAGCCCAAACCCACCTAGTGAGCAACTCCAGATCCCAGCAGTCCCAAGGTCACATATTAAATTGTTCTGGCAAAATAAACAACAACAATTGGGGCGATCGTGGCTCAAGAGTTGGGAGTTTGCCTTGTAATCGGAAGGTTGCCGGTTCGAGCCCCGACTTGAACAGTCTCGGTCGTTGTGTCCTTGGGTGAGACACTTCACCCGTTGCCTACTGGTGGTGGTCAGAGGGCCCGGTGGCACCAGTGTCCGGCAGCCTCACCTCTGTCAGTGTACCCCAGGGTGGCTGTGGCTACAATGTAGCTTGCCATCACCAGTGTGTGTGAATGGGTGGATGACTGGATTTGTAAAGCGCTTTGGGGTCCTTAGGGACTAGTAAAGCGCTATACAAATACAGGCCATTTACCATTAAACAACAACAATGATAATAATAATCAACATGATTAATTCAGAAAATGGGTTTAAAATGTTGATAAATACAGCTCTATTGTCTTTTTGCAAGAATGTCATGGTTTCTAAATGTGTGTCTTCAATGAGAAGGTTTGTCTGGATGTTAATATGTAACTATTTCTTTGATTTCCAGTTAAGAGCTATTGTTGTCTTGGCAATACTTAGAGAAACAAGGAGTGGATTCATGTATTTGTTTGAGAGAGTTTCAACTTCAGTGCTACTGCCAAGCAAACAAAGGGTTGGTAAAACAGACTAGATTTCTTTCACCGAGGAAAAAAAGTGTCATTTTGGAGAATGTTGATTAAACTGTGATAAAAAAAAAATTCAATTTTTACTATGAATATTTCACATTTTTGTTGTCTAGCTGTAACATCTACTCTTACCAGTAGCATTTTATAGTGATACAGTTAATATTGAGCATAATAACTGAGTTCAGCTTATTGGTGCAGCCCTTCACAACAGTCCCAATTTCTCATGTGGGCCTTTGTGAAAACCACTGCACTAGTTGTTTTTTCTTTCATACATTTGACCTTTACTCTAAGCATTAAGCCTATTTACTTATACTTGCACAGATCACATGCTCACTGTGTGCCTAAAATCAGTGATAAGATCAAATTCCTTTTTCATTACTTTCTGATTTCCTTGCATGCCTGAAATGTTCTGAATAAGGAAATCCTGCTCTTAGACTCTGCTATAACATGTGTTCTGTAACAAAGAAACTGGTGACTGACTTTCCCTTTCTAGATTAAATTCGTAAAATTGTAGCCAGCAGGTAGCATGGTGGTCCGGTACACAGAGAAATAAAGGAGTGATTTGCATGCTCAGCCTCCAACCTTGTAGTTCCCCCTGCGTCCAGAAAGCAGTACATCTCTGTGTCCCAGCTCACTCTGTTCTTCGTGGTCTCTGCCTCATCACGAAATGCCCGGTCCTGTGGGAACATTTACACCACAAGCCTGTAAATAAGCTTTCACATGCTGTTATCTTCAATGGAATTGTGGTTTTTGGATTATCTGTGGTTTTCTGAGATTTCTGAGTTTTTGTCTTCCTTTGAGTTTATCGACATTGATTCTTGGGTTTTATTATTTTCCTCAGTTCTTGATTTGTTGAGTGGACAAATATATAAAGAGGGAGCTGTCAAGCAGGAGGAAAATAGTAAGACCTCAGAGGAGGTTCATGGATATAGTGAATAAGGATATGAATAAGGAAGCAGAGTCTGGGGATGAGGGGAATGACCCGCCAATTTCCGAGGGGCGAGGTCACTGAGGCAGTTAAACAACTCCTTGGTGGCAGAGCCCCTGGTGTTGATGAGGTCCGCCCCGAGTTCCTGAAGGCTCTGGACGTTGTAGGGCTGTCCTGGTTGACACGCCTCTGCAATGTTGCGTGGAGATCAGGGGCAGTACCTGTGGACTGGCAGTACCGGGGTGGTGGTCCCCATCTTTAAGAAGGGGGACCGGAGGGTGTGTTCCAACTACAGGGGGATCACACTCCTCAGCCTCCCTGGGAAAGTCTATGCCAGGGTGCTGGAAAGGAGAGTTCGTCCGCTAGTCGAACCTCGGATACAGGAGGAGCATTGCGGTTTTTGTCCTGGTCGCAGAACACTGGACCAGCTCTTTATCTTCTCGAGGATACTTGAGGGTGCATGGGAGTTTGCCCAACCAGTCTACATGTGTTTTGTGGACTTGGAGAAGGCATTCGACTGTGTCCCTCGGGGTGTCCTGTGGGAGGTGTTGCGGGAGTATGAGGTGTCTGGCCCATTGCTACGGGCCATTCGATCCCTATACAACCGTTGTAAGAGCTTGGTTCGCATTGTCGGCAATAAGTCGGACTCGTTCCCGGTGGGTGATGGGCTCCGCCAGGGCTGCCCTTTGTCTCCGGTTCTGTTCATAATTTTTATGGACAGGATTTCTAGGCGCAGCCAAGTGGCGGAGGGCTTTCGCTTTGGTGGCCTCAGAATCTCATCTCTGATTTTTGCGGATGATGTGGTTCTGTTGGCTTCATCGGGTGAGGGCCTCCAGCTCGCACTGGAACGGTTCGCAGCCGAGTGTGAAGCAGCGGGAATGAGGATCAGCACCTCCAAATCTGAGGCCATGGTTCTCAGCCGGAAAAGGGTGGAGTGCCCACTCCGGGTCAGGGATGAGTTCCTGCCCCAAGTGGAGGAGTTCAAGTATCTCGGGGTCTTGTTCGCAAGTGATGGGAGAAGGGAGCCGGAGATCGACAGACGGATTGGGGCTGCAGCTGCAGTAATGTGGACGCTGCACCGGTCCGTCGTGGTGAAGAGGGAGCTGAGTGTAAAAGCGAAGCTCTCAATTTACCGGTCGATCTACGTCCCTACCCTCACCTATGGCCACGAGCTGTGGGTAGTGACCGAAAGAACGAGGTCGCGGATACAAGCGGCAGAAATGAGCTTCCTCCGAAAGGTGGCTGGCCTCTCCCTTAGAGATAGGGTGAGAAGTTCGGCCATCCGGGAGGGGCTCAGAGTAGAGCCGCTGCTGCTCCACATCGAAAGGAGCCAGCTGAGGTGGTTCGGGCATCTGACAAGGATGCCCCCTGGGCGCCTCCTGGGTGAGGTGTTCCAGGCATGTCCCACCGGGAGGAGGCCCCGGGGCAGACCCAGGACACGCTGGAGAGATTATATCTCTTGGCTGGCCTGGGAACGCCTTGGTGTTCCCCCGGATAAGCTGGAGGAGGTGGCTGGGGAGAGGGAGGTCTGGGCCTCTTTGCTTAGGCTGCTGCCCCCGCGACCCGGCCTCGGATAAAGCAGATGAAGATGGATGGATGGATGGATGGATATGCTAAAGGTTGGTGTCCCTGTTAGGGACAGGGATAGTTAGAATCTGATCCAGTTCATCTGATCCTTATTACCCATCTTTGTTAGTTTTTGTGTCTGTCTAACCCTGTAATGACACGTATATCACATTTGATGGATGAAAATTTGTCTGTTTTTCAGAATTCTACATCAGTGTGATGTAGTGGATGTAGCAAATACGATAAAATCCCAATCTAAAATTCCATGTGTCTCATATGTGCAAATTAATACTTTATTTCCTTCTTTTTAAAAGGGAAATAAATGGCACGGTCTGTAGTACGGATATGGACATTACATTTATTTTTATTGCACAAAAGGACAAGAGCACAATCGTAAAGTGCAAACCGCATCCAGGAACTTGTGTTAGCATTATGCTGCTTTGCAAGCATCTGTACAGACAGAATGGTAATGCTAAGCAGGCCGAGAACCCAGGGCGATGTTAAAGCTGAGTGAATGTTGACACCACCTCAGCAGGCACACCCTGAACTTCAACAGGTAAGAAACTGATGAACAAAACTGATTATCAAATCTCGAGGTCACTTTAAGAGTGTTTTTAACTTTCTTTCTTTTTTTTTTTGCAACATTCCAGCTAATATTATTGTTAGTATCTGCAAGCTGCATTTGTATTTACCTCTCGAGCAGTCAGCTCGCCATCCTCCTGATCAATTTCCTCTGGCTTGAAAAAGACTCCAGGCAGGAAGTGGTTCTCTGGAGCTAGTGTGTCCCTATGGGGCCTCTTCTTCTGACGTTCCTTTTCTTCTCTCTGCCCCCCTGCCTTCAGCTGCCCTTCAGGGAACACTAGCACTTGGTCTTGCTGGGAGCAAAGCAGTAGTAAAGCTACATTTGTCAAAAACGCATCACCCTTGGAAAGATTGACATTTTAAGCTAGTGTGAATAGAGCAGTATGCCTTAAGAGGCCACATAAAAAGCACAGTATAACACTCACGTCTGCAGTAAGAGGGATCTCTAGGGCAGCAGTGTATGTGAAGGTAGTGGGAGCAGGGCCGGATGGCAGCATCCATGAGTCTGGGACAGAGTAGGCTGTCTCCAAAGTTACCTTTAGTAGATTAGAGGCTGAGAGGTCAGCCTCGGACAGTATTGGATCCAACACATTGACACTCACATCGAGGGTAGGCACCTAAAAAGCAGAGCAGTTTATATTTTTCATTGATATACTGCTTTAACCATACTGAATACAAATCCTTAGGTTCTAAGTGCTTTTCAAACCATAATACACAACACTAAACGATTTCCTGAGTGCAATGAAAGCTCATTTTATCATTATATGTAAATTCACATATTTAACATGTAATACATGTAAGTGGCTGTTTTTTTCTCTTTATCATAACCCAGCAAAAAAATACTTATGTTTAACAACACCTTAAAACGAACATGTTCCTAAATAACAAATAACAAAATAAACCAACAAAAACATATTGCCACTGAAAAGGATAAGAGGACTCACTAACAGTTTATACAGCTTAGTTTGTTTTTTTCTGGCCTGTTGCACTTTTTATCTGTTGTATTTCTATCTGTATTTTATTTGATGCACATCACATTTTATTTGTAATCTAACAACAAGGTTGTTTAGTATTAGGAGTTGAACCTTGCTAGCATAGCATTTCACATGATAAATGAAATGAAGTGCCGGTCTTTGGCTTTCTCACCATGAATGTGTTAATTAGAAAAGCTGTTGGTTAATTTATAATACCGCAATACCACATTTAAAGTGAGAGGTATTTCTCAAAGTCCAACTTGCATGGGCACCAGAGTTAATACCCTCCGATGTCATGCTCGTTGCTGTATGGATGAAGCTACTGTTAGCTGAATTATTAAACTGATTTTGAGCAGCAACTTACCTGTGATGTTGGTATTTTACTTTTTCTTTACCAAACTCTATGACTAATTTGAACTTCTAGTCATAAATCTGTAGAATTCAACTAAGGGGGCGCAGGGACTTTTAGATAGACCTGAACCCCTGAAGGCTCATCTGAGGGATATTTTATTTATGCTTACTATAACTGTCCCTGTAGAGTAATGGGATTACCTTCATTTTCCATTTAAAAACTGCTTGGCTGGATCCTTGCTTCATTCTGGTTGCACTCCTATCTTTGTTGGGGAACTGTGGGCAATATGGATACACTCTTAAAACACTGTACAAAAAAACTTAAATTGTGAATTCTATTTTTCAACTGTCCATTATCTTTCTATTGTTTCTAGTTGTTATTTTACACATTTCATATATAACTAAAGTGTCTACATGTCTGGAATTAGTATTGATTTAACAAAACACACTGTGTGCTTCTTAGGCTTTGCCAAATGTGTTGAATGCATTATTTTAAAATGTCTGCAAAACTAATATTTGGAATCTCTTTTTATATACTCAACCCAACCTGTCAGTGGGTTAAAAATACTAAATACTAAACTTTTTTTTTTTTTTTTTTACCAGATACCACTTGAGCCTGGGAGCCTTCTTTTTGACCAGACAATAAATAGTCTCAAATTGTAGCATTTGTTTTGGTTTAAAATTGTACTTTAGCTGTAACCATCGAAAAAAGGCAATGAATGGTAAATAATTGTAGAGTCTGTGTTGGTAATCTAGACTTAATACAATATAATAAGAAATAATTGTTTAATTGTTAATTCACTTTTTCAGTCAGAACTATATGCAAGCATGTCTGATTTTAAGTGCATTTAAAGATGTTCAATCTTTTGTCAATATTAAAAATACACGAAAACACTTATAATTTATTTGGGTTACTTTGCTATGTAAAAATAGCAGAGAGTGTAGTCCAGGGGTCAGCAACCTTTAACACCCAAAGAGCCATTTGGACCCAGTTTCCATGCAAACGAAAACGCTGGGAGCCACAAATACTTTTTGACATCTAAAATGAAGATAACACTGTATATATTGTTTTTTTACCTTTATGCTTTGTGTGAACAACTAAGGTGTGTTGCTTATGAAATCCATGAAGTGCTACAGAGAAAGTTACATTTTATTTATGTAATTAACACATTTTTAAATCTTAAAGAAATATAACAAAAGGAAAGACACCCAGCTGAACTAAAATGGTCCATGTAGCAAACAAAAACTGTTGTGAACCGCCACCCTTATATCGCCTTTGGGATTTTGGAGCCTTGACCTGACTTTTAAAAAATAATTGGAAAAAAAGCACTACGCTGCTAAAAAATGAAAAATAGATATTTGCAAAATTCTGTCTAAATATGTATTTTACCAGGTTAAGGTGTGTGGCGGGGCGTGGTCTGCAGCGCCGCTGCAGGGGAGGCGGACGCACCTGAGCGGCACCCGGAATCACACCTTGCCGCCTTTACGTCTGTGCTATCTGTGCTGTTGTGTTGGTGTGTGTCGGGCTGTGAACTGAAAAGCTACAGCCGGCTGTATGCGTACAGCAACCGTGTGTGAAAAGTGGTCAATAAAGACATGCTGAAAAGCATGTTCATACAAACATCGTCGGGTCTCCAAGAGAATGACTGCAGAGTCCTCAACTGACCTTGAGGCCGGTGTCCTGGGCAGATTTGGCCCGGAGGTTGGGCACCGAATTGACAGAGACTGTGGATGAGAAACTGCACTGACCTGAAGACAAAGAGAAAATCACTCTAACAAATGAAAGTTCTGCTCTGCTAAGAAAAGCTCTCTGAAATGAATTTTTGCTTTTCTGACCTCCATACAAAGCAGCTGTTAGCTGGGACGATATGCTGACTATATTAGAAACCAATTTTGAAAAGGGATCACTGCTAGAACATGAGCCCGGTATCAGAAATTAAGAAAATGTAGATACTGTAGGTACACTGATGCTAAAGGTTGGTTAGAGAAAAAAAAAAAATGCCAAATTAAAACTAGATTTTGCATTTGGAGTGTTATACTCTAAGTGAGGGAAAATAAAATTACTTGTTTTCAGTTTATAATAGAGCTTAAATTTGTTTTTGCAGCTTTGAAGGTTTCATATGGTTAGCTCCAACAGTTATGAAGTTAGGGGCTCAAAAATGTACCAAATTTCAACCCACCTTCCAGGGCCTTTAATTCAGAAACTTTTCATAGTATGAATTTACATTTTTTCATGAGCAATAAATAAGTCATCTGATTATGAAGAAGCCAGGTGGGAACTTTTGTCAGATCTGACTGATCTGGTATGGAAAGACCAGATAGCTATAGCTGTACCTTGTAACAGTGGTAGGAGGTCAACAACAGCCTGGCCCAGAGGCACTTGTCTTGGTTCATCATTCTTCTCCTCAGCCAGGACTTCTATCACTGTCACTGACCACCACAAAACCATATACATTAAACACAACAGTGGACATTTTTAGCAAGTTTGGTTATCAAGGAGATTCCTGTCACCAATTACACAAGGTATTCACAACAAAAATGTAATAAAAAAAAAAGCAACAAAAAAAGTGTTGATCAAACTGAAAGAAAATAGAATGAAATGAAATGTTTCAGCTGCTGGTTAGCGCCATTTTCAGTTTCATCATATTATCAGAGACAGGAGAATATTTCAAATCTCGACTTACATGCAATGGGTTTTTGGGCAATGTCACTGAGAGCCTGAGCGTCGTTTGGACAGCGGAAGATGCAGGTAAATTTATAGTCAATAAAGTCCTGCATGGGGTTACCCTGCTTCTCATCTGACTCTCCCAGCAATGTTCCATCAAACTCAACCCGCACCAAACTCTGAAAGCTGTCTCCTTTTTTTGATTGCTAAAAAGAAAAGAAAAGAAATACATAGCAAGCTGTAAACATTTACTTAAGATAATATCACATTTTAAAATAAAGCTTTAATTACATTAAATTTACTTAGATACTTGTTGAAGAAGTAAAATGTAGTTAGCATAACATCAAAAGTATATTCCACCAGTCTCCATGTAAGCTATTAGTACCGCATGCTACCAAAGCCTTCTAAGACCTATAACTCGGGAAGTTGTTTGCTTTTATGTCTCTCTTTGGATAAGTCAATGTGAATTGAAAATAGAAAAGAAGACTGTGTGCTAAAAGCAGTTTTGCTGATAAGAAAACAACTGTTTATGAGATATGGGACTGAAAATATAGAGCGAGCTGACCTGCCCAAATACACATAAGCTAACTTTGAGTTTTCTAATTAGATCAATGATGGATGGTCAATGATGAGAATGAAAACTGACTGACATTTTACTATGACATTATTAAAATAGAATTTTAACTTCAGTGCTTTACATAACTGCATACAATCTTGAACGAAATAATCTTGAACCAAGTGCTACTTGTGTTAAATTTTACTTTGATATTTGCCCATTTACTTGAGTATTTTTTTTTTATATATTTGGTGGTAAGTGGTGGTAAAAGTTACGTAACAATACAAGGAGAAAGAAAAAGAATAGCCACCTAAAATATTTGTGGAGAGGAGGCGCCGCTAGCGACGCGGAGGACTACCAGCAAGGCAATGATTTTATTTATTTGTCCAACGAAATACGCGGTGCGTTACATTAAACGGGAAAAGCATTAGTCAATCGCTAAAAGAAAATATATTCATATGAAATGTACAAATAAATAAATAAAATGAAAGTACAACTCTGACCACTTAGGTGATCAGTAATTTAGCTTATATAAAGAGCTGTAACGCTGCAACAAAATGGTGTTAATATTTCTTTAATGTTGCAAAAACTATATAAAACGGTCTCTTTTGATACATCCTGCTCGAGATATTAAATTTTTGCAGTTTTATGGGAAGAACACAGAAAAAGCAAATTAAACTCCCAATGCCAATATAAAATGTGTTCTCGCCCTCAGAAAATGGCTAAGAGTCCTTGAATGCACTCAAGGTATTTCACACACAACAGCTTAAAAACGAGTGCGCCACCAGGATGTTTCCCCTGTAGTGAGCAGTGACCCCTGCTGTCTCACTAGTACTATTACAGAACAAAATGTTTCCTAAATGTTTTCCTGAATAAAAGCGAGTACAAAATCGATTCTCTCACATGTGTAATGCACCGAGGGTGAAAAGCAGTATTTGCCTGTAATACGAAATATATTTCTTTAATATTTGTTGTTTTTGAATATATCTTTGCAGAAGAATAAGATATCTGCGTTGAATAACGCTGCATTCATGTAATGACATGCATAATAGGCTATTCATGTACTATAATATTATAATATTAGCTCACTGTCCTTGTCACTCTTTCTGTTCCTCATTGTACTACCACAATGTCATATTTTATGTGATCCCTGTTTTACTTGACTGTATGTCTAAAATGTGATAAATAAAGTTTAAAAAAAAATTATAATATTAGCTGAACCTCTCACAAAAAACACTTTGAAGACAGGTACAATGAAACAGGGCACTACTTTTATGAGTTGGCTGAGTACATGTATCAATGTATCATGCTGTGCTTTGTTGTGTGTTGTGGTATATATGAGCACATTAGGACAGATTCCTATCAACCGCGTCGCTGAACTGGTAACAGTAAACTTGAATCTGAAGTTAATTTTGCCCTTCTTGTTGTATATTGTTCAGCATTTTCGAGTTCACGTTGAACCCACCATATCTGAGCCGCCGCCTGTGAGCGACGAGAGGTATCGTTGCCATGGAAACGCGTCCCCGTGCGACAAACTGACCTTTAATGGAGGCTCCAGGAAACACGAAAAGGCACAGCATGAGTATAAAAATACATATAAACCGTGGAAATGACCTGGTAAGTCAACTTGCCGTTACTTAGAAATGATCCCCATAAACCTGTGAAATTTGCTAACACTGCGGCATAACAGTCTAACGGAAGTCTAGGTACGTGTTGTGTATGAAGTTTTTTTTTTACCTTAAAATTCACGAAGCAACAAATTACCTTGATAACCCAACATTACCGTCCAGCAGTTCCGAAAGAAACTTTGAGGTGTTCACTTCTAAGCTGTTATTGTTTGACAGTAAAAGATTATAGCTCACCTTAAGAGAGCTGTAATATTCCTTTATTCATAGAACCTGGAGTGCAGTATAGGAATATAGCATGCTATATATGTAGCTATAATTTTGTTGCAGTAGATTTCATTATCCTTATGTTCGTGCGATTCAGTACAGTACATATATATGTAGGGATGAAATATATAGAGAATGTAATTTATAGAGAAGAGGAAGTCATCTATAATGGACAACAGTAGAAACCCTCTCCACGTTCTGATGGCTGGCAGGTATCCTCTGTCCTCTCACCCCCCACCCATTTATTAGTTATCAGTCCATTAAAACAGTGAGCAAGTAATCTAGTACTTGGAATGTTGGTAGTTCAATTCCTGGATGTTCCAGTCTGCATGCCAAAGTGTTCTTGGGAAAGGCATTGAAGCCAAAGTCCATCATCCATCAGTGTGTGCGTGTTAGTTTGAGGAAAAAGTATTTTTAAAAAGCGCTTGTATGAATGAGGCACATGGCAAGTAGAGTAGAAATGTGCTATGTAAGAACCAGTCCATTTGCAATCTTTTATTGTATTGTATTGTGTATCCCTCTTTTGAACTTTATTTATTTATGACTGGAGGAATGTTTGCTTTTTAAATGGTGCTGCTGGATATCTATATCTGGATATCTGTTTAATTGTTTTAAGACTTCTCAATAAGCTTTTTAGAGCTTCCCAATGAACTTGTTATCTTTAATTGGTTCGGTTTTTTATCATTACATGAAATTAGAATTGTGTTTGTTAAAAAAAGAAAATTG